>NC_042616.1:399687423-400019940 GCF_901001135.1 Rhinatrema bivittatum
TCACCCCCTGACCAGGGCCGTCTGGCTCACACCACCCAGCACCCTCCCTGCCCAGGTTCTGCTCTCACACACCCCAGTCACCCTCCCTGCCCAGTCTCTGTCTCACACAACCAGCACCCTGCCCAGGCTCTGTCTCACACACACCCCAGTCACCCTCCCTGCCCAGTCTCTGTCTCACACCACACCCAGTCAACCTCCCTGCCCAGGCTCTGTCTCTCACACACCCCAGTCACCCTCCTGGCCCAGTCTCTGTCTCACACACACCCCAGTCACCCTCCCTGCCCAGGCTCTGTCTCACACACACCCCAGTCACCCTCCCTGCCCAGGCTCTGTCTCTCACACACCCCAGTCACCCTCCCTGCCCAGGTTCTGTCTCTCACACACCCCCAGTCACCCTCCCTGCCCAGGTTCTGTCTCCACACCCCAGTCACCCTCCCTGCCCAGTCTCTGTCTCACACACCCCCCAGTCACCCTCCCTGCCCAGGCTCTGTCTCACACACACCCCAGTCACCCTCCCTGCCCAGTCTCTGTCTCACACACACCCCAGTCACCCTCCCTGCCCAGTCTCTGTCTCACACACACCCCAGTCACCCTCCCTGCCCAGGCTCTGTCTCACACACACCCCAGTCACCCTCCCTGCCCAATCTCTGTCTCACACACACCCCAGTCACCTCCCTGCCCAGTCTCTGTCTCACACACACCCCAGTCACCTCCCTGCCCTGCATTTCCAGCCCGTGGCTTGAACACTGCCACTCCTCCCACCCTGATGACCCCCTTCTTCCTGCCCCACCAGCCAATCAGAGGCTTCCTCCTTCCACTGGCAGGAAGAAGGCTTCCGATTGGCCCGCAGGGGCAGGTAGAAGGGAGGAGGTTTCCCATTGGCCCACGGGGGCAGGAAGAAGGGAGGAGGTTTCCCATTGGCCCACGGGGGCAGGAAGAAGATAGGAGGTTTCCCATTGGCCCACGGGGGCAGGAAGAAGATAGGAGGTTTCCCATTGGCCCGCGGGGGCAGGAAGAAGGTAAAGGGAAGTATTACTGGGGCTGTGGGACACCGGGAGCCGCAACACACCAGCTGATTTTATTTTTTTTCTCCCTTGGGTGCCTGCTGATGCTGCCTGCTTTTATTGGCTGCAGTGTCTTGCAAAGAAATTTGGGTGGGCCTGAATGGAAAGTACGCACCCGTAGCTACGCCACTGGTGCGTACACAATTAGCTGGTTTTGCCTTCTTCCAAAAATTAAACGGACGAATGAACCCTCTGAATAGTTTCAGGGTAAAGAAAGTTCTTGGCAGGTGGCAACACGATCAGGGTTGTAGGGACGACAAACGGAAACCAATTCGTTACAGGGATTTAATCAAACTGGTGGAGGTTTTGCCACAGGTTTGTTGGTCGCATTTTGAAGCGACAATGTTCAGATTAGCATTTTCCTTGGCTTTTTTCGGAGCTATGAGGATAAGCGAATTGGTGGCAAAATCTCGGCATGGGGGCAGGGATACGGGCATGATATGGCAAAATGTTCAGATTAGTGATACGAAGGTCAGATTGTTTATCCCCAGATCTAAGACGGACCAGGAAGGCAAAGGGTATGTCATCACCCTGTTATGGGATGTCCAAGAGTCAGTATGTCCGGTGCGGCTGGGTCATAAGTACTTATGCATATGACCTGAATGGAAGGGCCCCTTTTTCATACACGAAGACAGCATGCCCCTCACATACTTTCAATTCACCAGGGTTTTGAGTTTAGCTATTAACAAAGCAGGGGATGATCCAGGTTATTATAGTTCGCACTCGTTCTGCATAGGCACGGCCACTTCGGCTGCAGAAGCATGGTTGTCAGACAGTGCTATTAAAGGATTGGGTCATTGGAAGTCTGCCGTATTTCGGTCTTATGTGAGGCCCAGTTTTTATTGGGGTCCAAAATCATCCAGCATATAAAAAGGGGAGAGGGGAGGGGGGAGGGGGGGAGAAGTGCCTTGTACTAATTTTGTATTTGTATTTCAGAGAGCGTGGGGGTGCGAAGGTTCGAAGGATGTGCCTGGATAGTGGGTCATTCCTATATACATCGGCGCAAAGAAGAGTGCTGAAGCGTCCTTACAGAGAAAATTTGGACATTGAGAGGGTTAGGTGGCATTTGTCTTGGTATAGCAAATGGGGCATGGGGTGGGATGATCTCTTGCCCTTTTTGTCGGAGCGAATTCAAATGTGGGGAGAGCCGAATATAATTATTTTTCATTTGGGCGATAATGATATTGGACTAAAATTGTGCAGGGAATTACTCACTTGCATGAAGAAGGACTTAGCCCAGATCATGATTAGATGGCCACGGATCAGGTTAGGATGGTCGGACATTATTGTGCGGCTGCGAAACAAAGACGAGATGATCTGGCGTTCTGGGGAAAAAATTGAACAGACAATTAGGAAAATGGATGGGATGGGAAGGAGGATTCTGGGTGAGGCATACATGGTCATGGGGGTCTGAACCGGGTTTATTCAGCGGGGATGGCATACACCTATCCGAAGTGGGTATGATTTATTTAATAATTCCATGCAAGAAGGGCTCGAGAGGGAGATTAGGAAGTGGTAACCAGGCCGCAGTTGGGGGGAACAAACCAATATGCTATCAGTTTGTTGTGGCGGTAAACCCGAGCCCATAAAAGGTATATGTAAGGGGCAGGGTAATGAGGGTAAGGATGGGGGGGAGGAGCCTCGTGTAGTTGGGGGGGCCGCTACATGGAGTGACCGGAGAACTACGGGGCCAAAGTTCCCGGTGCAAGCCTACTCTCGCTGGTTCGAGGCGGAGTAGGTGGGGAGAGGGGAGGGAAAAGGTGGTGAAGGAGGGGAGGGTTGGAATCTTAGGGGGGGGGGCAATTTGGAGGGGTTGTTTAATAGTTATAAGTTGTAAGGGCTCGGGTTGATGTTTTGTATTAAACTGCGGCCAATTTAAATACCACAAAATGTGTATGTGTATTATTGGGGGATTGGGGCGACAGGGGACAGCAGTATTCCATCCCTAAGTTATAAGCTATGAACTTATCTCATTCAACAATAAATCGGGGCTGCCAGAATGAATACAACATGGTTAATATGAAATGTTAGAAATTCTAGTGGAAAAATAGGGAAACCACATGGACAGTTTGTCTGGCAGACTGCAGTGGTAGAATCAATTATTAGTTGTGCCAATCTGGAATACTGAAAATACTGTAATAACTAGAAATCCTAGCAGAAACACATATGCTTAGTTAGCTGAGTCTGTTTGAAAGGCTCTACAAGGGACCTAAGAGGCCAGGTGTTTGGGCAACAACTAAGCTAGTAGAGATGGGCATTCATTTAAAAAAAAATTAGGAATGCAAACTGAATCAGACAGATTCATTTTAGTTATTGCAAACAAAAATCAACCAAATTTTTTAGTTGTATTTGTTAGCAAAATTGCAGGGTTTTTTTTCCTCCTGAAGGCAGCTGGCAACCAATGATATCATGCTTTACTGTAGACTGACCCGATCGGGGGTGGAAAGGGAGCTGGAACAAGCTAGGAAGCAGGACCAATTAAAGTGAAACATTTTTTTATCAGCCTATACTAGATGGCATCTGCACAGATTGACAGTGACTTCTTTTTTTCTTCAAGCTTGAAAATGAAAGTTTAAGCCAAGTGCTTTTTCAGCTCATGTGTCTCCGGGTTGTAGGAGACTGTGTATTTCTAAATGCTGAAGAAAAAAACTGAAAAAGAATGAGAAAAGACGGAGGAACTAGGAGAAGTAAAATAATGAGGTGGACTCTATCATTGCTGTTTCCACTTGTCAGACACATTTGTTAGTTGTTACTGAGTGTCTAATCTTTTTTTTTCTTTTTTTCCAGTGATATAGCACATACAGTATAACTGTAGCATTGCAAAAAGAAAAGGAAAACCCAATGTAAGCTCTCTGCTGTGCAATAATGAAATCTGGAGGGAATATTCAGTAGACTGTTTAGTGGATAAGTTATCTGGTTAAAGTTAGCCAGATTAGTTGTCCAGTATATTCAGCATGATAAATGTCTAGCTAAATGCCCATTAGACTGTTGTGTGCCACGGGTATTAGTGTGCCCTTGGGCCTCAGCCCGACCCCAGACAGATCCAGGACCGAACCAAGGGTTGGCGACGTGTCCCAGGATGGCAGAGACACGGTCTTACCCTCTGCCAGTCCTGCAAGCTCCCAGCACCAACAACAAGATGATGTTGGTAGGTGAACGGGTCTCCGACCGTTCCGAGCCCTTTTGGACCTGCCGCTTGGATCGGCATGGAGCAGCAGGCCAGCCTGAGGATGAGGGCAGACGGAGGCCTTGACACAAAGACATGACACCAAGGTTGATGTGACGGCATCACAGACGAGGGTTGAAGCGAAGACATGACACCAGGGCTGATGCAACGGCATCAGAGATGAGACGAGGTACTTGACAGCGTCCAGACGAGACGAGAAGCTGGGCAGGTAAGCATTGGCACTGTCTCTCCGGGCACCCTACTCAGCCCACCTTTACGGGCGGACCAAATGGGCTGGTTGCGGACCACCCTGTCCCACTGCGCACCCTACACAGTCCAAGGAGGCTGATCACGGCCCACATGGAGAGCGGGACAAGCGCAGGGAAGATTCCAGCCGAGGCAGAACTTCGACGACAGAGCCATATGTCATCCGGAGCTCCACAAGGGCTGGCAGGACAAGACGGCTCAGGAGCACAGTACATCGGTCCACTGCCGGCATCTCCCATGATGGCAACCCGTCACCTGGAGATCCACGGCCGGCAGAACAGAAGGCTCCTGAGCAAGCACGAACACCAAGGAGGGCTAGAACACCAGGAAGCGAGACATCAGGAGATGAGACACCAGGACACCTGGACGGGGACCTCAGGCAATGAAGACATGGCATGACGAGACAACAAGATGAGACGAGGAGCTCCACGAAGAAGACAGAAGACCTGACGGAGCTCTGGCAGGCAGGAGCCTCCAGGACAGAAGTCACTCCGATGCAAGGTGAAGAGCAATTGCAAGACCAGCCCTTTTATAGGGCTGCAACAGGAAACAGACACTAGGTGGGGCCCAGGGCATATCCAGCCGTGGGCCCTTTAAATATAGAAGAGAGGCACGGCCGTGCACCTAGGAGCAGGAAGCTGGAACTGTGCAGGACCGTGGACAGCGGTCCTGCACCGACGTCTGGATGTAGAAGCAGGGCTGGACCAGGAGGCAGGCCCTGAAGATGGCAGCGGCTCCAGCCGCTGCAGTAGGCCCCGGGGGTGGCTCCAGCCACCAATCCAGGCCGGGGCTTGTGGCCTCCAGCCGCGAAGATGTGCAGGACGGCGGCGGCGGATCCATGCCATGTGATGGGAGGCAGAAGTCCGCGGCTCCAGCTGCGGTGAAGAGCAGGGCTGGATGGGTGGCCTCCGGGCCGTGAAGGTAACTAAGTTCACGGCTCCAGCCGCACGGGAAGGCCCGACTTTAGCGGTGTCTGGCCGCGACGGGCACGGCAGCATGGGGGGAAGGTGAGTGCCTGCTTGTGGGGATTAGCTCCGTGGGCAGTGTTCATAACATAGACCTAAAGTAATCCAGCTTTGTGTGGCTTGGACAACTAGCTACTTATCCGTATATCTTTAGAGGTATCCATATAAGTAGCACACTTTTACAAGGTAAGGCACCAAGAAGCAGGCTTCCTGGCCCAAGTCCACCCCCCACCACCACCACTTGTCTCATCTCCCCTCCCCTGCTCACCAAAAAAATGAGCCCCAAGCTTTAAAAAGCACACTCAAGTGCAAGAAGTTGAGCACCACAGGCCCAGGACTCCAGCCCTCCTTCTTATTAAAACATATTCATTTTATTCCGTCTGCCCCCCACAAACATCCACTTACCCTCCTCCCAGCCATGAACCCTCCCACCCACCTGATTACCTTGCAAATTGCCCCTCTTGATCTGCCTAGATTGCAAGAGGTTTCCAACTATATTCGGGGGGGGGGGGGGGGGGGGGTTATAGCTGCGATAGTGGGGCCCGTCACCCAAAAACATACTGCGGCTCTATGGTGTGTTCTATTGTGTTGCAGCCAAACACTGTAACAGAAAAGAATGCAGTGAGTGGCCCTTTAACACGATGGTGGCTCCAATCTCACAGGACCAGCAACATCTTAAAGGGTCGCTGGCTGATCTAAAACGTTACCCGTGCCCAAATGGCAATTTTGAGAGGAAGTCAATGCTGATTGCCATTTCAACTTGGGGCTCCTGTTTGAGGCATCCCCCCAAAAAAAAATTGTGTAGAGTAAGTGCATGGTAGTGGCCCCCCATCCCCTCGATGGAGCAATCCCCCTCCCCGCCCCTGACCCCCCTGATCAGCAATCCACCCTCCTTCAGCCCTGCCAATGAGCAATCCCATGGCCCATTGAATGAGCAAGCCCCCCTCTCTTCACCCTCAGCAAGCAATCCCCTTCCAATGAGCAAGCCCTCCTTTCCACCCACTGAATGATCAGTCCCTCTCCCCCGAGTCTCCTGAATGAGCTATACCCCTCCACCCGGCCCCTGATGAGCAATCCCACCTTCCTCTGGCCCCCTGCTCTCCCAAATGAGCAAGCCCCCTCCCCCTGCCCCCTCAGCCCCCCCCCCCCTCCCCCCGAGACATCCCTTACCTTGTAATGGATTCTGCATCGGGAACAGGTAGGCCCTCATACCCATCCTAGTCAGCGCCATTTTCCAAAATTGCTCCAACCTTACCTTGCCCTGGCATACGTTTCCAGCATTAATTAGGTATTAAGGTTGGAAGTCTACTCTATACTGCACAGTACACTTCCAGATTTATTATCTAAGTAATGCTGGAAGTATATTGAGATTGCTTAGCACAGTGATCTTAGCAGATGAAGAGGGACAATTTGCAAGGTAACCGGGTGGATGCGAGGGTGCCTGTCATCCCTTACCTTGTAATGGATCCCACATTGAGGACAGGTGCTCCGTCGCACCCGTCTCGGTTGATGCCATTTTCCAAAATGGCGCTGACCTCACCTTGCCCCAGTTGCTTACGAGGTAAGGATGAGGCACTATAGGTTACTCTGGAGGAAATGGAACATCTATTTATATTGGTGAAATATACAGACCTCCATTGCAGATAGAAGAAATGGATAGCAATTTCATTTAGGATATTCACAAAATTGCTATGAAAGGGGAAGTGCTAGTGCAAGGGGATTTCAATCTGCCAGATGTGAACTAGGACTTTCTGGCTGCAGTGTTTTCTAGAAGCAAGGAGATCCTGATTTTCTCTGCATGGAAAATTATTCTGTCACCTGGTAACTGAACCCAAATGAGATGGGCAATAATGGACATGGTGCTTACCAATGGGGTCAGTGCAGAAGCACTGCTGGATGATCATCTGGGATCCAGTGATCACTGGATGGTATAGTTCAGCATTAGAGCACAGGAGCTGAAAGTTTATGGAAAGGAGAGGGTCTTAAACTGCAGAAAAACTGACTTTGTTTAAATGGGGGAGTATCTCAAGGAGTCATTAGCTGGAGGGAAAAATCTAAGGAAAGTAGAAGTACAGTGGTCTAAACTAAAAGGAAATATTATAAGAGTAACTGACCTTTATGTTAGAAAAGTAAATAAAAGAAAAAGGAAAAAGAGGCTGCTATTATTTTCTAGACCAGTAGTTGAAAAGGTAAATGAAAAAAGATTGGCATTCATAAACTACAAGAGATCACAGAAAGAGGAAGACAGGCCACAACATCTGGAAAAAGTAAGAGAATCTAGGAAAGCAGTCAGTAGTGCAAAGTTTCAAATAGAAGAAAAATACAGTAAAACAGAAAGACAAGACTATTTTAAGATATGCTAGTGGCAGGAGGAAGCGCAAAAGTGGCATTATGAGATTCAGAGGTGAAGAGGAAGAACATGTAGAGGCTGATGAGGAAAAAGCAAAACTGTTTAACAAATATTTCTGTTCAAAGTTCATTGTGGAAAGACCAGTAGCAGTTCCACGTAAAACAAACATAATGAAGACTGGAAATGAGGGAACGCTCAATCAATTTTCAGAAATGTGTGTTTTTGGGGAGCTAATTAAACTTATTTATTTATTTATTTTAAAACATTTGTTTCCCGCATGATCCAAAGTTTGCAGTGGTTTACAACCAGATATTCACAATTTGAAAAAAATGAAGTAAAACAAATCCATACAATAAAATAGAAACAAAATATAAAGTAAAAACAGACATTAAAATCAAAATTAACATTACAATTAACATTAAATGTCCATGATAACTCAAATTTCCAAGTTCAGTTATTTATTAAAAAGAAAGAGAGGAAAAGATGAGCCTTTAGCCTAACTGAAAATCGAGAGAAAAGAAGTTGAAAGGGAGCTTACTTACCATTTAAGAGACATTAAAGGCCTTATTTAATAACAATTTCTTTCCACAGGCATAGAATAGGGAAACGTCCTTTCTGAACAAGGCCTTAAGTCAATAAAACAATGGGGCCAGATGGAATACATCCAAGAGAATTAAGGGAAGTTAGAGACGTTCTGGCAGTTCCACTGATTGACCTTTTCAATGCAGCTTTAGAGTCTGGAGTAGTTCCAGAGGACTGAAGACAGGTGGATGAGGTTCCTGTGCACAAAAGTAGAATTAAGGAGGAAGCTGGGAACTAAAAGGCCAGTTAGTTTGACCTCTGTGGTGAGCAAATTAATGGAATCATTTCTAAAACAGAGCATAGTGCAGTTTCAGGAATCCAATGGATTACAAAATCATAATCCCTATAGCATGTATCATTTTGTCTTAAAATTATTTTGTGTTTCTGCAAAAACTTCTCAGAAAGAAGTTTATAATTGTCATGTACTAAGTTGATTCTGAAGACTGGAATTTACTTGTTTGCTATTTTTACAATCTTTAACATGGACACTTTGTGCTCTTTTAAACAGTGCTGCTCATGGAACTATCCCGTCAAAGAAGGATTATATTAGATGTAATTTTTCACTTCACTTGTGCATCACCCTTCCTTCCACTAATGATCAACCAGGAAAGATTTTCAGGGCATAATGAAAATGATAATGCAGTAATATTGTTTGATTGTAGCCCTAAGCAATGCTGAATTAGATCAAAAGACATACAGCATTTATGCCTGTTGCTCTCTTTTTATGGGATAATATGTGGTAATAAAATAAAAGAATTAAAAGTATAGAAATCTGAATCAATTTATATTACATTTAATATTGTTGGAAGAAAAAAAGAGAACATTTACAAATGTTCAATAAAAATTACTCCTCTACTTACAGTAGTCTCTCCCATTTGTAAAATATCTTATTCTGTTAAGTCACTTGAGTCAATTAATGATCAATGAATATATCATTTGAACCATATCAAAGGTTTAAATAAAAGATGTTTACTGGACATTGATGTGCTGAAACCAAGGTTTAAAAAAAATTCAAGGAAATGAGATTTAGAGCTTCACTTATACTAATTAAGCAATAACCAGTAGGAGAAGGTAAGTGAAGTAACATCTTTTGATTTTTTTTTCACTGTGCCTACTGTAATGAGCTGTGAGTCTCTCAATTACTATTATTATTATTATTATTGTTTAATAACAATTTATTGCTTGCACACTCCACAGTTCATGGCGAGTTACATAAAAAAACAATTCAGTGCAACATTAGGAAACTTACTGACTCCCAAGGCAGTTATTCTTTGCTCTGTGGGTATCATGTACATGTAACTCACACTATATATTTATTTATTTATTTATTTATTTATTTTATATACCGAGGTTCTTATATGAAATACAAATCACTCCGGTTTACATAAACATTGAAATGCCCAAAAGAGAGGGGCTTTACATATAACAATAGAACAAATATATACATATTACATGTAACAATAGAACAAAGTACAAATTGAACACAGTATGGTATAGTTTCAAGAAACATTTGAACTCAGTATCATAGTACAGTAACAAGTAAAACAATTAGCACAGTATCTTAATAATCTTAATAGGGAACAAGGGGACGGGTCGACATGAGGGACTACTGAATAAATAGTAGGGATGTGAATCGTTTTTTGATGATTTAAAATATCGTCCGATATATTTTAAATCATCAAAAATTGTTAGCGGCGATATACAATAGGAATTCCCCCGATTTATCGTCAAAAATCGTAAATCGGGGGAAAGGGGAGGGGAAGGGGGAGGGCGGGAAAACCGGCACACTAAAACAACCCTAAAACCCACCCTGACCCTTTAAAATAAATCCCCCACCCTCCCGAACCCCCCCAAAATGTCTTAAATTACCTGGGATCCAGTGGGGGGGTCCCGGTGTGATCTTCCACTCTCGGGCCACGGGTGCGTTGATAGAAATGGTGCCGTATTGCAAAATGGCACTGCCCACACGGGCGCCGCCCACACATGGCGCCGTATTGCAAAATGGCGCCGCCCACACAGGTGCGTTGATAGAAATGGCGCCGTATTGCAAAATGGCGCCGCCCATACGGCCATACGGCCGGCGCCATTTTGCAATACGGCAACACAATTCGAGTGCAGGAGGTCGTTCCCGGACCCCCGCTGGACTTTTGGCAAGTCTTGTGGGGGTCAGGAGGCCCCCCCAAGCTGGCCAAAAGTCCCTGGGGGTCCAGCGGGGGTCTGGGAGCGATCTCCTATGCTCATGACGTCGGGGGACAGGAACCAAAATGGCGCCGGCGCTACCTTTGCCCTGTCATATGACAGGGCAAAGGTAGCGCCAGCGCCATTTCTATCAACGCACCCGTGGCCCGAGAGTGGAAGATCACACCGGGACCCCCCCACTGGACCCCAGGTAATTTAAGACATTTGGGGGGGGGGTTCGGGAGGGTGGGGGATTTATTTTAAAGGGTCGGGGTGGGTTTTAGGGTTGTTTTAGTGTGCCGGTTTTCCCACCCTCCCCCGATTTACGATTTACACGATTTTAAAAAAAACAAAACCGCGACGATCAGATTACCTCTTTTTTTGAACTCATGATGATTTGGTTCGAGTCTTAGATCTGGGGGGAGTACGTTCCATTGGTGAGGGCCTGCTGAAGATAGTGCTCGTTTCCTTAGTAATGTTTTAGCAGGCGGGGCATACAGTGTGCCTTTGTAAGCGCTTCTGATGGGTCTGGAAGATGTAATGGATGGCCGGCGCCATCTTAGAAAATGGCACGGGCCATCCATTGCTCCTTCCATATGACAGGGGCCGACCAATGGCACCGGTATCCCCTGTCACATGGTAAGGGCAAAGGGCCACCGGTGCAGTTTGTTTACTGGCAGCCGACAGCCTGAGAGTGAGAGATCACTCCCGGGACCCCGCTGGACCACCAGGGCTTTTAGTAAGTCTTTTGGGGGGGGGGGAGATTGGGATGTGGGGGATTGTATTTAAGTACATTTGAAGGGTTGGCGTGAGAGGGTTTTTTCGGTGAAAATTGCCGAGAAAAAAAAATGACCCATTGGAAAAGGAAGTTTTCCACAGGTCGCCCGACCCGAAGCCTGACCCAGCAGATAAAAACTAAGCACATCTCTAGTATTGGCATAGGTTGCTTTAGCCATGCAAGCTGCCACAACCCAGGTGAATCCACCACCTCCCATGCAGGCAGATAGGCTAAAAGCTAACTGGAATATGTACTTAGACAATTTGCTCACGGGCAAAAGCCAAGCAGCTTTTCAAGCATCCAATCCAGGTGGAAGGGTCACCTAGCAGAAGTCAAGACTGCCATCCTAGAAAGAACTGGGTATAACTCAGAAACATACTGACAACAGTTCTGGTGCGGCATCCTACAGCCCAGAGAAATCCCCTGAAACCTGTTCCATTAACTAAAAATGCCATCTGGGAGTGGCTACAGACAAAGGCAAAGACTGGCCTCAAGGTTGCCAAACAGATGCTTCTAGAATAGTTCCTAGATGAACTTGACTGGCTCATGCAGAATTGGGTCTGTCATCATCCAGGGCTCATTTTTGAAAAAGCACTAGATGTGGCAATTAATGCCTGATGTGGTATGGAGGCTAAAAAGACAGCCACTCAGCCTCTTTGGCACAGCAATGAAAGCAGAGGGTCCCAGTAATAACCCTCTGAGGCGGTCAGCTCATCTTCTGTATCCAGGCCACCAGCCACTGTTTCTATTACTTACTTTAACTGTTGAAAGAGAGGCCATTTGGCAAGGGACTGTCATTATGAGGGAAGTAAAGTTATAGACATCAGCCTAGTGACACAGCCAACACTAGAGAGAAAAGTATACATGGATAAAGAGAAATCTCCAAAGCAAGGGCAAATTGAAGGAAAGAAAGAACCTCAGAGTTACTGGCACAATCCAGGAATGAGGATGTGGATACCCTTTGTAAGGGGAATGGACATGTGGAAGTACACTGCCCATATGGAAAGGCAGAAAATGAAGATCCCTTTGGAAGAACAGATAATGCAAAAGGGGGATCTTCTCTGCCAGAATGCTCTTTTTGTAAGGCAGAGGACTATACAGATGAAGAGTGCCTATGGCTTGAAGACATGGAATGTGAACACAAGCTGGTGGAACAATGCAAAAAGGAGCAGGAGGTGGAGGCAGAGCCCCAGAATGAAAATAAAAACTGGGACTGTGAATGGGGGTGCACTTTTTCAAAGCTCCAAACTTTGTGGACATTCCTCATTCAGGACTCAAGGAATTTGTGATCCAGGTAGAACTGGATGGAGTTCCCACCCAAGCTTTGGTGGATTCAGGATCTGGCAAGACTCTCATCCATGAGGACTTGCTTCAGAAAGAGCTCATCAACCATAAGAGGAAAGAGACACTTGCCTTTATACATGGGGACAGGCAGAAGTATCCAACCAGTCAGGTCCTGCTGATGACCCCAGCAGGGAAAGCCATTAAGAAAGCAGGAGTCCTACCCAAGCTCTCATACCTAGTTGTTCTGGGATGCAATTCTCCCCAGTTTGCAATCCTGTGGGGCCAGCTCATGGGTAATTGGCACAATCCCCCTTGAGGCAGGACGTTCTTGAGGAGGAGCCAAGAATTAGCCTGAACATGGCAGGACACAACCTAACAAAGCCAAGTTGAGGGGGAGGGTATGTGAGGGAATCTATAAAAAACTACCTCTAAACACTTTAAAGGATCAGTCACAGATATCTGGCCCGGTCCTCCTTAAGAACCAACACCATAAGAAATTCTAGGCCAGGGAGGATCACTTTAGCCTGGGATAAGAAGACAGGGCTAAGGGTTGTAAAGGTCCCTAGAGAAAGAAGGAAGTGTTGAAAGAGAGAAGATGACTGAATTTTAAGTTACATTGTTCCATTTGTTTTGTTAAGCTGTATAGATAAGCAAAGAGTTTGAGCTGTTAAATTCTACCAATAAAGAGATTTCTAAAAGATTTTTCCAGAGTCCAAACTGAAGTCTGTTCTCTGGCTACCCTCTGACAATTTAGTGCCACACCTTCCCTTATGGTACTTGCCAACTTTTGGTCTTGCCCTGGCAATTCATTGCTTTGCACACTTGCTGTACAACTCAAGGACCCTTGGGTCCTTCATGTCATTTTTGGTGCCTTGGGCTTTTGATACCATTCTTCTTCCTGCCTCAATCCTCAGTGCACATTTTGGGTCCTTGCTGCCACTCTTCTTGCTATGTTATTCTGCATCTACATGTCTGAATTTAAATACAAGCATTGCTACTTCTGCTGTTGCTACTCCACTCCATTCTTAATACTTTTGGGTGGTTCCTCCTCTGCTCTGGCTGTTTTTGAGATTCTTTCAAAATTCCCTTCCCTTACAGTATTTTCAACTCTTGGCCTGGCAATCCAATGCTTTATGCATAATGTACTCAGTTATCTTTAATGATTTCTTGCTCTCTTGGACATTTTCTTCAAACTCTGATCCCTTACAGTTCTTATGATTAGTGGTCTCATGCGGTATTTAGCCTGTAATGGATTAAACCACAGTAAAAGGTAAGGGCTACAGAAGTACAGCATCCAAAACCAGGATTGCACTCCTCTATGAATACTGCTTCTTAGGTAATGGAGGCAGCATTTACAAAAGCTTATTCAGAAGGATTATTGTGTCCTGGAGTCCCTGAATCACAAAATATTGAACATCTCCTGGCTGGAGAGAATTTTGCATCTCTAGTCAGTAACATTTTAGCCTCCATTGAGTTGGAGGAGGCAGATAATACTAACAAGGCTAAGATTAGACACTGCAAAGAGCAACAACAATTCCAAGCCTAAATAGCCAGCCCCTTCCCCCAATGAAGCCATACAAAAATTACATGAAGCATCCTCTAGGGATTTCCTCTAGGTTCTTCTTCTTAGTCATTGTACCAATTTGGTTGGTGCCATTTACCCCTTATTTGGAGCCTTGGTGTGTTCTTGCTATTGTGAGTGGCTGCTTTGCACCTCTCATGGTGCATTGGGGTTTTCATGCCACTCTTTCAACTAATTTGATCTTGTATCATGGCTTTCTTCACACTTCATGCCACTCTTGGTGCCATATTGCCCCTCTCATGTAACCTTAGGGGGTTCATTCCACTGTTGTTGATGCTCTTTGTCCCACTTTTGGAGCCTTGGAGTGTTTTGTCCACTATTGCTGTTGACTTGTTCCTCTGATGGTGCCTTGTGAAATTCATATGACTGCTAGAGGTATATTGCCAAACAGTGGGTCCTTGAACTGTTCACACCAGTTTTGGTGCCACAGTCTTGATGCATTTGAATGTCTTTACCCTTCCGATGTCTAACCACTATTTTCATTAGAAATGATTACATAACCATAATTTGGGAGTCTGAAGTAAGCTGCGATGCTTTCCCCATTTACTTTAATGGAAAACAAATGAATGAATAAGCAATTTAATCGTTTGAAATGAAGCACATGAATGATTGTGACCTACAAAATGAATAAATGAACCAAAACCACATTTTTCCCTCTGCACATCCCTAATTCACATGCATGCTTTCAAAAATTGAAAGTATGAGCATAAGTCTCTGTAGCGAGTGGGTTCAGGCCTGGTTGTTGGAGAGAGTGTGAGCCCTTGGGCCACAGCACAATCCCAGGGTGAAGATCCAAGGTACACCACATGGGTAGACGAATCCATCCAGGCATGGGTTAGACAAAGCTTGGAGTCTTGGAACACTTGGAGACTTGGAACACTCGGCGACTCCACTGAACTGACCCAGCAATGCAATACTGGTCTCTGTGGTAGCTCTCCAGTCACTCGAAAGCCCTTTCGGACCTGTCACTTGGGAACAGCATGTGATTCAGGTTAGACGGAGGATGAGGACGGAAGATGAATATGGAAACAAGGACTAGACAAAGGCACAGAAGTCTTGGAACTTAACAAGGACTAGACAAAGGCACAAAAGACATGGAACTTATATGAAGGAACTGAAGCCAAGGAACTTAGACAAAGACTCAGATTCAAGTTCAGAATTCTGATTCAGACTAAGACTCAGGTTCAGGTTCAGGATTCAGGCTCAGGTTCAGGTTCAAGATTCAGGTATGCTCTGCACTACAACATGCCCTACACAGCCCGTGGGTTGGTCACAGACCACACCAAGAGCAGAGCAGACTCTGACCTTGGAATATGATGAAGACTTGGCACTGGAAACATGACAAAGACTCTGGGAGAGTCCTGAGCTGCTGCATGCCCTACACAACCCAAAGGCTGGTCGTAGACCATGCCAAAGGTGAAGCATTCTCTGGACTTTAGACTTGGACATGAACAGAAGCTGAACAAGGAACTCTGAATACCAGGACCAGGATTCAGGGACTCAGGAACTCAGAACCAGGGACAGGACCTCAGAATTTCAGGAACTATGAAAAAGGGACAGAACCCCAGCATTTAACAAGGAATTTCTGGGAGATTTGACTAGCAAAGAAGGCAGGCCTTGTGCCACAAGGCGCCCAATGCAACACGCCATAGGCTGGTCACAGTCCACAATACTGGCATGCTTGGAGGAGTGGACAAGAAAGAAAACTAGGAAGACAAAGCTTAGAGATGAGGGATGGAACATCAGGAACTTGACATCTGGAACAGAAGACGCAGGGACTGTCGAGAGACCAGGAACATGGAACAAAAAAGGTGGAACTCCAATGAGGAACAAGAAAGTCTTGAAGAAGTGAAGACTGGAATGCCAGACTCCTGGAGAGAGAGCTGGAACAGGACTCCAGGAGCAGGAAAACTGCTTGCGAAGGCAATGAGGGACAGACTGAAGAGCCCTTTTATAGGGCAAGCAGGCTGATGTCATCCGGAAGGGCCACAGGGCTTTTCCCGCCATTGGGCCCCTTAAATTCTTATGAGCGGTGCTTGCACATGCCTAGGGAGGTAGTATGCCATAAAGAGGAATGTCAGTGGCTCTTTCAGATCACAAAGCAACAGAAGCCAGCAGCAGCACTCAGCCATGAAGATGGCCTCAGCGACGGCTCCCAGCCACATGGACAACTAGCAACATGGGTGACATCACAAGCCTCAGAGAAGCAGGAAGTAGTGACATTGGGCATTGGTGGCACTCCTCCTGCTGTATGGAGCAGCGGTGTTGGCCGGCAAGGGAGGTGAGCAAGCCGCTCATGGGCCAGTCCCACCTCGGTGTTTACAACAGTCTCAATACTTCCCCAACTTCACCCCCAAGAGGGGTTATTTAGTATGCATGTAAAAAGTATGCACAAAATTGTGCTCTGTGTGCACTTTTATATGCATATCCATCATGGTTATTTTCAAAGAGACACTTATACATATAAATCTGTCTTTAAAAATTGCACCCATATGCAACCTAGTAATTGGATTAAAATAATTCAGACTTCTGAAAATAGGGATGATGATTAGATTGCATCACCACTCCACTTACAATACTTCATACATTATTTATGTGGTTATTTGTCCATGTAAATTTGTATATATTGGTAGGACTAAGAAATGGGTTGAGAGCTGGAACTGCATTCAACAGACAAGATATTTAGCTGAGCAATGCATTGAAAAATACCACACCTTTGTAGAATTAAGACTGCTTAGTATGAATACAGCAGAGTTAATTCAAGGAGGTGATGATCATGCTAAGAAATTATTAATGAAAGAACAAAGATAGATCTTCCATCTGGATAGCTTTTCACTTTCCAGTTTTCTTGCCAAGATTAAGTACTCTGTCTCCCAATAGAAGATGGTTCTGATAGGGATTGTTTCTTTATGTAACCCTTCAAAAAGAAGAAAAAAGAATGAATTCATACCTAAAGGCACTATTGGAAGTTAGAAAAGATGAATGTTACAATATGTGAGATTTATGAAGTGGGTTATATGGGCATCAGCAGTACAGTCAGGTCTCAGAATGTGACAGAATTTTTAAACAATCGATTTCAGATTTATCATTATGGGAGTTTCTCACTGGGACTATCTAGTGAGTAGATTTTCAAAGGAATATTTGTGTTTCTGTGATGAATGACAAGAACAATTAACTTTGATTTTTGGCATTTTGTGACCAGTTTGGTCAGAAAGACTGGGCATTGAGCCAAAGATTGTACAAATAAAAAGAGTATGAACAGTTTAAGTCCACAGAAGCAGATAAATGTGCTTTTTATGTCAACAGATTTTTACTGAATATATTCCCCTAGAGAAAGATAGGGAAGTGCCAAAAAACAGTTGTGACAGGGTTTCAGGATATAGTTATCTTATTATTATGCATGGTCAATTTTCAATGGGTTTAGGTTTCAAACTTTGGGAATTAGGCTCCTAAACTGGCCCTCTTTAAAATATTCTAGGTCTGAGTGCTTAAATTTAGGTTCTTAGTTTCAATAGCCTAATTAAATTTAGGTTCCTAAAATGTAGATGGCTAAGGAAGTAGAGTTAAAGCAGGGAATGTATTAGGAGCTTAATGCTAATTTTCAGAACTAAGCATTTCACTTCGGGGTGTAAACTTAGATAAATGAATAGCAAACTTATATTTAGAGTCCTAAGTTTTAGGTTCTTAAAATTAGGTGAATTCTCAGCTGAAAACTGAGGCTCCTAAATTCAGCTGAAAATAGGCACACAACTTAGGGATGCTAACTTAAGTCCCTAAATTTAGGTGGTCAGCTGTTTTTATATCAGCCTCTATGATAATGATATTTATTTATCCATTAAAAAGTTACAAAGAATAAAGACATTGATGGGGTTCATGAATACGTTTGGATTTAATAAGGCAATGGAAAGGTTTATGATATGTTAGAAATTTCAAATGATCATATGAGTGAGATAGACAGTGCTGGGGAGCAGCCGGCTGTCATGGTACATATGGGCACCAATGACATAGGAAAATGTGGGAGGGAGATTCTGGAAGCCAAATCGTAGGTAGAAAGCTTAAATCTAGAATCTCCAGGGTAGCATTCTCTAAAATGCTCCCTGTACCATGCACAGGTCCCCAGAGGCAGGCAGAGCTCCAGTGTCTCAATGCATGGATGAGACGATGCTGCAAGGAAGAGGGATTCAGTTCTGTAAGGAACTGGGGAACCTTTCGAGGAAGGGGGAGTCTTTTCTGAAGGGATGGGCTCCACCTTAACCAGGGTGGAACCAGACTGCTGGTGCTAACCTATAAAAAGGAGATACAGCAGCTTTTAAACTAGATCAAAGGGGAAATGTTGCAGTCCCGGGCCGTACCCTGGTCCCTTCACCTACCTCGGGGGAGGCCCGGGCCTTTTCGAGTCCTCCACGGCTTGTTTCCACCAGGCTCCGGGCCTGCAGGCCTTCCAACGTGTCTCTCCCTCCTCGGGAGAGACGCCGACGCTCCGACGCGGCTGGCCCCTCCCCCTGACGCGCGCGCGGGGAGGAGCCCCATTTAAAGGGGCCAGCGCGGAAAATACCGCTCCTGGGCTGTGAATGACGTCAGACGCCCTCAGGGTACAAGTACCCTGCTACGAGCTCTCTTCTGTGCCTTGCAACAAGGTTCCTGGTCTTCGGCCTGCTGTGGCTGTGTTCCTGGTTCTCTCTCTTCGTCCCGTTTCTGCCTTGCCCTCCTTCCTGGATTGCTTCTTTTGGACTTCGACCCCTGGATTGGCTTTGGACCACTCTCTGGACACCGACCCCTGGACTGGCTGCGGACCACTCTTTGGATTCAGACTCCTGGACCGACTTCTGGACAACCTACGACCTGCTGGAGGTGCCAGCCATCCGGAACCCACGACCTGCAGGAGGCGCCTGCATCCGGACCATCTTCCACCGTCGGGGAGTCGCCTAAGTCCCAGCAGCCGTGTCCCTACGGGCCCCTCCTGGGGGGACTTCAGCTTCCAGGGTGAATCTTCACAAGTCCCAGCGGCTGGACTCCTAAGGGCTCCTCCTGGGGGAGTACCGGTCTCCAGGGCGAAGAATCTTCGACTACCAGGGTCCAACACCTGCCATCCTCCCAGTGGGTACAGAGTTCTTGGTCGCATAGGACTCCTCCGTGGTCCAGCAACTCAATGCACTCCGGCTCTCTGAACTGCCTCCTGGTTGGGACACTTACTGCAGACCGCACAGCACACCATCCTCTGTCCCAACTGGCCCAAGGGTCCACGAGTATAACAGTTTGCAAGGCCATGGACCCGGCGGACCTAGCCGGCTTGAGAGCCATCCCAGGTATCGCCCAAAGGCTGCAACAACAGCAGTCATGCCTTGATGCCCTGACAACAACGGTACAGAGGTTAGCTGACCGGGTTGACGGAGCCACGGCTGCCAGCTCCACGGTACCGGGAACAGGGGCTTCCGCCACTGCTATAGCTCCCATCCAGATGCCGGTACCTTTACGGTATTCAGGAGATGCAAAACTATGCCGAGGGTTTTTGAACCAGTGCTACATTCGTTTTAACCTGCTTCCGCTTCAATTTCTGACAGACCGAATCAAGACCAGCTTTATCATCTCTTTACTGGATGGGAAGCCCTTGGCGTGGGCCTCCAATCTTTTGGAGCATCAAGATTCTCACCTGGACAACTTGGAGCAATTCGTCTCTGCCTTCAGAAGGATCTTTGATGAAGCCTCCCGCAAGTCCACTGCTGCCTTGGAGTTACTCCAATTACGCCAGGGGAACCATCCATTGGCAGAATACGCTGAAGAATTCCAAACTCTCGCCACTGAATTTAACTGGGGAAGCGACAGCCTGCACGGCATTTTTCTGGATAGCCTCTCCCCTAAGCTCCAAGATGAACTGGCAGCCCGAGATCTCCCCAATGATCTGGACGATCTGATTGATTTCGCAGGTCGTGTAGATCGTCGCATCCAGCGCCGATTTCGAGAAAAGAAACTGACTTTTAGGCTGGGACATGTTGGACCTACTCCTCCACACAGCGGGAATTCCCAGTCTGGTTCCCCAGAGACCCAGGACAGCGAGCCCATGCAGGTGGGTCGGGGGCGTCTCTCCCAGGAAGAAAGAAGGAGACGTCGGACACTAGGCCTATGCCTGTACTGTGGTGGCAGAGGCCATTTTCTGGCTCAGTGTAGTGAGCATCCAGGAAACTCTCGGACCTAGGGACAGCCGGGGAGCTAACCCTAGGTCATACCACTTCTGACTCCCCATGTCTTGTGCCGGTGACCTTAATCCTCCCGGAGGAGGAGTTCGACATGCAAGCTCTGATCGACTCGGGAGCAGGGGGTAATTTCATTCTTCAGGAGCTGGTTCAACAACTCCGGATCAGGGTACAACCCTAAAGACCGCGTGTCCTCTATCCAGGGAAGAATACTTCCTGGAGTCATCACCACCCGCACCAAACCACTCATTCTTCGCACTGGCATCCTGCACCAGGAGGAGATCTCCTTCTTCGTCTTAGAGAGGTCCATGCACCCGGTCATCTTGGGCCTACCCTGGCTTTGGAAGCACTCACCCGTGATTGCATGGGATTCCCTTCAACTAGCATCCTGGGGGCCTGCGTGCCTTAATTCCTGCCTAGCCAAGGTGACTCGGCCACCGATTCCTCTCTGGACTACTACGCTGGGTTTGTCACCTTACTATCAGGATTATCGTGATGTATTCTCCAAGGAGAAGGCCGAGATCCTTCCAGAGCATCGCCCCTTTGACTGTGCAATTAATCTTCTCCCGGACGCCACACCGCCACGAGGACGGGTCTACCCATTATCCCTCCCGGAAACACAAGCCATGTCGGCATATATCCAGGAGAACCTGGATCGGGGGTTCATACGACCATCTACCTCCCCAGCCGGGGCAGGTTTCTTCTTCGTGGCAAAAAAAGACGGGTCCCTCCGACCCTGCATAGACTACCGGGGCTTGAATAGTATTACCCGGCGGGATCGGTATCCCCTGCCCTTGATCCCAGAACTCTTGGACCGACTACAGGGGGCCAGGGTATTTACCAAGCTAGACCTTCGCGGGGTTTATAATCTTGTTAGGATTCGCCCAGGAGATGAGTGGAAGACCGCATTCAACACAAGAGACGGACATTATGAATACCGGGTTATGCCCTTCGGTCTCTGCAACGCCCCAGCAGTGTTTCAAAACCTCATGAATGAGGTTCTACGGGAAATGTTACACACATCAGTAATTGTTTATCTAGACGACGTACTCATTTACTCCAAAGATCTACAGACACATCGCCAGGATGTTCGTCGAGTTTTACAGAAGTTACGTGACAATCGGCTTTACGCAAAACTCGAGAAATGTTTATTTGAACAAGAATCATTACCCTTTTTAGGGTATATTGTATCCTCTACAGGATTTCATATGGATTCTGAGAAGGTCGCTGCCATAAAGGATTGGCCCCAACCAGTGGGGGTGAAGGCGCTGCAGAGGTTTCTTGGGTTCGCCAACTTCTATCGGTAATTTATCCTGCATTACTCCCAGTTGGTGGCACCTTTGACGGCACTTACCAAGAAGGGATCAGATGCAAGGAATTGGACTACGGCCACCCTACAGGCCTTCCAGAAACTAAAAGAGGCATTTCTCCAGGATCCTTGCCTGTGGCACCCCGAACCCCAACAACAATTTATCGTGGAAGTGGATGCCTCTGATGTGGCCGTCGAGGCTGTTTTAAGTCAAGTATCCCCTAGGGGGAAGCTCCTGCCCTGTTCCTACTTCTCTCGGAAGTTCTCATCGACAGAAAAGAACTACGGAATAGGGGATAAAGAATTACTAGCCATTAAATTGGCATTCGAAGAGTGGCGTCAGTGGTTGGAGGGGGCCCAACAGCCAGTGATTGTTTATACAGACCATAAAAACCTGGAATACTTATGCCATGCCCAGCGTCTCAACCCCTGGCAGGCCAGGTGGTCGCTATTCTTCAGCCGCTTTGATTTTCGTCTTCGCTACCGGCCGGCCGATAAGAATGTTCGAGCAGACGCTCTGTCCCGTACCTCTGAAATGGAAGATTTGCCAGACCCACCACGGTACATTCTTGATCCGGCCAAAGTGCTCCTCGCGGCTACCAACACGGTCCCGACAGGGAAGACTGTGGTACCCCTCAGACTGCTGAAAAAAGTTCTCTCCTGGGCACATGACTCTCTGACAGCCAGTCACCCGGGAGTAGCCAGGACCCAAGTATTACTCTCAGAATATTACTGGTGGCCCCAATTTAAGAAGGATGTTCGCCTCTACGTTAACTCTTGCCCAACTTGTGCCCAACAGAAGATTCCCGTTGGTCGCCCCTGGGGTCTTCTTCAGCCTCTGCCGGTTACTACGGAACCATGGACTCACTTATCCACGGACTTTATCCTAGATCTGCCTGCTTCAGAGGGGAAGATGGTGATTTGGGTTGTCATAGATAGATTCTCCAAGATGGTCCATTTTGTGCCCCTCTCCAAACTACCTTCGGTGCCTGAACTGGTGAATTTGTTTACGCGACATATCTTTTGCCTTCATGGGCTTCCTCTCCACATTGCCTCGGACAGGGGTTCTCAGTTTACGGCACAATATTGGCGAGCACTGTGTGAAAAGTTTGGGGTTCAGCTTGACTTTACCACCGCTTTCTATCCCCAAGCTAACGGGCAAGTAGAACAGGTAAACTGATCTTTGAAGACGTTCCTTCATGCCTTTGTGGGAGACCTGCAAGATGACTGGGTGGCCTTGCTTCCATGGGCAGAATTTTCCTTTAATCATCACAAGCACTCTTCCACTCGCAAGTCCCCCTTCTACACGGTCTACGGCAGATGCCTGCGGCCTCCTTTACCGGTACCATTAGATGTGCCGTCTCCCACCGTGCAAACCACCGCCCGACAGTTACGCCAGATCTGGCATTCCACTCGGAAGAGACTCCGGCGTGCGGCGGTCATCATGAAGAAAGTGGCCAATCGTTTGCGATGGCCGGCCCCAGTGTTCCTTCCTGGTGAGAAGGTATGGCTGAGTACTAAATACCTTCGTCTATGACTTCCTTCGATGAGGTTGGCTCCTAAGTACATTGGACCCTTCGCAGTTAAGGACAGGATTGGGGCTGTCTCCTATCGCCTTCAACTTCCACGCACGTTCAGGATTCCCAATGTCTTCCACGTGTCTTGTTGAAACCCTTGGTCCTTTCCCAGTATCATAAAATGGCACCCACACCAGCCACACTTATGGCAAAGGAAGATGCCATCTATCAAGTTAAAGACGTATTGGATGTATGGCATCATCGCAGGCACTGGGAGTACCTTCTTTGCTGGGAGGGTTATGGTCCCGAAGAGAATTCCTGGGAACCCACCGTCAATATTCTGGACAAAAACCTCCTCCATCAATTCCATTTGAATCACCCAAGTAAACCCAGACCTCCTGGGAGGGGGCGTAGGAGAGGGGGTACTGTTGCGGTCCCGGGCCGTACCCCGGTCCCTTCATCTACCTCGGGGGTGGCCCGGGCCGTTTTGAATCCTCCACGGGTTGTTTCCACCAGGCTCTGGGCCTGCAGGCCTTCCAGCACGTCTCTCCCTCCTTGGGAGAGACGCCGACGCTCCGACGCAGCTGGCCCCGCCCACTTACGCGCGCGCGTGGGGAGGAGCCCCATTTAAAGGGGCCAGTGCGGGAAATACTGCTCCTGGGCTGTGAATGACGTCAGACGCCCTCAGGGTACAAGTACCCTGCTACTAGCTCTCTTCTGTGCCTTGCAACAAGGTTCCTGGTCTTCGGCCTGCTGTGGCTGTGCTCCTGGTTCTCTCTCTTCGTCCCGCTTCTGCCTTGCCCTCCTTCCTGGATTGCTTCTTTTGGACTTCGACCCCTGGATTGGCTTTGGACTGCTCTCTGGACACCGACCCCTGGACTGGCTGCGGACCACTCTTTGGATTCAGACTCCTGGACCGACTTCTGGACAACCTACGACCTGCTGGAGGCGCCAGCCATCCGGAACCCACGACCTGCAGGAGGCGCCTGCATCCGGACCATCTTCCACCGTCGGGGAGTTGCCTAAGTCCCAGCGGCCGTGTCCCTACGGGCCCCTCCTGGGGGGACTTCGGCTTCCAGGGTGAATCTCCACAAGTCCCAGCGGCTGGACTCCTAAGGGCTCCTCCCGGGGCAGTACCGGTCTCCAGGGCGAAGAATCTTCGACTACCGGGGTCCAACGCCTGCCATCCTCCCAGTGGGTACAGAGTTCTTGGTCGCATAGGACTCCTCCGTGGTCCAGCATCTCAACGCACTCTGGCTCTCTGAACCGCCTCCTGGTTGGGACACTTACTGCAGACCGCACAGCACACCATCCTCTGCCCAACCTGCCCAAAGGTCCACGAGTATAACAGGAAAGCCGACAGTCGTTCAGCAGCGCATGGTTCGGAGCGCGGTATCTTCAAATGATACTAATGGCGCATTAGAATTAGGGCATCCCAACATCCCGCCCGGATGTACGCGCACAGGGCATTTAAAATCCGCCCCTAAATGTAAGACATTGATAAGACAGGCTAAGAGAGAATTTGAAAAGAATTTTGCCGTAGAGGCAAAAACTCACAGTAAAAACTTTTTAAAATATATCCAAAACAGAAAGCCTATGAGGGAGTCAGTTGGACCCTTAGATGATCAAGGGGTTAAAGGGGCACATAGAGAAGATAAGGCCATCACGGAAAGATTAAACAATTTTTTTGCTTCGGTGTTCAATGAAGAGGATGTTGGGGAGGTACCCGTACTGGAGAAGGTTTTCATGGGTAATGATTCAGATGGACTGAACCAAATCACGGTGAACCTAGAAGATGTGGTAGGCCTGATTGACAAACTGAAGGGTAGTAAATCACCTGGACCGGATAGTATAAACCCCAGGGTTCTGAAGGAACTAAAAAATGAAGATTCAGATCTATTAGTAAAGATTTGCAACCTATCATTAAAATCATCCATTGTGCCTGAAGACTGGAGGGTGGCTAATGTAATCCCAATATTTAAAAAGGGCTCCAGGGGTGATCCAGGAAACTACAGACCAGTTAGCCTGACTTCAGTGCCAGGAAAAATAGTGGAACGTGTTCTAAATATCAAAATCACAGAACATATAGAAAGACATGGTTTAATGGAACAAAGTCAGCATGGCTTTACCCAAGGCAAGTCTTGCCTCACAAATCTGCTTCACTTTTTTGAAGGAGTTAATAAACATGTAGATAAAGGTGAACCGGTAGATGTAGTATATTTGGATTTTCAGAAGGCATTTGACAAAGTTCCTCATGAGAGGCATCTAGGAAAAGTAAAAAGTCATGGGATAGGTGGCGATGTCCTATCATGGATTACAAACTGGCTAAAAGACAGGAACAGAGAGCAGGATTAAATGGACAATTTTCTCAGTGGAGGGGAGTGGGCAGTGGAGTGCCTCAGGAATCTGATTTGGGACCCGTACTTTTCAATATATTTATAAATGATCTGGAAAGGAATATGATGAGTGAGGTAATCGAATTTGCAGATGATACAAAATGATACAAAATTATTGAGAGTAGTTAAATCACAAGTGGATTACGATAAATTGCAGGAAGACTTTGTGAGACTAGAAAATTGGGCATCTAAATGGCAGATGAAATTTAATGTGGATAAGTGCAAGATGATACATTTAGGAAAAAATAACCCATGTTATATTTGCACAGTTAGGTTCCATATTAGGAGCTACCACCCAAGAAAGAGATCTAGGCATCAAAGTGGATAACACATTGAAATCGTTGGTTCAATGTGCTGCGGAAGTCAAAAAAGCAAACAGAATGTTGGGAATTATTAGAAAGGGAATGGTGAATAAAACGAAAAATGTCATATTGCCTCTATATCGCTCCATGGTGAGACCACACCTTGAATACTGTGTACAATTCTGGTCGCCGCATCTCAAAAAATATATAGTTGTGATGGAGAAGCTACAGAGAAGGGTGACAAAAATAATAAAGGGGATGGAACAGCTCTCCTATGAGGAAAGACTAAAGATAAAGAGGTTAGGACTGTTCAGCTTGGAGAAGAGATGACTGAGGGGAGAATTGATATAGGTGTTTAAAATCATGGGAGGTCTAGAATGGGTAAATGTGAATCGGTTATTTACTCTTTCAGATAATAAAAGGACTAGGAAGCACTTCATGAAGTTAGCATTGGGCACATTTAAAACTAATCGGAGAAAGTTCTTTTTCACTCAACACACTGTTAAACTCTGGAATGTGTTGTCAGGGGATGTGGTTAATGCAGTTAGTGTAGCTGGGTTTAAAAAAGGATTGGATAAGTTTTTGGAGGAGAAGTCCATTACCTGCTATTAATTAAGTTGACTTAGAAAATAGCCACTGCTATTACTAGCAATAGTAAAATGGGATAGATTTAGTTTTTGGGTACTTGCTTCACTTTTTTGAAGGAGTTAATAAACATGTGGATAAAGGTGAACCTGTAGATGTAGTGTACTTGGATTTTCAGAAGGCATTTGACAAAGTTCCTCATGAGAGACTTCTAGGAAAAATAAAAAGTCGTGGGATAGGTGGCGATGTCCTTTCGTGGATTACAAACTGGCTAAAAGACAGGAAACAGAGAGTAGGATTAAATGGACAAATTTCTCAGTGGAAGGGAGTGGGCAGTGGAGTGCCTCAGGGATCTGTATTGGGACCCTTATTTTTCAATATATTTATAAATGATCTGGAAAGAAATACGACAAGTGAGGTAATCAAATTTGCAAATGATACAAAATTGTTCAGAGTAGTTAAATCACAAGCAGATTGTGATAAATTGCAGGAAGACCTTGTGAGGTTGGAAAATTGGGCATCAAAATGGCAGATGAAATTTAATGTGGACAAGTACAAGGTGATGCATATAGGGAAAAATAACCCATGCTATAGTTACACAATGTTAGGTTCCATATTAGGTGCTACTACCCAAGAAAGAAATTTAGGCATCATAGTGGATAACACATTGAAATTGTCGGTTCAGTGGGCTGCGGCAGTCAAAAAAGCAAACAGAATGTTGGGAATTATTAGAAAGGGAATGGTGAATAAAACGGAAAATGTCATAATGCCTCTGAATCGCTCCATGGTGAGACTGCACCTTGAATACTGTGTACAATTCTGGTCACTGCATTTCAAAAAAGATATAGTTGTGATGGAAAAGCTACAGAGAAGGGTGACAAAAATAAGAAAGGGGATGGAACAGCTCTCCTATGAGGAAAGACTAAACATAAAGAGGTTAGGACTTTTCAGCTTGGAGAAGAGACGGCTGAGGGGGGGGGGGTATGATAGAGGTGCTTAAAATTATGAGAGGTCTAGAACGAGTAGATGTGAATCGGTTTTTTACTCTTTCAGATAATAGAAAGACTAGGGGGCACTCCATGAAGTTAGCATGTGGCACATTTAAAACTAATCGGAGAAAGTTCTTTTTCACTCAACACACAATTAAACTCTGGAATTTGTTGCCAGAAGATGTGGTTAGTGCAGTTCATGTAGCTGTGTTTAAAAAAGGATTGGATAAGTTCTTGGAGGAGAAGTCCATTACCTGCTATTAATTAAGTTGACTTAGATAATAACCACCGCTATTACTAGCAATGGTAACATGGAATAGACTTAGTTTTTGGGTACTTGCCAGGTTCTTATGGCCTGGATTAGCCACTGTTGGAAACAGGATGCTGGGCTTGATGGACCCTTGGTCTGACCCAGTATGGCATGTTCTTTTTTAAATTTTGGATAACTATTCATAATAGGGTAAAATAGCATAACTTGTTTTAGTATTATTCTCATTTTTACCATGAGAATAAGGGAAAAGAAAATGATAAAACTGCTCCCATAGGCAAAAATGGGTGCTGTGCAATTGTGATAGGATATTCTGGAGATATTCCTGCCCTGAACTGGAATAAAGATATTTGGGTCTGAAAGCTTCAGGAACTGAACAAATACTGTTTAGCTATATGGGTGAAGAACTGCTTGTGAGTTGATCTGTGGGCACAATGGAAGTGGAAGGCATTAATGGAACATCCACTTTGACCCCTGTGCAGTGCACCCTGAATTTCTCTCTCTGGAATGAAATAATTGATTCCTTGCCCTGTGTCTCTCCCTAATAGTCCCTTAAATGGCAGTTGGTATTTGGCAGAGCTGAAATACCTGCACCTATTTGCTCTCCAGAGCCTAAATAGACCAGTGTTGATTCAAGTCCTCAGTAAACCATTAAAATATTTTACAACTGAAAGCTGTAAGACAAAAATTTTGACAATTTAGAAGTACAAGTTTTGTAAAAGTTCTTGTTCACCCACTCCCACTAACTACATTCTAACTATGGTAGAAAAAAATAAAGAAAACACCACAAAGAAATAAACAAATTAAAAAGCCCTAGAATCAACTGAAAAAGAATTAAAATATCAAATAAAACATATATTAATGTCTTATGGCAGGGGTCCCACCAAAAATAAAACAAAACCGAAAAGAAACGGAACTACCACATGGCTGCACTACCACACCCTCGCTATCAAAATCAAATAAACCCTGATCCAAGGGCAATCCCTCTAAATTGGCAGTCATTATGTGGACGTGTCTCTAGCTCAAAGTGTTTTACAGGCTCATGAGGGAACTGAACAAGTGGAAAAATACCTTGGATCACAGAGTACGCAATAATTAAAATCATAAGCAATGACTCTAAAACCTACATATAAAATGAATGTCTAACAGAGCAAGGCCCATAGAACCAACATCCACTTAGCCATAGGTTTGAGGGCTGACCACCAACCAAATTACAAATCCAATCAACATAATCACAAGTAGATGATGATGCACAGATACTTCCCTAACAAATCAAAACTTTTAAATCCCATAATGGACACACCACACCTAATACAAGTCATTATAGAAACAAGTATGGAGCAACCAAATAAGAAAAAGGCCCTCACTTGCATGCACTTCAATGCAAGGTCAGTAGAAAACAAAACTTTCTTTAGTCATGATTTCCTGACTGAAATTCCCAGACCCAATCTTAACTGTAGAAGTATAGCTAAATAAGAACCAAAGTCTATATCCTTTCTGCATACAGAATCTGCCATTAGCCCAGACTAAGATAAAGGGGAGGGGATAGCAATCATTCCCAGATATTCCATACCAATTTCAAAACTAGAAACAATACTCCTGCAGATATTTAAAGTACAATACATTAAGATGAGGCAAAGCTGTAGGTTACAAAACTAGGCCTAGCCACACATCCCTCCTTCTGATTTTAGAAGATTTTAACTACTATTTCAAAGACCCAAAGCATAGTGTTGCAGCTAATTTCCTTGCCACCATACAGACACTGGATTTACAACAAATGAACTTCCCACCTAATCATAGTGTAAAACATCTAATTGATTTGCTTCTGGTTTTTATCTGTAAAGAATGAATCTAGCAAATCCATTCTCAAACTTTAAACCACCCAACTGGTCTGGCCTGAATGTTCTATAACTCATTTAGTCTTGACAGAATACAGAAAAGAAAGCCTTAGGATCAGAGAAGCAAACAGTGAAGAAAAGAGGAAAAATTGATATTGGAAAGAGAAGAATCAGTGAATAATTTAATATAGCACCAGAACAACAATTGTATGTCAGCTCTAGACCAAGTGCCATCATTGAAAGATCAATCAGTCCTGCCCAACCATTCTATACCACAGTATACAGAAAATTTAAGATAGTAAAAAATGACTTGCTGGAAACAAGAACAAAAATGGAAAAAATCAGGGAAAAAACATAGGATATAATAGGCACTGTCCTTCAAGAGTTACAGAGAGCCCCTAAAGATATCTAAAACAGATTAGCATTTCAATGCTATTAATGAAGCAAAAAGGTCTACCAAAGAACTATTCCACATGGTAAATAACCTCCAACATACTCCCACAACCCCATAACAGAGTGCCGGGAAAATCCTAGACTGTAACCCACTGGCCAAATTTTTCTATACCAAAATAATAGACTAAAAAGAAGAAAGGAAATCATCAGCAACAGCAAAAATAACCATACACAAATAAGTACAAACACCAACTATAGTAACAATAACCAAAGAAGGAAGGAAACAAAACAACCCAAGCAAACAGCCAGAATGGATCACAAACAAAAATAAGAAATCATGCAGACAAACTGAGAACAAAAACGAGCTGAGATTGTACCTCTTAGCATCGACATAAACCCTCCATCAATCCACCAGCAAAACAGAAGAAGGAGTATGCCAAAAGCATCCCCCACCCAAATACAAAAACTCACCTATAGTACCCCATAACATCACTACTAAGAGAGGAAACATAAATCTTGCCATCATACCAGAGAAAGCAAAAATGGATACAGATATTGTCAAACAATTCTACAATATTGACCTTGAAGATATTAAGAAAATCACAATACAATTATAAAATGTTCTACTATTCCGATGCCCTGCCCACCTCCTTAACTCTCTCCTTGATTCAACACTATCTTGTAAATGCTTTCATCCAACAAGGACACTATCCCAGCCAACTAAAATCAACCAAAGTCAGACCTACACTAAAAAAGCCAACACTAGACACCTCAAAATGTGCTAACTACTGCCCAGATTCAAACCCTTCTGTATTAGACAAACTTATAGAAACTGTGGTCACCAGACAACTGAGAGACTTCTTTGAAGAGAGTGAGACAGCTTAGATCCAGTCAATCTGGATTCTGCATAGAATACAACATGGAAACAGTACTGATGTCTCCAATCAATGACACACAGCTACTGATCTTCCTAGACCTCTCAAGTGTAATTAACACAGTCAATCACCAAATTTATTAACTAGACTATCAAACATGGGTGTGTAGGAGAATGCAAAAAAAAAAAGTATCAAGTCTTTCCTACTGGACAGAAACAAAAAAAAAATAACATAGGATGGAATATCCTCCGAACCATGGTTCCTGAGATTGGATATATCACAAGGCTCCTCATTACCCCCCATCTGTTCAATGTATACCTCATATTCATTGCAGCAATAGTAAGAAAATTTGGTCTAAAAGTCCCCAAAGGCTCCTTGGTTTGCCACTCCAGTGGTAACCTATCAGTCAAGAGTTGGTCCAGAAGTATCTCTAAGCTTGTAGATGATAACAGCAAAATGTGCTGCTGCTAGTCCCACCTTGTGACATCCTCTCTTGGAGAACAGGGGAGAACCACTGTATTTGGAGGGCCAGGGGACAAGCCAGGGGCAAGAGAATATGAGCAAAGAGAGGCCAAGGAGAAGTTCTTTTCCAATTGAGGACATGTACTGGTTTGTCAGTTGTGAGTCAGTCTGGAAATACCTTCTGATTCTGGACATGACATAAGTGGCGTGTCTTACCCCAGCTTACTTCCCAATGATCGCTTTTGCTGGATTGGGTTGGCTGTTGCACCAGGAGAGAGGGGGACACATTGGGAGCTAGAGAATACAAGCCCAGAAGGGCCAAGGTTAAATCCTCTTCCAGGTGAAGATAGGAATGCATTCCTGCTGGTTGAAGTTCAAAGAAGAAAAAATCCTGAATGGGCTACAAGCAGCAGTGAGTAAGATTTAGCATAGTTAAAGCTATAAACTCGGTGTCAGGCTGAGCAACAAGAGCAAGACAATTAAAAAAAAATGCTCTACAAAGGAGAACATTTATTTATTTTATTTGAAAATATTTCCATCCCACACATTTCATCAATTATATCCAGGGTGTATTGCAAATCTATATCCATAAAATTCTTAACAGATTGAAAAAGCTGAATGAAACAATTACAGAAATGCCTGAAAATACAAAATAGGGCCAGAAAACTGGTGGTTGCAGTGGTGTGGTGAGCAACCAGTGAGCATGGAAAAGGACATTTCTGAGGAGCATCAGGTCTGCGGGCATGCAGGAAACCCTCGGGATTCTCAGAAGCTTTCTCAGAATGCTTGCAACACAGGTCTAGTATCCCACAAGTGTGGCTCATTTTTTTTTTGCTTTTCATCAAAGAATGAAGCCCTCTGGGGAACTTGGGCCTGGGAGCCTATTAGCAAAGGGAAATTGCCAGAAGAATGTCTTTTTAAAAATGAGGGGCCAGTGCAGCGTTTGTGCTGTAAACAATTTGTGGAAATTTCAAAATGAAATCCCCTTATGTTTTCTGCCCTTCCCCTTTCCCATCTCTTTGCTTGGGTACTTTGGTAAAATCTTTTGAAAATTCTCCCCCGCATTGTCAATTGCCCTCCTCAGCTGTCAATTTGGAAAAGAAGAAATCTTTTCCAAATTGACATCTACTTACTAGATAAATTGTATTTCCAAGCATTATAAAATCGATGTTTAACACATATTAGTTATCTAAAAGATAGTTTTTCTTTTTTTCTCAATCCTGTTGATTGAAGTTTTTAACTTAATTTTTGTGACTTTCGACTTCTGACAGGGCTTGAAAACTTTGTGTCAAACCTGTCACTAATTAATGGACTACCCTAGTCTGGCTGAGCTTTAAATAGTGATTATATTTCTTATTCTTGATAGATCTTGTCTCTTTGCTGCTTGAATTAGTATCAAAGCAGCTTTCAAGGCAAAATGATCATTCAAGTTAAAGGTCTCTGTGAGGGAAAAGCTCTGTGGGTTGGAAAATGGAAAGCTCAGTAAGAGAGAATACTTGGACTGCAATTCATTAAGAAGTTTTTCTTATTGCTACTTTGTGAAAATAAAATCCTTCATGAAAGTGTCCTAAGCATCAAATAAAATATTTCTGTAGAGAAAACTACTAAACACATGGAACAGAATGAATGTACAGTTCTGTGATAATATTTCAAAACTATATCATTTAATCCCAAGAGTACTAACCTGATTAAAATTGGCACCCACTGTTGTCTTATAATATGTCTTGCAGGCATTTCTCTCACTTGCTGACATTGTGCCATTTTTTGATCAAAATTTATTAGTTTAGCTCCTGCTCAATGCTAGATTGCTACATGTAATTATTTAAAAACATTTTTATTCCATTGCCTCCATAAAATATGCCGGGTGGATTACAAGCTCAACATTTATAATATAAATCATGTAATACAATAAAACAAATAGCAAACAATAAACCATTAAAAGAAAAATACAGGTGTGGCCAATAGTGATATTGCTTCCATGCCTTTTGGAAAGGCTGAGTCAGTCCTGGTGTTATGCCATAGAATAGTAAACCTATTTCACCTAGACTGGCCTGTTTGAATGGTACCCAGATGCCTGTTTGATTTCCTGAATGAAATATGGAAGCCGGGTTCATAGAATCTTTGGCAAACTATACGAGGTTACCTCAGTTTTCAGATGATGGCAATAGTGGCATCAGGGATACAACTATCCCATTGGCTGTTGTTGGGCAATGATACATAGTAATGATGCCATTTGGGAGAAACTTTAATAATATTATGTACCAACCTGGACTTAACCTTAAAGGGTAACATTTCATAAGTATCATGTAAGTAGATTGTTGGCAAGACTTCATCATCCACGAGGACTCGCCAACACTCTACAACAGGGGTTGGACATTTTCTGTGCGGCTTGTGAACAATTTGTCCACAGTCACTTTCAGGGACTAATCTACTCCTTTCATCTTTTGCTCCTTTAAGATTAAGATCCCTCACTACATGTAAAAGCATAGGCGTGATAGATGCGATTTATTATCTTTGTGATTTAGTCTACATCAGGAAAATGACTCAGAGTCTTCATACACATTGTAGCTGCCTGAGGAGAGGATGGAGTGAAGCTCTCCATATATATGCAGCTTTACCCAATATACATGAGGGCAGATTTGATAAACTGTTACAGAAGGAATAACAATTAATTTTTGTTTTAAATATTGTTAGTCCATTTGGACTTAACAGATACATTGATTGGTCCTTGTTTTTGTGATCAGCTGTATTGTGTTTTAAATGTGGTCAGATTTCATGCCAATTAAATTCATTGGAGAGGAAGTCTCTACAATCTGATTGGTTACATAGGTTGCATATCACTTTTTTCATCAGTGATTGATTTACCAACATTGTAACTCTCGCATGTATAACCCTAGCATTTCCGCATCTTCCTCTTAATGATAGAAATAGCATGTCTGATATCATGATTGTAAGCTTGACCAGTGCCTTAAATTTTGATTACTTTTGATTAACTACATGTTTTTGTATTTTAGCTTTACAATAAGGACCCCGCAAGGTAAGCACTGGGACGAAACAGCAGTGTCATGTCATCTAGTCATTGACCATTGCCTCTGTCTGAACCATCACTAGTGGACTACAAATAAAATACTAAATAGTACTTACTCCGGATTTGAACAAAGTGACAAGATAAGTATATTATGCTTTGCTGGGTTTACATGTTTGTGTGGATTAATGGGACACATTTCTCTTAGTCATTATGGTGCATTTTTGAACCACAGCATGTTTTGATGATATGAAAGCCTACTTATAGTTGAAAGAAAAAAAATGGTAGATGAATAGACCATAGTGCGGCATGATCAGATGTGGTGTACAGTTTAGTGCACTTTAAGGCACTTACTTTATAGCACTTTAATTTAAACCTATTTTGGTGGTTTAAGGCACTTGTTTTCTGTTCCGGTATTCTTTATGGTATTTTTGTAATATCAAAATCAACAACATAAATGCAACATAGCAGCAATGCTGAAAACTATGGCAAATTAAGGACTGCAGCAATGCTTTTGTGGGCACTGTCTCTAATTGAGGTATTTGTCCAAAATGAATGGGATACTCATTTTCTCACTAAAGAGGAACTATGTCAGAGACTTACTATATAGGAATTACTCAGCTCTTTCTCAAAATCCAAACTCTCTGGCTGATTTCCACAGATTTATTGTGATGTTGCCCTAAGTCATTGAATCTAGAGAAATGAATCATATAGACATTTTGGAGCTCACATCTTTAGCATAGGGGGAAATTCACTACCTTGTGCTAATGAGTTAACACACAATAAACAGTGTTTATCATTCTTGAAAACTCATTAGCACAGGAAAAATGAAATAACACAAGGAACATGTAAGTTCCAAAAATTATTTCTGGCCCCAAAATCAGGTAGGGTATAGAAATGCATTGCAGTTTATTTAAATGGCAATCAGTAGCACAGTGTGTGAAAGAGATTTATTGTTTATGAAGGTAACTTTTAAACAGGCGTGCATGCACGCTGAAACGCACATGTGTTACAGCGCGTGCCAAAGCCAACGTATTTTATAATGTTCGCGCATATGTGTAGATCCGCGTAGTTCAGTATGTGCAAGCAAACGCAAGGGAAGGACTTCCTGTTCCTGTGTGCACTTCAGGCTAAATGCCAGTCAGAGCCAGGCAACCAAAATTCCTCACCAGGGACATTGCCCATCTGTGCTGGGCCAGAGGAGTAATTTACACCGAATGAAGATGGCTTGGATGGAGCTGCAGCCTCCTAACAAGGGGGGGGGGGGGTAATTTGACTGTGTTTACTATAATTATCTAAGCTACTAAATAAGGGGGGTACTGGGGGGGTCAAAGTCTGCTTATGCCTGGGGGGGGGATGCTAGTGGCCACCATACAGTGTTATATTAAATGTATATGTATGGAGACTGTAATGGTTACACCTCAGATTATTAGCATGGATGTTCATTGCTTTTTTATTTATTTTATTTATTTAAAAGTTTTTATATACCGTTTTACCAACAATAAATGCCGACCAAAGCGGTTTACAATATTTCAAAGCAAAATTAAAAAACCAGAAAAATAAAAACTTCAGTGAGAACACATAGAAATAAAATACAATAATAATATTATCAATAACATAAAATAAGGTGACATAGGGTAAGGAGATTGGCTATTAATACTTTTAAAAAGCTTAAAGAGTAGAAAAAAATAAAACACTAGTATCAGTATCACTGATCTGCAACTAAGAGCTAGTCTAATACAACACAAGTCCAAATACTGGGTGTAGGTCAAGGTCTAGAAAAATTCTAAGACTTCTAAAAGGGGGATACAACTGAAAAGCCTACATGCTATGGGGTATCCTCAATGTCCTTAAATGCTACTTGGAACAAGTGAGTTTTCAACGCTTTCTTAAACTCCTTCCGATTGAATATATGCCTTAAAGAGTCAGGCAAAGCGTTCCACAATATAGGACCTACGACTGAAAAAGCTCTATTTCTGGTCACATTTAGTGCCACATTTTTTATAGAAGGGACCTCTAATAGGTTTTTGCCCGCTGATCTTAGTTCTCTGTGAGGTTTGTAGATACATAGTGTAGTGCATAGCCAAGTGGAGTCAACATTATTTAATAAGGAGTGAGTTAACATGATAATTTTATATTGAATACGGTACTTAACTGGTAACCAGTGCAGCTTATATAGAATTGGTGTAATATGCTGCTTTAAAGGTGTACCTGTAAGGAGTCTTGCAGCAGAATTCAAAACCAATTGCAAAGGTTTAATAGTGGTTTCAGGAAGCCCTATATATAAACCGTTGCAGTAATCTAAGCCTGATAGAATCAGTGCTTGTAAGACTGATCGATAGTCTTGATAAAATAGTAAAGGCCGTAAACTTTTTAAAATACGCAGTTTGAAAAAAGAGTTCTTAACAATTTTAGAGATATGTTGAGTTAAGGATAGATTAGTGTCTATCCAAACTCCTAAATTCCACGCTAATTTGGTAATCTGGATAACATCATTACCCAAATGTATGCTAGAAGGAGGAGCATTGGTCGAGTCGGATATAAAGCTGAGATACAGTACTTCAGTTTTCTTTTTGTTCAATTTCAAACGATTGTGAGACATCCATTTTTCTATGGTGCTAATGTATAATTGAATCAAGGAAAATGTGTCAGACCAAGAGGATTTGAAAGGAATAAAGAGTTGGATATCATCTGCATAAAGTTTAAATTGAACATTCAATGATGCCAAAATTCGACACAATGGTAAAAGATAAATATTAAACAAAATTGGTGACAATGAAGACCCTTGGGGGACACCTGTACTTTGAATGTATTTTTGAGAGGAACAGGAACCCATATTAACTTGACAAACACGATTGGAAAGGAAACTCTCGAACCATTCTAGCACCGTAGATTTTATGCCAATAAGTTGAAGATCGGTGAGCAATATTTTATGGTCCAGCGTATCAAACGCCGCAGAAATATCCAAAAAGATAACCATGAAATCTTTATAGGAATCGAATCCTCTAAGAAAGGTGTCAAAAGAAGATAATAGCAAAGTCTCTGTGGAGTAGCCTTTCCTGAATCCATGTTGATTTGAACTAAGCAAATCAAATTCAGATAAATAATCTTTGAGTTGATGTAAAACAACTGACTCCAAAATTTTGGCTAATGTACATGAGGCAATAGGTCTCAAAGTCAAGACCATACTAGGTAACAGAAATATAGTAGGCCAGATTTACATGGAATGCTTGAAGCCTTTCAGGCACAAGTATGCTAATGCTATAAGGAAAAGATGGTACTAACTTACCCCGAGAATATAAAATGGTTTCCTGCTGATATGTTAAGCAAGATCTTGCATGCCAGTCCTCGGGGTACCCCTAGGCAGTCAGGTTTACTATGCATGAGGCAGTCTGACATGCCCAGCTGGCATTTTTTCTTACTCATTAGCATGCGTGCTACTATAGAAAACCAGCATGCCTAGGTGTGGCCCAAAGACTGACTTGAGAAGCACTGACCCTAGGAGAACAAACCATTAAGAATGCATTGAGAAGGCATAAATGAGGACAGGATGCAGGATTCTTGTTACTTCACAAGGATATTCCCACAGCTACATGACTAGTGAAGTGGGGTATCATGGTCCTTCATGGAGGCTAAATGTTCATGAATACTGTAGGTGCATGTGCCAGCATACCACAACAATGTGCATTAATGGATAGGCAAGAGCAACAAGTGAAATCACCTAGTAGTAGCATTCATTGTCACAACCAGTATGAAGGTTCCATTAGCAGCTGCAGAGCATACTCAATGTTGTCTTGCTATTTCTTTCCTATAGATAGAGAAAATGAAGAAGAAGGCCCGGTGACTGTGCCTGAGGAAGAGGCATTGGCTCGATTGGCTGCATGCTGAGCAGGATGGGACTGGTGGTAATTGAGTCTTCCAGCCGACTGGCCAATGTCCACATATAGATAACATGTATTTCAACGTTTAACTAGACATCATTTTGATACATGCTTTTGTTTTAAGTTACTACTGAAGAGGAAGAAGTGGAAGGTGAAGCACCAGCCCCAGCCCCTGCACCTACAGCAGCTGCTGCTGGGGGGGAGCAGGATGCCACCCTCTGTGCAAGAAGCGCACCCAGGGCCTCCAGCTGGGCCACATCCTCTTTCAGCTCCTGTAGGGCCTCCTTCCTGTTTTGCCCAGGGAGTTAGGGGACACAGAGACCCAGACCGGCCAGCCTACATGGCCCTCTGCTTCCTCTGCCACACACCCCCAGCTCATCAGCCAAGAGGCTCATCATCGGGAGCACATGCTAACAAGGCGCAAATTCAAGGATTACCTGAGTGGGATGGCAGCAGAGCTGAGAGGTGTGCAAGCCTTCCAAAGGAGGGTAATCAGGACCATGCATGCGCAGCTCTGGGCCCTACAGCTGATGGGGGGATCTGTAAGGGTCCTGGGTAGCCAAATGCTACCATCCTGATCACTGTCCTACCTGCCTCCCTAACTCCCAGGGAGTATTTTTTTTTTGTATTATATTCAGTCCCTAGAGTCCCTCCCCAGTTCTTTTTTTTTAAACTTTGTAAATAATTTATATATTTTCAAACTAAAAAAGTATAATAATCACATTCACCTGTCTGTTTATTGAGTATGCAGTGAGAGGGGAAGGAAGGGAGAGGGGGAGGGGGAAGGAGGAAGGGAGAGGGGGAGGGGAAAGGAGGAAGGGAGGGGGGGAGGGGGAAAGAGGAAGGGAGGGGGAGGAAGGGAGGGGGAGGAAGAGTACCTAGTGAGAAAAACTTCACTTCCAAAGGAAAAACAGATTGCCACATTAAAAATTCCACACATGTATTATGAGTTCAGGTATTTTATTTCAACTTCAAGAAATGTTGCAACAGTCAAGAAGGGAGAGTCATCTGCCAAGAGAAGAGGTATGTGGGTGTGAGAAGCATCAGTGTTGAAAGGAAGTTCTGGAGTACTATTACCATCACCACATATAGTAGCAATGAGCGACAACATAGATATGCATCTAAAAAAATAAATTACATCCATTAGCATTGCAATCTTCATTAACCAGATTTCTCCATACCCCAGGGACCCAGAGAGCCACTCTGGGTTGTGTCCCCAAAATGTTCTATTCTAACAGATGTAGAGAGTTACATGGCTGAGAGAGGAAATACTCCAGACTCACTGGGGATAGAGTAATTATACATAGGGTGTCTTATTAACACAGGGTGAAGGGGGAACAGAGTACATACATTGCTATTAAGGACTGGGCTAGGGATGTTGGTTTTCCATCACCAGAGCAAAGAGAAGGATGGGGTTCAGGCTTAAGAAGGAAGCTGCATCAGACATCACTTCCCGGGGCTGGGACACTTTCTGGTCCCGGGGCCCCTTTAAGAGGTGGGGCGAGCACCTGGATGCCCACCCACACCTGCATCTCTCGATGTTGGAGGCCAGGTCAGAGAAGGCATCCCGGGTGCCCTGCCGAGGAATCATGGCTGCAGAGCTGGACGCACCAGTGAGTAGGGCTGGTCGCACGGCCACGCGGCCATGCAACATTACCCCCCCTTTTAGGCCCCCTCCCAAGAGGTCTGGGTTTCCGGGGGTGAGTTATGTGAAACTGGCACAGGAGGTTTTTATCTAGTACATTGGAGGTGGGTTCCCATGTATTTTCTTCGGGACCAAAGCCCCGCCACGATATGAGATACTCCCAGCGGTTCCGGTGACAATGGATGTCCAGAATCTCTTGAACTTCAAAAATCTGAACATCCTCTGTCGAAATCTTGGAGAGTTCAGGTGATTAGCGAGAGGGCCAGGAAAGAATGAGAGGTTTCAGCAAGGAGATGTGAAAGACTTTATGGATCTTGAGAGAGGATGGTAGCAGCAGCTGGTAAGAGACTGGCCCTATGCGCTGCCACAACGGGAAAAGGGCCAATATAGCACAGTACGAACTTCATGGATGTGACCCTAAGGCGGATGTTACGTGTACTCAACCAGACCTTTTCCCCGGGGTGAAATCAGGGAGCTGGTCGTCTATGACGGTCAGCTGCCTTCTTGGCCCGTAGGCCGGCTTTATGGATCAATTCTTCAGTCTGTCGCCAAAGATTGTACAGATTGGCCACTGTCAACTGAGCGGCAGGAGAGGGTACGGAGAGTGGTAAGGGAAGAGGAGGTAAGGGTTGTCTCCCATATACTACATGTAAGGGAGAGGTGCCAGTAAAGGAACTGATGTGAGAATTATGGGAGAATTCCACCCAGGGAAGATGGTCAGCCCAATTGTCCTGACGCGTATTGGTAAATGTCCTTAAAAAGGTTTTACGGGTACGATTGAGTCTCTCTACTTGTCCGTTGGCCTGGGGATGATAGGCACTGGTGAGACCCAGATGGATACTGAATTTCAGGCAAAGGGATTGCCAATATTTAGCTGTAAATTGTACACCTCGATCAAAGATGATATGACAAGGAAGGCTGTGTAGATGGAAAATGTGGGAGGTAAACAGACGTGCCAGTTTTGGTGCAGATGGGAGGCCTGGGAGGGCCACAAAATGAGCCATTTTAGAAAATCGATCCATGACTACCCAAATGACGATACAGCCATGGGACGTAGGGAGATCCATAATAAAATCAGTATATTAATGTGTCCAAGGCTGTTTGGGAGCATTCAAAGGATGCAGACGTCCCCATGGTTGTCCTACAGGTGGCTTGTTTTGGGCACAGGTGGGACAGGATTCTTCATAGGATTTAACCATGGGGCCCTGCAGTCGGTGCACGCAACAGGTTTAATCAGAGAACAATAAAACAACATGTGGTCAAATGTAACAGGTTCAGTATTACAAAACCAGCATAGGTTAGATGTGTCAGAATGAATCTTTAAAGCTTAACAGGTGTCCAAATTGATCAATGGGCAGGAAAATAAAAAGACTGTGCCAAAGATGCATATAATGATACCCAAATGCAATGAGAACAAAAATATTCCCTTTGCTTAGTAGACAGATTTGCTTGTAATTCATGTTTCCATAGTTTCTCCGTCCCTTTACAAATGTGGAAATGAGAACGTCATAAAAGTTTATAAAACTCAGTAGCCATGGTGTTTATCTATCATAATCTCCTCACTCAAAACACATACAACAGATTATTCTGCCAGCAGGAAGGCATCTATGCACCAAACTTGCAAATAATGTTTTAATTGTAACCATTTACATTGCTATAATTTTTTTTTATTTTTAATTCCAGAAATACCATAAACCCGCCATCAACTATAACGTCACCAAGAGTCTATTTGCCTTTCCTCTTCCACAAGGGCCAGTTGATCACACGAACATCTCCATTAAAAAGGGGGTTGTGCCACAGGGGCACTTGTCTAGCATGTATCCATTTATTCTTGAGAAATGAATGCAACATTTTAAAGGCAGAAAAAGTGCTAGCTAGCTATAACTGGGTTCAACTGAGCTCTTTTAGAGGATTGAATCCCTGGAAGCAAATATAATAGTAAATGGGAATACACTTTACATTCCAATTGGACCCATAAAGGCAGGTTTTCTAAGGTGTTTTGAGACAACTAAATGCCCCCTTGACAGAATTGAAAAGCATAATCACAACACAGTAAATCCAGGTAGTTAACCCCTCCTCTATTCAATGGTAATTTAATTTTGTTAAAAAGGAATACATGGAGTTTTATTATTCCATAATAAACATAAAAGCAGTCTATTCAGTTTTAAGTAAAGCTCTTATGAAAAAAAGAATAGGGAGCATACTAAATCTGTACAATATCTGGAGAACAATAAACATTGTAATGGTTTCAAGCTTTCCCCACTAGCAAATATGCAAAGGCAGACAGATTAATAAGAAATTTAACTTTTTCAATAAGCTTTTGCTCATAGGGAGGATACCATTAAAACATGCTCAGATATACGGTACTCATGTATAGGGGTGCGTATGCTTATGCTTATACGCATGTATTTTATATTGTGCATGCAAATTCACATACATGATGTAAAATACATGTAAGCTACCCTACAACATTCTCATGAATCTAAAAGATATACAGCATGTCCTTTCAACATAAGTCAAAACTTATCTGGTTATTTATTTATTTAAAACTTTTCTATACTGTCGTTTAGTAGTACACCATCACAACGGTTTACAGTTAGGCACAAATATGTGGTTTATGTGGCTGCAAAGTCACCACAAATATGTGGTTATGTGGCTGTAAAGTCACCACTTAGTCTCAAAAAATGCTACTTATCTGACTAAGTAGCGCTGTTTAAGTCATATCCAGCTACGTAAGATAGACAGATATTTAAAAGAAAAACACTGTTGAGCCGGAAAGTAAGGTAGCCAGATAACTAGCTTTTGAAGACTTATCCGGTTTACTTATGTTTAGTATAACTGGTTCTATCCTAAGGTATGAACTGTCTGAGCTGAAAACGACCTGCTTTGCTTTAGGAAACAATTTAAAACTTATCTGTTTGCCATGGCTTTTGCCAAAAGACAACATTGTCTGCAGTCTAGGACACTCTAAGCTTGGTTACACAGCCACTTTATGTTTCATTTTGGCTTTGTCTTACTGTATTGTGTGCTGATATGTTTTGTTGTTTATTGCCGTTTGATTGCATTTGCTGAGGTAGATTTTAAAAACATACGCGTGCACGTACTTTTGTTCGCACACCAGGCGCGAACAAAAGTACGCTGGATTTTATAAGATAGGTGCGTAGCCGCACCTATCTTATAAAATCCAGGGTCGGCGCGCGCAAGGGGGTGCACATTTGTGCAACTTGCGCACGCCGAGCCCTGTGCGCACTGCCCGTTCCCTCCGAGGCCGCTCCGAAATCGGAGCAGCCTCGGAGGGAACTTTTTTCTACCCCCCCTCCCCCGCACCTTCCCTTTCCTTCCCCTACCTAACCCACCCCCCCCCCAGCCCTTTCTAGACACCCCCCTACCTTTATCGGAGAAGTTACTACTGCCTCCGGGCAGTAGTATCTTACGTGCGCCGTCACGGCAGGCCCCGACACAGGCCACTGTGTCGGAGCACTCGGCCATGCCCCTGGACCGCCCACACGCCCCTGGACACGCCCCTGACCCCTAACCACGCCCCCTGGCCATGACCCCGACCGCCTCTTTTTGCAAGCCCCGGAACTTATGCGCGTCCCGGGGCTTGCGCACGCCACCGAGCCTATGCAAAATAGGTTTGGCACACGCAGGGGGGGGGTTTGGGGTAGGTTTTCAGGGGGTACGCGCGTATCTTACACGCGTACCCATTTGAAAATCTACCCCTATGTGTGTATTTTCTGTTGCCCGCTGAGATTTGTGGATCAGAGGGATAGAAATGTTATAAATAAATAAAAAATATAAAAAATGTACTTAAACTGATAAATAGCGCTTTTTAAGGCTTACCAAGCTAAGTGGTAGCTATGCCGCCACTTACTGGAGAAGTCAAAATTTATCCAGATAAGTAGACTACATCTCCTATACGTGTGTACTTCTGCTTCTAATTTTGAACATTTGCGCATGGAAATTTCACACGTATTTTCCTTAGCACTTGTCATCTTTTACACATGCAAGTCGGTGAATTAAAAAATATGCATGTGTGAAGAAAATTACCAGTTTTACCAGTTTTCCCAGTCCATCAATATCCTCCTGGATTGACAGCCTGAACTCCCCCTAGTTTAAAAACATGTCTCATCCAGTCATTATGTGGTAATAAACACTTTCATTCTCATTTGTACCAGATAATTAGCAGGTGTAAATATACACAAGTAAGAGACTTACATGTGTCATTTTGTCAGGTTCTAAAACAATAACTAATGGGGCTTATTCTAAGCCACGGGGCAGCTAGTTAAGTTAGCTGGATATAGCTATTCGGCTAACTTACTGGGGACATTCAGTAGCATGGCCGTGCCGCTGAATATCCCTGGCTAATTTACAGTCCCGGACCTTTTCATTTTTACACATGCTATTTTGCTCGTGCATGCACATATGAACATGTATGTAAACCTTTTATTAAAAAACATGGGATGCATGCACAGACCACATACACATGTATGTGGCCCTCTTTGCATGAATATCTCTTTTAAAATTTTCCATTTAGAGTAATGGAGGAATCCAAGTATGATATATAATGTGGATGCCTAGGTATTTTAAACTGTAGGCCTGCCACTGGAATGAAAAAGCAGTAAATAAATCTTTAGTACAGTATATATGTGCGGCCGAATTTTAAAATGGCCACGCGTGCAAATTCCGTCAGTTATGCGCAAGGCCAGGCCCTGCGCACGTATTTTCAAAAGGGCCTGGCCACGCGCGTAACTGCCAATACACGCATAAGTGCCAAGCCCTGCAAAAGAGACGGGCCAGGGGGGCAGGATCTGGGTGAAGAGGGGCGGGGCATCGCGGGACGGAGGCCGGTCGGGACAATGGTCATTAACGGCCATATGCCTGTGCTTGCAAGTTGCTTCTGCTCCAATGGAGCAGCATGCAAAACAATTCAATTCTTTTACTTAGGTAGAGGGTAAGGATTGGAGTGGAGAGGGGAAAGGGAAGGAAGGCTAGGCAGGGGGGTAGGGAAGTTTCCTCCCAGTCTGCTCCTTAATTGGAGCAGACTGGGAGGGAACTGAGGCGGGCATAATTGCGTCGTTGCATGTAATTTGCTAAACTCCACCCCCTCTGCACATGCCCCGCGCACTTGCGAATAGCCCACAGATTTTATAACGTGTGCGCGCCGGCACTCGCATGTTATAAAATTGGCGCGCACCTTTTAAAATTTACCCCTAAGTGAGAGGATCTCGGATTTGGTCCAGTTAACCTTATCCAGAGATGTCTGAGAAATTCTGAATGATAGTTAACTGTTCTGGAAAGAACACTTGTGAATTAGACAAACAGAATAAAATGTCATCAGCAGTTTACCTGCAATATCAATAACAATAATCCTCTGAATGCTCTATGCTTGCTGTATAGCAATAACCAAAGGATCTAGAACCAAGTTAAACAAAAGAGTAGATAAGGGGAAGCCTTTAAAAAAACAAATCAAATTACTGATCATGAGTCTAGCCGTAGGGGCAAGATGAAAGAGCCTAATCATTTGAATAAAGGATGGCCCAAATCCAGGCCAGGATAAAACATGAAAAAGGTAAGACCTCTCTAGATGGTCAAAAGCTTTTTGAACATCCAAAAAGAGAGCAAAACAGGAAGATTGCATTCATTTAGTAACACGAAGCAAATTACAAAACAGACGCGTATTGTCAAAAGAGTATCTATGTGACCTCATCATCTTAACATAATATTATATACAGTAAGAACATTAGAATATAAGACATGCAATGCTAGGTCAGACCAAGCCCAGCATCCTGTATCTAACATAATATCATATACTAAAAAGAAAAAAACTTAATGACATCACAGTAAATATAAAATTAAACTATCCAATAAAAATATAGATGTTAGAAAGATAAGATCATATCAAAACAAGTAGTCATAAAAAACTTTATAATAGGCTAATTTAAACAAAAATGTCTTAAGACATTTTGTAAAGTTTTTACCGAGCCACACTGATGAAGCTCAAATGGGAAAGAGTTGCATATGTGGTGGTCCAGCTCTACTTCTCTCCCCTTTCTCATTTGTCCTCTGACAGGATGGCTGGAAGCCATCCTCTCCTTGGATCTTGGTGATCTCAAATTCCTCTTGCTGGAAGAGAACCTTTCCCATTGGATTGAAGCGCAAAATTAAGTAAACTTAACTGAGTCCAAAAGAATTTGGAACTCCAAACTCAAATGCATAATTAAAGGTTTAAGCCTGGAATGAAAGAGTGGAAAGAACCTCTCATCCCAAAGGAAGAGTTCCATGGAGGCTTAAGTTAAGCCAGAGCTCGGCACCAGATGTGCTGTCTCCTCAAAAGCAAAAGGGATCCACGAGTGTAAAACGGTGATCTTTATATAAATCAACTGGACGGTTCCATTGCTAACTTCCACATGGGGGACCTGCAAACTCTTTATTCCTAAACTGTCTCTCCCCTACCCAATGGTAAAATCTAACTAAATCTAGGAGAGGACTAACAGGATTCCTATATAAGATAGTCAGAAATGTAAAAAAAATAGCTCTATTTATCTGGATAAGTTCACATTTGTCCATCTAAGAAGCAGCAAAGGCACTACTACTTAGCCAGATAAGTCAGAATTTAGCCAGATAAGTGTTAAAATGATATACTACACGCATAATTGTAAGTCAGCTTTTACACGTGTAACTCGGGATTTTACAAGATGCACACGGCAATGAAATTAACATTTTTACTAATTAGTCTACCAGTTTGCCTAGTCCATCTGCAACTTGTGAAGGCCCTTCTAGCTCTTCAACTTGAAGTCCTCCCACTTCACCCAGACCCCCACCCAGTCATTTTTTCCACCTTTAAGATATATACGACCATTTACACCAGATATTGGGCAGGAGTAATCAACTTACACACGCCACTTTGGCCTACTGTAAAACAGCAACATATGCACGTAAAGGTTAGCCCCTTCGTGGAACGCCCCTGGCTCTCCTCTTTTTTATACACACAAATTTACTTGTGGTCCCTGAGTTATGTGAATATGTTGCAGTTTTTAAATATCATAAACTCATGTATGTGCTGTTTTATGTGCACATGTTCTATTTTTTATGTGTGCATGTTTTGAGAAAACACTGTAACTTGAACACCCCTTGACATTCCTAATCAAGATTCCTACTTTATCCTACTTAATCTACATTAATTTATCCCTAAATTTGCACCTGTTCTATATTCTTGCTTGAACCAATAGATCATTGATCCTACCACAGATATTATCAGCTCCTAAAGGATGATTCATAGCCTTCCTCCTGCTTCCCAAAACTGATTCCTCTACAGTACAACTAATTATGCACAATCCCATTTTTTCAAGCTCATCAGTACAAATGCACTAGCTGCTTGTTCTTTGTATCAGGATGAAGAAGAAAAAAGCAATCTTGCAATGACACTGTATCTGTAAATTTAATCTAGTTGCACTTGTCAGTGACCTTTGATTAATTTTACTGTACTTTTTCATTCAAATTTGATTGTATTCTGCTTTGCGGCCATTCTTAGTAAAAAGGCAGAATATCAAATCTTATAAATAAATAAATAAATAAATGAGGGGGGGTATTGAACTTCCAAACACATATTCCCTAGGCATAAATGCAGGTGCAGTGGGAATTAGAACCCGCACAAATATTTTTCCCAGAGGTCAACTTTGGATTTTTGATGTAGGAAGACTTTTTGCATATTCTGTACCTCCCCAGCATTTGGGCCATCCTATTTTAAGGGTGGGTTTCAGGGCTATAAATTGCCTCTAAGCACATGCAGAGAGTCAGAGGGAAGGCGAGGCTGCAGAAGAGAGGAAAGGTGAAGTCCACTAGGTCTAAAGGGTTGGTAATAGAGGATCTTCAGAAGAGATTTTTCAATAGGGTCTCCAAGGTCTAATCATCTGAAGAGTTTTTTTCAATACGTAGCTTTGAGGAGGATATTGGAGAACTGATATTTTTCTAGTTTAGACCGGCTCCTGACTGAGAGGGAAAACCCTCTGGAAGGAAGAGCTGTATCCCTGCTTTTGCATCTTGTGCCTATTTATCAGCAAGGTGGAAGACAGATTGGAATTTTTGAGAGTTCTGAGAAGTATTTTGGAGAGTCAGTCTATTTTTCAAGCTACGGAAAGTTTTTCATCATCCCTAGTTTATGTTGAAACTGGAGGAGAACTTACTTACCTATCCTTATGGGGGAAGGCATTTTGGACCAGGACACAGTTGAGAGCAGTAGGGTCATCAATAGATGCACTATGGACAAAGAGACAAGTATATTTTTCATTTTTATTTTTCTCATCCTGTTTATGAATTTTGGGAACCTAGTGTGGATACTCCTTTTTAAGAGGAATGAAAACTTTTTATTTAAACACCGACATTGGACTTTGAGTTTTCCTTCTGTGTCCCTATGGATCAGCATACTCCCTCACTATGAGCATTGAGCAAAAAGTGAGAGTGACAGTGCAGCCTGGTTACCCCACCACAGCACCCAGGGTCCTGGAGGCTTCGGCCTCCTCCCTACCCGAGAAGGCTGAAATTTGGTGCAAGAAGGTTTTAGAGATCCATAAAAGTAAGAGAGCCCTAGGAGTTTGCTATAGCCCCTGCATTAGGGACCCTCCACCAGAGAGGGTCCATAGTAAAAATTTCTCATTGCCACATAATGGGGATGGTACGGTGGGAGATAAAAAGGCTAGCATGCCAACCCTAGATCATACAAATTAACCATTCAGGTTCTTTCAACACTTTTACTTTCTCTCTACAAATAAGAGATCTTAATATCATATTTATCCTAGTCATACAGGGTCAATTTTTAAAAGGTTTAGCCAGCGAATAGGGTCGGTTGGACCATTAGATGACAGAGGGGTTAAAGGGGCTCTTAGGGAAGATAAGGCCATTGCAGAAAGACTAAATGAATTCTTTGCTTCCATGTTTACTAATGAGGATGTTGGGGAGATACCAATTCCGGAGATGGTTTTCAGGGGTGAGGAGTCAGGCGAACTGAACAAAATCACTGTGAACCTGGAAGATGTAGTAGGCCAGATTGACAAACTAAAGAGTAGCAAATCACCTGGACCAGATAGTATACATCCTAGGGTACTGAAGGAACTAAAAAATGAAATTTCTGATCTATTAGTTAAAATTTGTAACCTATCATTAAAATCATCCATTGTACCTGAGAACTGGAGGGTGGCCAATGTAACCCCAATATTTAAAAATGGCTCCAGGAGCGATTTGTGTAACTATAGACCAGTGAGCCTGCCTTCAGTGCCGGGAAAAATAGTGGAAACTATTCTCAAGATCAAAATCGTAGAGCATATAGAAAGACATGATTTAATGGAACACAGTCAACATGGATTTACCCAAGGGAAGTCTTGCCTAACAAATCTGCTTCATTTTTTTGAAGGGGTTAATAAACATGTGGATAAAGGTGAACCAGTAGATATAGTGTATTTGGATTTTCAGAAGGCGTTTGACAAAGTCCCTCATGAGAGGCTTCTAAGAAAACTAAAAAGTCATGGAATAGGAGGTGATGTCCTTTTGTGGATTACAAACTGGTTAAAAGACAGGAAACAGAGAGTAGGATTAAATGGTCAATTTTCTCAGTGGAAAAGGGTAAACAGTGGAGTGCCTCAGGGATCTGTACTGGGACCAGTGCTTTTCAATATATATATATAAATGATCTGGAAAGGAATACGATGAGTGAGGTTATCAAATTTTCAGATGATACAAAATTATTCAGAGTAGTTAAAATCACAAGCGGATTGGGATACATTTCAGGAAGACCTTGCAAGACTGGAAGATTGGGCATCCAAATGGCAGATGAAATCTAATGTGGACAAGTGCAAGGTGTTGCATATAGGGAAAAATAACCCTTGCTGTAGTTACACGATGTTAGGTTCCATATTAGGAGCCACCACCCAGGAAAAAGATCTAGGCATCATAGTGCATAATACTTTAAAATTGATGGCTCAGTGTGCTGCAGCTGTCAAAAAAGCAAGCAGAATGTTAGGAATTATTAGGAAGGGAATGGTTAATAAAACGGAAAATGTCATTAATGCCTCTATATCACTCCATGGTGAGACCGCACCTTGAATACTGTGTACAATTCTGGTTGTCGCATCTCAAAAAAGATATTGTTGCAATGGAGAAGGTACAAAGAAGGGCAACCAAAATGATAAAGGGGATGGAACACCTCCCCTATGAGGAAAGGCTGAAAAGGTTAGGGCTGTTCAGCTTAGAGAAGAGACGGCTGAGGGGGGGATATGATAGAGGTCTTTAAGATCATGAGAGGTCTTGAACGAGTAGATGTGAATCAGTTATTTTCACTTTCGAATAATAGAAGGACTAGGGGGCATTCCATGAAGTTAGCAAGTAGCACATTTAAGACTAATCAGAGAAAATTCTTTTTCACTCAACACACAATAAAGCTCTGGAATTTGTTGCTAGAGGATGTGGTTAGTGCAGTTAGTGTAGCTGGGTTCAAAAAAGGTTTGGATAAGTTCTTGGAGGAGAAATCCATTAACGGATATTAATCAAATTTACTTAGGGAATAGCCACTGCTATTAATTTCATCAGTGGCATGGGATCTTCTTAGTGTTTGGGTAATTGCCAGGTTCTTGTGGCCTGGTTTGACCTCTGTTGGAAACAGGATGCTGGGCTTGATGGACCCTTGGTCTGACCCAGCATGGCAATTTCTAGGGGTGTGCATTCGTTTTGAACTTAAATGTAAAACGCAACTTTTTTTTTTTTAACTTAAAAAAGTGATGAGGCGAAAACGATCGGATTTCCAACTTATTCAACATAGCTATGTTGAATACGTTGGAAATCGCGATTGTTGATCCTAAATAAAAATTTAAACCCCTCACCCTCCTTAATCCCCCCCAAGACTTACCAAACTTCCCTGGTGGTCGAGCGGGGAGTCAGGACGCCATTTCTGAACTCCTTTGCGAGGAGTACGTGACGTCGGCGTCATGTGATTCCCCCCGCGTTCGCTCCGGGACCCTCGTTTGACCCAAAAGGAACTTTTGGCCAGCTTGGGGGGGTCAGGAGGCCCCCCAAGCTGGCCAAAAGTTCCTTTTGGGTCAAACGAGGGTCCCGGAGCGAACGCGGGGGGAATGACGTGACGCCGCGTCACTCCGACGTGACGCCGACGTCACGTGCTCCTCGCAAAGGAGTTCAGAAATGGCGTCCTGACTCCCCGCTCGACCACCAGGGAGTTTTGGTAAGTCTTGGGGGGGGGGGGATTAAGGAGGGTGAGGGGTTTACATTTTTATTTGCACATATGGACATAGACTCAACTTATGGAATTTTCCATATGTCCATATTGACCGCAAATGACCCCCCCTTTCGACTTATGGACTTATGAACTTAAACTTTTGGTCTGCACATCCCTAGCAATTTCTTATGTTCTTATGTCATTCATCAAAATGCATTATGCCATTAATGCACAGCACAGTATACCTTGGTGAAGATTCAACGTTATTTGGAGTGAGGAAAGTCTCACAAAGATGAAATTTTGTATTATTTTAACTCACCCTAGCTTGATAGTACTGTCCATCAAGCTAGGGTGAGAGAACATAGTAGAAATTTCACCTTTGTGAGATTTTCCTCACTCCAAATGACATCAAGTCTTCAGCAAGGTATAATCCTGCTGTTTGTACATCTCACTCTACATGCGAAACTGGCCCCTAAACCGTAACCACCTCCAATACCTCACCTCAATCTATTAGATGGCCCTCCTATAGAGATATAAATACTTCACTACTAGGAGGGCCTTGCAGATGCTCTCTCTATTCCTAAATATACTGGCTAAAATTAATCAGCTATCTTATTAACTCAGCAGGTCTTTGAATAAATACTGACCCCTGAGTCTTGGGTGGAATATTCACACTTGGCATTTCCTCATAGTTAAAAACAGAATCAGTATTCACATCTCCATTAAAATCACTTCTAGGTATGCTATTAGGATTCAAACACAATCTCATTTAAGAAGTGCTGTACTGTTTTCTTCACTGATATCTGTATTAGGATTGGCCAAACTATTCTTCCCGGAATTCAAACCCCTTTTCTCCTTCACCCTCCTGCCCACGTCTCAGATTCTGTTCCATCAGGTCAGATTCAGGTAAGTACAAAATTCAGAGCTCTGAAAATCTAAGTTTTGAAGAAAAAAACAATGTGACTGATCGCTTTTTTTTCAGTGTAGATGTTCTTTGCATTATATGTAATTGTAAAGTAATAAGCACAAGTATAGTGCCAATTAAATGCAGCCATATGGCATAGATTTAATTTCCATTTTGCAAAGCACAGACTGCGTCCTTTGCTTATCTGTCATCTTTTGTCAAACCATCCTCTGGGAGGTTTGATCTCTGGACAGTGAACACAGATAATCAATGGGTTAATGAGCCCACCCCCCCCCCCCCCCCCCAAACTGTCTCTTCAGTCACTTGAAACCCATCTACTAGAATTATAACTGAGTATTCGGTTGCATGAGTGCGTTAGCATCCTAGATACGATTTTGGATTTATGAATATTATTCAGAGTCATATAAAAAGGGCAAACAGCACTACTCAGATTAACTGGCATATGCACTGAAAAAAAAAGAAAAGAGACCTCTCTTAAAACAATGGGGAATACATTTATCATCTTGACATTTCTATTAACTGGTTGCTGCTGACCCTTTCCACTGACTGTTATTGGCAACTTCTCTGAAATGAGTATTTCCAGCAGAAGCAGTGCTGTTTGCGATGCATGGAGAACTGTCTTTGTAAAGAGATTTGATGGTGGGGAACCAGAATAAATTCTAAAAAGTTAAAGACAATTTTTACTAGGCCACTTAAGAAGGCAGGTAACCACATATATTTAAATGCATAAGGTTTACCCCGAATTTTCAAACAGCTGTTCTGTGATCCATGCTCTTCTCAAAATCTATGACGAGCCACGTGCATGTTATAAAATATGATATCTGCATGCACATGCGTGCCTGATTTTATCATTGGCACACGCAATGGGGAGATTTTGTAAAGAAACACACGACGATGCAATATGGCCTCCCCCGTTTTCCTCCCAGACCGCTCCAATTAATGAGCGGACTGGGAGGGAACTTCCCTATACCCCTACCTAACCTTCCTACCTTTCCCCCTCTCCTCTCCTCTCCTCCTCGACCCCTAACCCCTACTTTCCTACCCTGGTTTTTTTTTTGTTTGTTTTATAACTTGCCTGCTCCGAAGGAGCAGGTAAGTTATAAAACGACTTGCCCCTCCCCTCCCCACCCAGACCACGCCCCCCCCCCCCCCCCCCCCCCCCGCTCCTTTTGGCTGGTCTGGCACTTCTGCATGTATCAGGAGATATGCGCTTGGCTGGGCCCTTTCGAAAATGTGCTCAGCGCGCACAGGGCCGGCCACACATGTATCCCCTGGTATTTGCATGTGCTGGTTTTTTTTTAAAATTAGGGCTTATATGCTTATTAGCTGTGCATGCATGTGCACTTTTTGAATCTGGATTTTATGCATCACATACATTAGAGCACCCTCTAATTTCCAGTTCCTGAACATGTCTTCAAGGAGCAGGAAGCCTAATTCTCCAAGATAAGACCCACAGCTACTTGCAGAGCTGTTCCTGCTGGAGGGGGAACAATTCTTTCCATCAGTTGGGAGGGCTGCCTACCTCGTGGCATGCCCTCTTCCAGTAATACAACCAGAGCACCTCATATCCCTGTTGGGTGGATTATGTTAAGAAGAATCTAAGTGCTGAGTTTCCATGAGCAGGACTGGATAGGCCTCATCCTTATTTTGTTTCATCCTGTTGCTGCTAAGTGCAGCTACTTAAATATGGTCCTGCTTTTACTTTGACAAGGTATATTATGAAGTCACTATAAAACAGATTTTAGGAAACCTCTATGTATGCATCTCTCTGCTCTGTCACCCTTATCACCATCCCCGCCTTCACCACAAATCTTATAGCTGCATGTATCCGTCATCAGCGCAGTGACAATATCTTTTTCGCTCCATTTCTGAACCTGTACCATATCATCAACTTTGCCCATGCTGTAGTGTGGGAACCTTAGATCCTCTTTTTCCTGACCTTTTCCAGGCAGGGGGAAAAATTCTTCCAAAGGCAGGAACAGGAATGCACAAAAATAATTCAAAAATAAATTTCTCAAAGCTGCTTAGAACCCTTGAGAAACACCCTGTCAAACTAGTTGGGTACTGGGCCAAGGCTAAGTCTCTTCTTTCCTCCCAAGTATCTGCCTGTGGGGCCTGAAGTTGGGTCACACCAAAACCTCTCCTCCTTTTCCAAAAGTAAACCAAAATGCTGCACAGTACACTACTATGCATCCTTCTGCAGTTAAGCAGTAATCCTGCTTTGCTCCCCTTCCTCACACCCTACCCAACGCCTAAGCAAGGACATCTCATGGAGTCCTAGGAGCTATCTACAAAAGGATGGAATATATGCTTTTGATAATTATCATATAATAAAGCAATAATTGAAGATAAGTTGGATTATTTGGTGTTACACATCATGAGGTCTTTTAATCCATTGAAAGAGCTTTTCACAATCACAGAGTCTCTTGTATTCCAGCCAAACTGTCCATCTAACTCAGTTATTTTCAGCTGAAAAAAAATGTGAAAGTTTTGTGAATCATTTTTTGTATAACATTGCATGTATTCATTTGAAAGTGCACTTTTACTTGGTTCAGAATTTAAATTCCTGACCCCTTTGCCATTGGTAACTTGAATTGATAGTGTTCCTGTTTTACCTCCTGAAGAGATTGATACGATTCTTGTAAGGTTAAAACCCTTGTCTTGTCCTTTTGAACCTGCATCAGCCTGGCTTATTAAGGCTTCTAGATGTGAATTGCTATCTTGGCTCAGGCAAATTATTAATTCCTTGCTTATGGAAAGGGCTTGACCTGAGCCACTGAAACATGCCGCAGTTAGATGCCTTTAAAAAACAGATCGCTTAATACTTGACGATTTCAGACTAGTGTGGAAAGCCTCATTCTTGGCAAAAGTTATAGAAAATGCTGTTCTTAAAAAAGAATTTTTAGTTTTTACAGGATGGAACTCAGATTTAGGACTTTAGTAGTCTTGATAGTTGATTATCTACTTTACGTACTAAATAGAGGAGAATCTTTGTGTTTGATTCTCATAGATTTAAATGCTGCATTTTATATGGTAGATCCCCACATTTTATACATTAAATTGCAATAAATGGGTACTGAGGAACCATTTTGTCTGGGTTTCCATCCTTTCTGAAGAATAGAACCCAACAGGTGATATCCGAGGATTCATGCTCTTTCATTAAAATGCTTCTGAGAGGGCTGCCACGAGGGCTATTTTGTCACCATTATTGTTTAATGCATATTTAAGGCCACTAATGGAAGTAATTATCAAATGTGTTTTTTATTGTACCACATCTTTGCAGGTAACTTGTAGTTTTATACCTTTTTTTGGGTCTGATAGCTATCTATATAAATAAAAATGTTAAATAGTTTGGACAAAATTGCTAATCTCAGAAACCACTGAACCGATTGCTTTCAAATTTGGACACAACCTTCATTTCGCATACAGCAAGGTTCTTCTGTACTAACATTACAGATATGTCACACCTGTGACAGGTAAAATAGGTTTAAAAATGTTTTTGAGAAAACAGCGACATCTGCTGGACATAAGTGCCATCTGTTACACCTTACACTAACACACGCTACACTAATCATTTCGCCAGTCCAGGTCCACGTTTCACTTCCATTTTAACACATTCACGCACTTTTTTCCCCGGAAGATAACTATTTCCTTTACAGATAAAATACACCCACCACCCTCCTCACACCCCCTAGACACATGCCAAATTGATTTACTTCCCACAGCCTCCCAACACACACAAAACCACCCTCCTCACACCCCCTACACACATGCCAAATGTATTTATTTCCCAGGCCCTCACAACACACACAAAACCTGACAGAAGTACGGGAGGCTCCAGCGGGGGGCCAGGACCGGTCCGGGACACATCTCCTGCACTACAGCCGTCGGCTGTCAACAATCAACATGGCGCCAACGGCCCTTTCCCTTACTATGCCACTCGGGGACACCAATGGTGGCAGTAGCCCATGTGACATAGTAAGGGCGAGGGCCCCTTGGCACCATTTTCAGGACTGGCAGCCGGCAAACCTTTGCCCTTACTATGTCAGAGGACCTACCGCTGCCATTGCTCCACCCCACTGACATAGTAAGGGCAAAGGGCCGTCGGAACCCGTTTCAGTGCTCGCAGCCGACGGACCAACGCCAATACATCACTCCCGGACTGCTCCTGAATGCCCGCTCCACCTACTGACATTTTTATCAGGTCTCGGGGGGTCTAGAGGGTGGAGGGTGGTAATGAATTTATTGCGAACATCTTGGGGAGGGGTTACAAGGGGGGGGCAGGTTTCATTCATTCAGCAACTCGGGGGGGGGGGCAGGGGGCTACTGTTTTTCGCAGGGCTGGGGGAGGGGGCAGGAGAGTGTGGGGTGGTTAGTTTAAGAGAACTTTTCTCATAGGATTGTTTTTTGGGGGAAGGGGGAGGTTCACACACAAATACATACACTAAACTTGCACGATCTCGGGAACGCACCAAAATAGCCCTCCCCAGACCACAAAACAAATTTGGAAGTGCAAATTTGGTTAGGCACTCCCCTATTTGGCTACATAATGTGCACAGATGCCCAGGGACAGACCACATGTAGCACCAACAATTTTAATTTCCCAGGTCTTGGGAGGGGGCAGGAGGGTGGGGGGTTATTATTTAAAGGGTTGGGATTGGGGGGGGGTTTGGGGGTGGGGGGGTTCCCACAGAAATAGAAAGACAAAGGTTTTCTGATCTGAAGGGTAGGCAGTAGGCGGGGGGAGGTGACAGTGAGGGGAGGGAGAATGAGGGGGGAGGTGAGTGTCAGGGGAGGGAGAATGAGGGGAGAGATGAGTGTGAGGGGAGAGAGTTGGAGTGGGGACAGGGGAGGGAAGGGGGGTGAGTGACCAAGGGGGAGGAGGATGAGTGACTGAGGTAAATGAGCAAGGGGAAGGGGGAGGGAGGGTAAAGAACCTGACTCTGCCACTGCAACGCATGGCCGGGAACCACTAGTATTACCTAAAAAAATATTAATGAATGTCCCACAGCAATTAGGAATTGGGTCTCAGTAAACAAATTGAAGCAATCTGGATAAGACTGAGGTGCTTTTATTTATGTATTGGTCCCTTCAGTTGGATCCTTTTTCTTTAATTTTACATGATTGTAGGTTATCTTTGAATGAGGCTGCTCATAATTTAGGGGTATGACTTGATGATAAGCTTAACATGCAATCTCAGATTGTGAAGGTTTCAAAAAAGTGTGTTCTCTTATAACTAAAAGTGATTTCTCAGTTAAAATCATACCTCATTCATTCCACAGTAATATCTAAATTGGATTCTTGAAAATCTATAAATATTTTCAATCTACAAAATCTATAAATATTTTCTATAATATAGAAATATATATATTATATATATATATATATAATATATTCTATAATATATATTTCTATATAATATTTTCTATAATATAATCTATAAATATATAAATATTTTCAATCTACAAAATCTATAAATATTTTCAATCTACAAATACCACCAGCCATTGCCCAATTATCACCCAAAGATCACTAATACCCATCATGATTACGCCCCTCACACAATTCTTAGGCCTAGCCTCACTAGTCATATCCCTCGTCAACGCCCAATCTATCTGCAAAAAAGCTCCAATTCTTCATGACCTACTTACTGATGCCAGCCCCGACATATGTGCCATTACTGAAACATGGCTAAAAGATTCTGACCACGTCTTCATCAACCAACTCCCCTCTCAGACCTATGATATCTTCTCTATCCCCCCGCCTCAAAAAAAAAGGGGGGAGGATTACTCCTCGCCGCTAAAAAGCACCTCAAACTCAAACTCCACCCTTCTAAACCACCCCACAAACTGGAAATTGGCCTCTTTAAATCTAAGACTATGCAGATCTGCCTCATCTACGCCCCCCCAGGCCTACTTGAACACGACACATCCCCCCTCATAGAATATATAACAAACAACATCAAACTTGGACTCTGCAGCAATCATTCTCGGAGATTTCAACCTCCATGCAGACAACAACCCTATCACACCTGCCTGTGAAACACTAATGATCACCCTCCAAGCATTAGGCTTCAAGCAACTCATCACCTCTCCCACACATAAGGCTGGTCACACACTGGACCTCCTCTTTGTCAACAAGCACATCACCTCCACACAGCCACCCCTACCCTCCACTCCCATCCCCTGGTCTGATCATTTCATCATTAACGCCCACCTCCACAACAATGCCCCCCTCCTCATCCTCTCTCTCTCGAGATAAAACTCAGGCCACCAGCAAGACTATTGCCTTCCGCAAGCACTGCTCATCGGAAGACATCTCCCGTGCCTTTGAGAAAGCAAAACAAATCCCTGGACCTCTCCAACCCGAACACAGCTTTGCAATCTTGGAATAACATCAATGCCAAGATAGCGGAGGAAGCCTGCCCCATGATACACAAAAAAAATACCCTTAGCCAACACAGACAAAAACCATGGTACACCAAAGAACTCAAAAACGATCAAACAGGACCTTAGAGCCAAAGAACGCACCTGGCGTAAAAACCCCACTCCCACACACAAGTCAGCATATAAACATTCATTACACCACTAACCGTCAAGCCACTAACCAAGCAAAAAAGACTTCTACGCAGCCAAAATCCACAATTATCAATTCGATGCAAATGCCCTTTTCACGTTTGTTGCTAATCTCACTGCCCCCCCATGCCCCTTCTCCCCAGAACAAAACGCCAAAGAGAAATGCACAGAAATTGCTAATTTCTTCAAGAATAAAATTGACAACATTCTCCTTCGCTTCACCACCAAGCCCCCCACCACTTTCCACCTACCTACCAAAACATCCAGAACCAATCTGCAAACGTTCGAACAAACATCTACCCTTGAAATTGAAACCATTCTAAAAAGAATGAAACCTGCTTCCCATTCTGCTGACACCATCCCCTCTAAGACCCTCCTATCTTCTCCCACATCCATATCCAGACTTCTATCTGACTTGATCAACTGCTCTCTTACATATGGCAAGGTCCCAGACCCACTCAAACTTGCAATAGTCAAGCCCCTCCTAAAAAAGCCCACCTTAGACCCCAAAGACCCCTCTAACTACCGGCCTATATCCAACCTCCCTTTTGTATCTAAAATACTTGAAAAGGTTGTCAATACCCAGCTCTCTGACTACCTCGAAAACCACAACATTCTGCACCCCGCACAATTCGGCTTCCGTAAAGGTCGCAATACGGAAAACCTCCTTCTGGCAGTCACCAACACCATACATATAGGCATGGACCAAGGAACCTCATTCTTACTCGCTATACTAGATATCTCTGCTGCTTTCGACACTGTCAACCACCAAATACTCCTATCCCGGCTATCAGAAATCGGCATCTCTGGCACTGTACTATCATGGTTTACCTCATATCTCACCATAGAGAATACCTGGTCAACATTGACAACTCTGAGTCCCCACGCATACCCCTCCTCCAGGGTGTCCCCCAAGGATCCTCCTTATCCTCCACCCTCTTTAACATATATCTTCTTCCCCTCTGCTATCTACTTTCTAACCTCGGTCTCAATTTCTTCATGTATGCGGATGATGTACAGATCCTCATCCCCATGCAAAAAACCCTACAAGAAACTCTAAACTTCTGGGAATCCTGTCTTGCCTCCATTAACTCTCTCTTAGACAGCCTCCAACTCGCTCTTAACACAGCAAAAACTGAAATCATCCTCATTTCCAACAAACTCGAGGTTACCTCACAGGCCTCTACTAAAACTACCCCCACAACCCTCCCCATCCTGCCATCTATAAGAGACCTAGGTGTTGTATTAGACAAACACCTTAATTTTCATCCACACATCAAATCCCTTCTAAAAACCGGCTTCTATAAACTCCACATCCTCAAAAAGCTCAAACCCCTCCTCCACCTTCAAGACTTTCGCCTTGTATTGCAGTCCACAATCCTATCAAAATTAGACTACTGCAATTCACTTCTCCTAGGCCTGCCCTACGCCACAATTAAACCCCTACAAATCTTGCAGAACTCCATGGCACGAATCATCACAGACACTCGTAAGAGAGAACACATCACACACCCATTTTAAAAGAACTGCATTGGCTCCCCATCCCTTTCCGTATAAAATACAAAACCCTTACAATACTCCATAACATGCTTCACAAAAATACCCACGAATGGCTCAAGGAAACACCACGTTTCCGTACATCCAATCGTCCATCCAGAGCCTCCACGGCGGGCACTTTACAACATCCCACCCCTCAAAATAGCACACCACTCAACTACCAGAGAGAGAGCCTTTACCATAGCCGGCCCCTCCCTCTGGAATTCTCTTCCCACGTATCTCCGCCTTGAACCTTCCTTACCCAACTTCAAAAAAGGCATCAAAACCTGGCTTTTCTTACAAGCATACCCTGACTCCAATCAGACCTAAACCCCCTCCACTGCCACTTCCAATTCCCTTACCCCTTCTAATCCGTTGATGCATCCTAGGGAATTCCTGATTTTGTAAATTTGTTAATTTTTTATTCTCAGTTTTTTTTAACACAGTTCCTATCAATTTCTCTCTCTCCCCTAGCACTTCACTACCTTTCTCCTTCCCGCAACTTCTGCGCTTACTGTCACCTGACCCCCATCCTCTCCTTTTTCCTTCACTGCTCCACCTCCCCCCTCCCTGTTATTTGTAATTTCCTCTTCCTCCTTTACAATGTTGATTGTGAACCAGCATGATATGTCCTATGAATGTCGGTATATTTTAAAAGCATTTAAATACATAAATAAATAAATAAATAAATAAAATATGTAGGGATCCTGTTAATCCCTTACTAAAGTTAGTCAGGAATATACCATTTGCTGTGGGGAAAGACATAGAGTGGCCTGGGTTGCAGCTCCCCCATGTGGAAGCTAGCAATGGATGTAACCCTCTGGTTCATAAAACCAGATCACCATTTTCCTTTGTGGATTTCCTTGTGTTTCTTCTACAGACAGCATGCCTTAGCTGTTCTCTGGCTTTCCTATTAACTTAAAACTTCTATGGAGATTTTTTTATTTGGGTTGGCAGTTTCTTTCTACCCTATAGTCCACTCTAACTTTTAATTAATTTATTTAAGTTTGGAATGCCCAATCATTTGGTACTCAATTAAGCTTATTTAATTTTGCTCCAGTCTAAGGTGAGAGGTTCACTTCATGCAAGAAGGACCAGTGATCATCAAGATCCAAGGTGAAATGACTTACCTCCTATGGAGAGGAAGATGGCAAAAAGGGAAGAGAGGAGAGGAGATGGATCCCATCCAGGGCCGATGTACAACTAATGAAGATTTGGAGAAGAGGAGTGAAAGGTATCACCCTGATACTGCATGAGGAGAGAGAGAATAAGTAGATAGGAGATAATGACTATATTCTTAAATGCTAGCTTTGAGGCTTCGCCAACATTGAGGGAGAAGTGCCCAACTTGCTGCATATCCAATGGGAGGGATGAAGTCAAGTAACTTGCGGGCCAATACAGTACAGTGCGCTCCGGCGGAGTGCACTGTTAACCCGCATTTGGACGCGCGTTTTCAACATGCTAGCTTTACCCCTTATTCAGTAAGGGGTAATAGCACGCCAAAAACGTGCGTCCAACCACCCCGAAACTAATAGTGCCCACAACATGCAAATGCATGTTGATGGCCCTATTAGTTATGCCCGTGCGATTCAGAAAGTAAAATGTGCAGCCAAGCCACACATTTTACTTTCAGAAATTAGCGCCTACCCAAAGGTAGGCGTTAATTTCTCTCTGCACCGAGAGAAATATCATGGCGATATTAAGTCGGAGGTCCCAAAAGTTACAAATAGTTAAAAATTTAAAAAAAAAATTAAAATGGGCCCGCAGCTCGCAGCTTGAAAAACGGACGCTCAATTTTGCCGGTGTCCTGTTTCCGAACCCGTGGCTCTCAGCGGGTTTGAGAACCGACAGCAGGAAAATTGAGCGTCAGCTGTCAAACTCGCTGACAGCCGCCGCTCCTGTCTAAAAAGAGGCGCTAGGGACGCGCTAGTGTCCCTAGCGCCTCTTTTTACCACGGGCCTTAATTTAAATAAATTAATTTACTGAATCGCTCGCACAGGAGAGTGGCCTGTGCGCGCGCCGGGAGAGCCCACGCTCGCCCGCTCTCCCGCGATTTTTACTGTATTGGCCTGTTGGTGATTGGGAACTTGCCGGGTTCTTGTGGCCTGGTTTGGCCTCTGTTGGAAACAGGATGCTGGGCTTGATGGACCCTTGGTCTGACCCAGGATGGTAATTTCTTATGTACTTATAAGAACTATTTCAATTGACTTTAGCATCTGAAAGCTAAGAAAGACTGTAAAAAGTTACAAACTTACTTAAAAAGCACTTATAGCATCTTAAAAGTGAAGTATACAGTTGTAAAGACTTTAAACGATCACTTTGCAGTTTATCAGTAAAAGAGAATGTTGGAAACCACCAAACAATCCTCATGTGTTACACTGAGTTGTGATTTTGATGCTCCCTTATGCTGTTATTATCAGTGCTGTGAGCAAAGACTTTAAAGTGGGAAAACTAAGAGCAATGCAAATGGCTTTGAAAGGAGGAACCCTGGCGTTACATCTTATGGCATAATAATAGTGTTCCATCCAAAATTAGAAATGTAAGATATGGCCTCCGGGTTCAACCATTACAGGGGTTGCATATATAAAAGGTTTGTGTCATTTGGTTGGTTGTTCTGTCGTGCCTGTCTGAAACTCTGAAAAATCAAAGCAACAAACATGAAAAATGAATGTGAGAGACAAAAAATGTTCAGTCATTATCAAAGCAACAGTTACAAACAACAATCACTATTGATCACCTCCAATTTTTCCATAATTTTCCTTCCACATTTTACTCCACAAAGCAAAGTGTCTGTCTCTCCCACAGACAGCTGTGCATGTAGCACTTTCTAGAGTTGGCCAATGGGAGAAGTCAAATATATTGCTGCTGCCACCAGACAACAAGCCTTTCAATATAATTTTATGGATTTCTGTTAATGATTTCATTTCATTTTCATTTATTTGTATACCGTCGTTCTATAAAATGCAATCACAGCAGTTCAATTACTTATGAAATGAAATAATATTTATTTTTTCCACTTTTTTTTGATTTTAACATTTAAATTAATTATGCACCAGACAAGCTGAATAACACCAGATAGTTTTGGCTAGTGCTTTATATGTTGGGCTACCTGGCAAATTATTACATCTTCTGCAGCTGGTCCAATATTCAGAGTCCTGAGTGCTAGCTGAATGTCATACTTGGAATTTCATAACACCAGTTATAAAGGACCTGTACTGGTTGTAGTCCCAGCATAACTTTCAAAGCTGGTTTGGTGGCTGGTTATTTATTCACTAACAAAACAGCAAGGAAGGCTGCTTAACAAAGCCGTGAGAGCAGAAATACAGAATAAGCAGCCAAATGTCCAATCTGGATTTCTTTATTGTGTAGAGACAAGAATGTGCAAACAAGCCCGACTCTGGCCGAGTTTCGCCCTCTTTCAATAGGGCTGCATCAGGGTCTCCAATATATCGGTGTATCCTTTCTGTATAACTGTATTGAATTGCATACACCAACCAATTCTATATCCACGTCGTCATCTTATGCACTTTAATATCAACGATACCAATTGATGCGCTGCACAGCCTAATCGCTACAACATGAATTTTATCTCTCTCGAATCCAAATAGCAGCGCATCAGTTGGTATCGTTGATATTAAAGTGCATAAGATGACGACGTGGATATAGAATTCGAAGGAAAGTTCCCTCCAAGGCCGCTCCGATTTCGGCACGCAGGCTGCCGATTTTGCACAGCCTTGCACACGCCGACCCCAGATTTTATAAGATATGCGCGACTACGCGCGTATCTTATAAAATCCGGCGTACTTTTGTTCGCGCAACCGGAGCAAACAAAAGTACGCGCGCGCGTACTTTTTAAAGATCTACCTCTTAGCTTCTAGTGTAATGGGCCAGATTTTCTAAACCATTTACAAACAGAAATTAGTGAAAATCATGTAGTACTTCTCACCCTATTTATTTGTATTTATCTATTTAACTGTCTCACAACTAGTATAGCAGGCAGGGGTAGAAAACAGAAGAAAAACATTTGATACGCAAACCCTCCCCCACCTTGCTAATCAACAGTAGGAATATGCAGCCCCCAACATTTTGTTTCAGGGTTTTTTGGGGGTTTTTTTGTTTTGTTTTTGGAGTTCTTTTCCCTGCAAGTATCAATCCATTTAATGTTTATTTAGTTTTGGTTCCTTTACCAAAATGAAATAAACGTTAAAAAAAAACAAAAAAACCAGGAGGAAGCCTCCAGGACCCAGCCCTGAAAATGGTGCTGGTACCAGGGCAGGGAGCCACTCCAGCCCCCACTTACCCCATTTGTGAGGGTTCTAGGTAATATAAAAGAAAGGAGGGATGCCCACTTGCCTCTGGTCCCCTCAGTTGTCTCTTTAAAATGGCACTGATTGGCTCTGAGATGGCACCTTAGTGATGTCAAAATGGTGCTACTCTCAAAGCCAGCCAGCACCATTTTTTCTACAACCATACAAACATATGGTTATACAAGAAAATACCACCAGCCGGCACGGAGTTACAATGGTGTAAGTCTTAAGGTCAACTGGTGCCATTTTAAAGAGATGGTCGAGGTGGCAGGAAGTGAGTGTGCATCCCTCCTGCCCCTCTTACTGCCCAGAACCCCCACATAAGGGGTAAGATGAGGCTGGGGTAGTTCTGGCCCTAGAGGCTTGCAGGCTTTGGAGCAAGATCAGGGGCAGGCTGTGGGGCAGGCTGTGGGGAAACCTCAGGGCAATCTCTGGCTTCCATGTCAGACCAGAATGCAAGGCTGCAGCAAATGGTTTGTTTTTTCCAAATGCTTTTTTTTTTTTCAACACTAAACCAAGAAAGCCAAACAAATGTTGTTAGTTTTTCTTTCATTCCATTTCGAAAACATAATGACTTGAAATAGATAATGTCATTGGCATTTACTATTTTATTTCAAATAAAGGCACATCACTTATCAAAATTAATCTTAGAGTATGAGTATTAGCTACATCATAAAATTTTCTCAAGGTTTGCGTTGAGTGTTGTATTTCACAAGGAAAAGAAATGCATTAAAAGCTCTATTGTCTAAAATTCATAGAAAATATGGGGTCATGTTTAATGAAATATGCTGGTAATCTATGAGCTGTTTGCTGCCTGCTCCAGCCCCTCCTCTCCCAGGCAGCAGCATGAAGGGAAAAGGAGGAAATGAGGTGATGCAAGAGTGAACAGAGCAGATTAGAGAAGAGCTACTCTGCTCTGTAATCAAGCCTTTTCCATCCTGTCATCTCCCCTTGTCTCCTGTCCCTTGCAGGAAACATTAGGGGAGGGGATGAGGTTAGACTGCACAAAGACCAGATAATAAAAAACTACTCTGCTTCTTAATCCAATGCCTCCCTTCCTATCATTCTGTCCATACCCCCCCCCCCCCCCCCAACACACACACACACACACACACACATCACTAGATAATGGAGTTTTTATTGTATATTGATTATATTGATCATTTCTCCTAAGAATAGCATAAATAAGTGTTCAGCCAAACAATGACTAATGGCTGATTCGATAATCCCTGTAGTGCCCACCCTCACAGCAATCTGAAAGCTGCATGCATGCAGCTAGAAAGGCTAATGTTGTGGTGACATTAAATCAACAGTTAGCACATAGTATCTCAACATTTGACTCTCCAAATTCCCCTTTAATCTCTGAAGAAGAAATTTGTTTGTCAAATCTATGTCTAATGAACATGTGCTCGTCACATAAACCCAAAGGGGCAGATTTTAAAAGCCTTACGTGCGCCGGGCCTATTTTGCATAGGCCCGGCAATGCGCGCAAGCCCCAGGACGCGTATAGGTCCTGGGGCTTCAAAAAAGGGGTGGGGGGGGGGGTGGTCGGGGGGGGGGGTGTGGCCAGAGGCATCCGTAGGGCCTCTAGGCTGGGGGATCGCGCGCCGGCACTTGACGTGCGCAACCTACGCCTGCCCGAAGGCAGGTGCAACTTGAAAAATAAAGGTCGGGGGGGAGGGGGTTATGAAGGGCTGGGGGGTAGGTTAGGTAGGGGAAGGGAGGTGAAGGTGGGGGGCAGAAGGAAAGTTCCCTCCGAGGCCGCTCCGATTTCGAAGCGGCCTCGGAGGGAACAGGGAAATCCATCGGGGCTCCCCTAGGGCTCGGCATGCGCAAGGTGCACAAGTGTGCACCCCCTTGCGCACGCCGACCCCGGATTTTATAACATGCGCGCGGATGCACGTGCATGTTATAAAATCGTGTTTAGGTACTAAAATCTGACCCAAAAGTTACATCCTAGCCAAATATGCCCTTTCTAATGGGTATCCCCTCCTGCTTCTGCCTCCTCTGATTCACATTTTAAATCTAGATAGTTTATTTATTTTAGATTTTTATATTCTGTTTTTCACACTTTTTTCAGCACTTCAAAGCAGATTACATTTAGGTACTGTAGGTATTTCTCTATCCCCAGAGGGTTTATAATCTAAGTTTGCATTTGAGGCAATAGAGAGTAAAGTGACTTACTCAAGGTCACAAGGAGTGACACTTAGACTTGAACCATGGTCTTCTGGTTTATAGCCCACTGCTCTAACCACTAGGCTACTCATAGTATAGCCCACCCCCTGCATATTTAACAGCATCAATAGATGCAAATACTCAAAAAGTATGAAAGGAAATGGCAGAGTCGTAGCTAGATAAGGGATACCACAAGTGCACATAAACTTCACTTGGACAAGTCTTTTAGTTTTAAGATTTTTTATTTCTTCTATATGGTAACTCCTGAATTAGTAATGTGACATGTCAGAAACTTTTGACAGTCCTAATCGCTACAACAAGCCAGAATCTATTTGCAGTTCAATTATGGAAAAACAGAAACATCACCATTCCTCATAAAATATCAAGCAATAAAATCAAGAAATATAAATCATAATAGCAAAACCATACTAATAAAAATTATAGCACTTCCAGTTATTACTCATGTCTGATAGAATGTTGGGGGTAAGAGCTCCAGTACATCTCCTCGATAAATCACAAAACTCTACCCTCTTCTGCCTTTAACAAATCCGCTGGTGCAATTATATTTTGAGTGAGGTTATGATAAAAAAAAAAAACACCTTGCTACTGCTGCGAAAAGAAAACCACTGAAATGAAAATGGTGGCATCCAACAGTGGTGAAAAAGTCCTAGCTATTGTAGCTAATACTTCAGATGAAGTTCTCCAATAAATTTCAAACAACATACAAGCTGCTATGGAAGAGATAAAAGGCAGCCTGAAAGGCCATATGAAGCGACTGGATCATGCAGCGTGGCACATATTGTTGCAAAATGACAGGTTAGTGGAATGTGAATGGCATATTACTGAGCTACAGGAAAAAATGCTGTTCCTTTAGATCGCATTGAGGATCAGGAAAACAGAAACAGACACAATAGCATCAAAATAGTGGAACTTCCTGACAAGATGTGAGAAGGAGAATTATATATATTTGTAGAAAAATGTCTCCTTGATGGTCTGGGCCTAGCTGCACCGGAAGATCAAATTCACTGCAAGATGGAGCACCACGTGGGCTGATACCAGAAAAAGATGGGAAATCGCGGCCAGTGATAGCATGCATATTAAAGTGGTTCCATAAAACTAAGCTCCTTAGGCCATATTGACAGCAAGAGCATGTAGAATATCTGGGCAGTAAGTTTCTTCTTTTCATTACATTTTCTGCCCATGTGGCAGCCCAGAGAAAAGAGATTACTATCTTGCACAGAGCCATACCAAAGATGCATCAGATTCTCTTACTGTTCTCGGCTAAGCTCCGGGTGCAATACAACAACAGAGTGCTGTTTTTCACAATGAAAGCTGAAAGAACTGCATTTCTAGCCTCACTGGATATATCAAAGGGTGCCCTGTAGTAGTTATTGCCATAATCGCTAGCAGATTCAAAAGCAGTAAAGGAATATGCATCTAGTAAGGTACCGATTTAATGGATATGCCGAGTAAAAAGATATCGCAACCAATGCGAGATGCTGTTCAAAAGATCGCATGTACTGGAAATTGAGCATAAGAGTTTGTTTGTTTATTTTGTTCTGCAACAAGGCTATACATAAAGTTTTGTTTCACAATGGATACCTGTGCTATGCTACACCCCATCCTTCCATGAACCTATTTGATTTGAGTTCTAAATAATCCCTTGTTTTATGCATGCCTTTGAAGATGTCAGAGAGCAATATGAGTGATTGCAAACAAAGGCCTATATATTTGCTGGCTATTCCAGGATAACCACCTGAGCGAGACCTTGCCTGTTTGGGAAGGATGTGGTGGGACTTAATGTGTCAGGTTGAGATCTTGAGTTCAAACAACAGATTTAAGTGAAAGTTTAAATGAAGAGTTCATAAATAATAGAATATTATAACCATGAGGAGGTGTTTTTGGCACACCTCAGAGGGAGGAGATAGAGACTGGGGGTAGTGGTCCCTTGGAGAATGTGTGCGATTATGTGTACAAGTATGAAAAGTCTTGAATGAAAAGGTGAATGTGATATCAAATGCAGCTATGCTTGGGGAGCCACATAACAATGGCGTTTTTTCACCTGTCAAGTTGACTGATATTGTATGCTTTGGTGTGAGTACAAACAGGTTAAAAACAAGTGCCCTGAAGTCCAGACTGGAAGACTTCTGGGGCTCACTTCCTAGTATATCATGCTCTGTGGAGCATGGTTGCTGTTCTCTAATGGTGAGGGAGAGACATGGTGAAGATTAGGGTAACAATGTTAAATGTTGATGGGATCAACTCACCAGTGAAAGACAAAACGCTGCTGAATATGTTTAGGCAGTTACAATCAAAGATTGTGTTCTTACAGGAGACACACTTGACTGACATGAAGCATGCTAAATTAAAGTGTGAATGGGCTGGCCAGTGCTTCTACACTTTCTTCTTGAGCCAACAGAGAGGTGTAATAATTCTAATCCACAAGCAAATACCCTTCTAGGTTGACCACCATTTCCAGGATGCCGAAGGCAGGCACGTAATTGTACTAGACATGCTGTACCATCCAAAGATTGTTTTCTGTAATTTATATGCCCCAAATATTTACTTGCATGATTTTTTTGTGGCTATAATGGCTGTTACTAGCTTTTCCAGAGTATACACTAGTAGTTGGGGGAGAGTTTAACACAGTGGGGCATCAGAGAAGTTGATTGCATGCCCACGAAAGAGACCAAGAGTGGGGAATGAGGGTCTGGGAGTGAATTTTCTGTGTAAAGAGCTGGGGTTGTTAGATGTTTGGAGGACCACACTGGGAGCAAGGCTTCACTTTTTTTTCTAATCCACACAAAACTTACGTGAGGCTTGATTATTTCTTAATTTCTGAGGTGGTGTTTTCTAGGGTCCAGGAGTCCTTGATAGGTACTATCTCCATCTCTGATCATGCACCGTTTCATTTGGGATGGATCTGGGGGACTCTCATCGCATGACATTCTCCTAGAGAATAAGCCCGGAACTGTTTCACGCTGAGTCTTTTCATGCATACCTAAAAGAAAAATGATCTTACTATCTAGATACTAACACCACTCCCGACCTTGCTGCCTCTTTGGTGTGGGAGACAGGTAAGGCAGTAATGCGCGGACACATCATAGCTTATGTGGTTCAGGTCAATAAAGCCCAAAATGTAGATATCTTAAATCCGACTAAAGTGCTGAAGACAACCCAAGTCAAACATATAGCTGATATTGTTAAAGAGCTGTTAATAAATTGTACTATTAATAAATTAAATACAATTGTTGTGATGAATGTATTTGGGGCATTTTAGGTACTTTTAGCGTGCCATTATATAAAATGAATATATTTGTTGTGATGTAAGTATCCATATGTAGTTGTATAAATTTTGTTAATTACGATATTTTTATAGTGTAATTGTATATGAGGACTGATTGATTGATGTAATGAATGTGGCAAACTGTATGTGCAAAAGAAGTATATGTTTTGTAATGGTCTTTAGTATGTGATTTGTTATCAAAAAAAGCTTTTGAATAAATTGTATTTGAATTAGTGACTGTGGCACTTGAATGGTAAAGGACTTGGATAGAGCCAGAGGAATCACACTCAGACTCTGCTGAAACTTCAATGCATTTATTTACAGTGCCACACAACACAATCAGGATTGGCAAACACACTTGCAAACACAAAGACTACTCTCTAGTCTCAACTTAATAAGCACTTCCCAGAAGTCTGCTTGTTCTCCACAATAACTCTCTCTCAGGCACTTCCCAGAAGTCTGCCTACCCTCTCCCAGAGGGGTCTGGAGCTCCCACTCTCAGACAGGACCTGGAGCTCCCGATCCCTGATCCACGGGGCCCATCCTCTTCCCGCTGGCGCAGCAACTTATCCTCCCCTGTGTTGGGCACACTCTCCAAGCACCTCCCACCCAGCAGGGTCCCATCATAGCCATTCTCACTTTAGGGGATTTAAAGAGGACCAGGCTCCCTGCCTGGTCCTGCAGATGCTCACAAGGTGACACTAGGGGTGCTGCCTCACAATGAGTAAATGTCACCAGGTATTTTTTATTATTAATTTATTAAATCTAATACCTGGAATTTACCTTCATTATTTTATTACCCTTATTACTTACTTACCTGCCACTGCATCCTTTTCACCTGGATACGGGATGCTGTACCTACCATTCATCTGTGGCAATCAAAAATGTCCATGGTCATGCAGATGGAATGGTTGGATTCAAAGGTGGCTAAATGTAAAGTTGCAAAAAAATATGTGGAAGCGTGGAAGTCCTTTTTCAAAAAACTACACCTGGTTACCCAGAATAACATGCTCATCCTGTGCTATTTTGTTAATTGGGGACAGTATGCTGAATGCAGGGAACCTAGTCCTTGAAAGTAAAAAGAATGAATATATTTTATTCATGTATTTTTTATGCAGTAACCTGACAACTCTATTTTATCCTGCTTGTCTCCCCATAGGGGATAAATTGCTATGAGTGAGGTATGAATGGGGAAAAATAGCGGGGGGGGGGGGGGGGGGGGGGGGGGGGGGGGGGGGGGAAGCAGTAATCAAGGAGGGATTGACCAAATGTGTCCGTGGTGTGTGTGAAGAGAGTATGAAAGAAGCAGTTGTGAGTTTGAATGAATGGGGGGATTAATAAGTAAAAAAAAAATCAAAGCCTAGTGGTATAATGTATACTTTAAGTTTGGGAACACTGTTTCTAATGATACTGTCCCTAATGCTGTGTTTTCACTGCTTGTGAGGGAATCCATTAGAAACTCCCTCAAACCACCTTAAAGGACCTGTCACAGGTATCTGTCCTGGTCCTCCTTAAGGATTCCCACTGCAAGGGATTCTGGTCCAGGGGAGTTTCCCTTAGCCAAGGGTTAAGTTGGCAGGGTGGAGAGAGCTAGATGAGACCTGGGAAGCTGAGAGAGAGAGAGCGCTACCGATTGCAAGGACCTTCCCTAACTAAAGGTTTGTGCCATACCTGAAATAAGGAGAGCTATATTGTTTTGGTGTAACTCCTGAAGTGAAGGTGTGCTGCCAATTTGTTTGAGTTAAATCCACTTTAAATAAAGTGCATTGAAGTTACAGCCAGAGTCTACTTGATGTTTCCTCTGGCTATTATCAAGCCATTTCTTGCTCGAGCTACCACACTGCTGTGCAGGAAACATGTTCCCATGATGGTTCAATGTTGTTGAAGGACATATTGCACAATTACCTTACTGATTAAATAAAAAGAATTTTGCAAAAGAAAATTATTAATATTTCCAAAAAATTACAAATAGAACATCTAATAATTAAAAACACATATGAAACGTATCCAAATGCCAATAAAATATTTCAAAACAGTTGATACATCAAAAAACAACCAATAAGTAAAACTAATAAGGATAAAACATAATAGAAACATAGAAACATGATGTCAGTAAAAGACCATTTGACTCCTCTAGTCTGCCCATCTGGCCCATCCAGTATGCCCATCCATCCTATTTATCTAGCTATACAGTTCCCATCACTCCCTCAGAGATCCCCTGTATTTATTTTGTCTCTACCACCTCCACTGGCAGGCCATTCCATGCATCCAGTATCCTCTCCGTAAAGAAATATTTCCTAAAATTACTCCCCAGGCACCCTCATCTCATGATCCTTCATTCTAGACCCTCCTTTCTGTTAAAAGAGGCTACCCTCATGTGCATGGAAACCTTTGAGTTATTTAAATGTCTCTATCATATCTCCCCTTTCTCGCCTTTCCTCTAGGGTATAAATACTTAGATCTTTAAGTCTATCCCCATGTGCTTTAGAACAAAGATAATTGATCATTTTAGTAACCACCCTCTGGACCGACTCCATCCTGTCTATATCCTTTTGAAGGTGCATTTTCCAGAATTGTACACGGAATTCCAAATGAGGTCTCACCAGGGACCCATACAGGGGCAATATCTCCTCCCTTTTTCTGCTGACCATTCATCTCCCTATGCAGTCAAGCCTCTTTCTGGCTTTTGCTATCATCAGATACAATTACCCCCAGATCCATTCTTCTTGCATGTTTAGAAGAATTTCACTTCCAATACTGTATCTTTCCCTTGGGTTTTTGCATCCTAAATACATTACTCTGCATTTTTTAGCATTAAATCTTAGTTGCCAGTATTTAGATCATTCCTCTAGCTTCACTATATCCTTCCTTATGTTTTTCACAACTTCCTGGGTGTCTACCCTGCTGAAAATTTTTGTATCATCAGCAAAAAGGCAAATCTTTCTCAATAAACTTTCCACTATGTTCCTCATGAAACTGTTGAAAAGAACTGGTCCTAGGACTGATCCCAGAGGCAGATTACTAGTATTAACCCCTCCTCAGAGTAAACTCTATTTAGCAGTACCCTTTGTTGTCTCTCACTCAGCCAGTTTCTAACCCAGTCAGTTACTCTAGGTTCCATCAAAGGGCGCTTAATTTATTTATAAGTACCCTGTGCAGAACTGTTTCAAAGACCTTACCAAAAACCAAGTACACTAAGTCTAGAGTTCTTCCTTGATCCCACTCTCTGGTCAGTCAACCAATCAAAGAAATTGATCAGGTTCATCTGACAAGATTTACCTCTAGTAAAACCATGTTGCCTCAAATCATACAAGTCATCATATTCCAGAAATTGCACTCTCTTCTGTTTTAGCAGTGATTCCATTAATTTGCTCACCATTAACCAGTCTGTAGTACCAGCCTCCTCCTTACTTCCATTTTTTTAAATATGAACCATATCCATCCCTCTCCAATCATCCGGAACTACCCCCAGCTCTAAAGAAGCATTGAAAAGATCAGCCTGAAGAGTTTCCAGGACTTCCCTAACTTCCCTGAATACTCTCTGATGTAGTCCATCTGGCCCTATAGCTTATCTACTTTAAGTTTAGTTAGGTTCTTATGAACATACTGTTCTGAAAATTAATTTGAGTTTTACTTCACTTCCAAACTTATTTTTGTTTATTTTATGTGGTCCTGCTTCAAGCCCTTCTACAGTGAACACCGAACAGAAATATTTGTTAAGCAATTTTGCTTTTTCCTCATCAGCCTCTACATATTCCTCCCCTTCATCTCTGTCTTACAATGCCACATCTGTACTTCCTTCTATCACTAACATATCTTTAAAAAAGTCTTGACCCTCCATTAGTTATACTTAATTCCATTTGGATATTTGCATTCTTGACTACGTTCCCAGTTTCTCTTAGCTTTCCAGTATTGTTGCCTGTCTTCCAGTTTCTCTGATCCCCTGCTTTCAATAACTGGGGAAGTTTAATTTCTAGATGCCCTGAGATTGTCATAGATTTGCAGGGAGAGTAGAGGGGGTTGTTGCATATAAAGTTTCTCCATGCTCACTCACACACTTACTCAATTCCTCAACTATATACACACACAGACACAAGCTCATTTGTTCTCTCTCTCATGCTCAATTATATATATACACACACATGCTCATACACTCTTGCTGTCATGCTTATCCATACACACACACACACACATACACATACACAAGTTCACTCTCTCTCTTATATACCCAATCGCAAACACGTGCTCAGCCATGCACACACATACATGTTCATATGCTCTCTCTCACATGCTCAATCATGCACACACAAACACACTCACACTTATACACTCTCTCACATTCTCAATCATATACGCATACACACGTACTCTTATACACTCTTACATGCTCAGTTATACACACACGCTCATATGCTGTCTCTCACATTTTCAATCATATACACACAGACACACACACACATTCATATGTTCTCTTTCACATGCTCAATCATATACACATAAACACATGCACGTTCATACATTGTCTCTCTCACATGCTCAATCATACACAAACAAACCCACTCTTTATTTTCTCCTCTGGAAGCACAAGGGGCAGTAGCAGCAGCCTCCCTCTTCAGTCCTCAGGGCCCACCAGACTTTTCCTGATTTTTCTACTCTCCAGGTGTGCTGCTCCTGTTTCTGTGTGGGGGGGGGGGGGGGGGGGGGCTGGAGCATGCAGAGGGAGGCGACTGCTTTTTGGACCCCTTGGGCTGCTCTGCTCCTCACTGCTGTGGGGGAGGAGTAGGCTATTGCTTCTTACTGTCCCATGAGTCACAATGCTCCTCACTGTTGGGGAGGGGGGAGGCTAATTTTTCTCGCAGCCATGTAGGCCATGCTGTTACTCACTGATGGAGTGGGGAAAAAGATTCATATGCTGTCGTTTTGGGCAACTCCATGGGCCTCACTGCTCTTCACTGCTGGGACAGTGGGAGGGAGAAGGAGGCTGATGCTTCTCACAGCCCCATGGGGGCCGTTGGTTTTCACGGCTCTATCGGCCACACTGCTTCTCACTCCAGGGATGGGTGGAGGTAGGAGGAGGCTGATGCTTCTCATGCAATGGGGTACTTGTTGGATGGCTCTTTGGCCAAGGCCATATTGGCCATAGGCTAACTATGGCTCTGGGAAATGGCTACAAACAATCTCAAAGTTGGACAAGCATTTCAAAAAGGGAAAGACATAGGGAAAATCTGCCAGCTCATGCAAAGAAGAAAACTGGATCAGCAAACAAGGAAAACTATGTGGCAAATGCACAAACACAACAGGAGTTACTGTGCAAGAAGATTTTTTAACAATCACATGTAGGGCAAAACCTTATACTGGAATGGTTAAAGAGAGGTGAACTTTAACCTAGAGATGAGAGATTAATAATGCCAGTACAAAACAATGGACTACAGACAACATGGTTTACAGCAAGCGTATAAAAAATAGTGTAGCCCTCCTTCCCCCTTCTCCAAGGTCATCTTCATTGACTGCATGAGTTTATAAAACTCCACTGTAGCCCCAACAAAGTGATTTTTACAATGGGGAATAGCCATTGCTACCTATGAAATCAGGAGTCCACCCCAAGATCGTTGTTCCAAACAACAGGAAAAATAATTTATTGCAGCATTTCAATTTCACAGTTCAGGAAGTCAGAAAAGCAAATGAAAAAAAAAAGTTGAAAAAACACAGTCCAACAATTGAAATGAAAGACAGCTTCTCAGTCCAAAAACAAAAACCCTTTACCACTGTTACTCACAGTAGTTTGTTCTCAATTACTGAAGCAGAAATCGTATAGATATTAATTCCTCTTCAGCTCCCCAACAAGATCTATATCTTCCTTAAGATTCTGCTGAAGAACCAGAAAGAAAAACTTCTTTTCTTACAGCACTTCCCCAACCGTAAGCTTCCCCAGGCAGGATTGGTGGCCTGTTAGATGTCGGGAACCTTATCCTCCTGGATGGTCATCAGACATATTAGAGGGAGCTATTGACTGCTCCTCCAGTAACTTCCTCAGCAGATCTCTAGCCCTGAAGTCTTCAAGGGTTAAGTTCCAAGACTTAAAGCTCCTCAGTTTCAGAAATCCTTCTACTTCACCTCTGTGCCTCCTTTTGCCTCATGGAAAGCATTTTTCTATTCTACATCAGACCCACCCCCTTTGGGGGGAGCACCCACCATCACTTAGTAGCTAACTACACACTTCCCAGAATCTCCCCTTCATGGAAAATTCTCCATTAAACCCATAGAACAGACTTTAGTGGTGTGAGAGGGGCACAATAGCAAAATAGACAAATGTAAATTCTTCAGCACAGAATTAGAAATGGTTATAAATCTTGTTACTGGGTGCAAAGAAGTCAGAAAGCCTGTATAGTTTATAAAACGATGCCAAAAGATAGCACATCTCATCTATTTGAAATTGTGTAAATACTATAACATTGCTGTTTCAATAAAACACTGGTACATGACCCTGATGGAATTGCAAAGAATGAAGAAGTTGTGATCATTTGGCACATTCCCATTTGAACTGAAATTAAAGCTTGACAATAAAAAACCAGGAGTGGTGGTAAAGAGTAAAAATACAAAGACTGCATTACTCCTTCCCTGCTCCCCGAACCTCATCTCCCTCCTTTCCAACCTTGTAATGCTTCCTGAACTTGAAACTTTTTCATATCTACTACTGTTAACATTAGTTTGCTGTTTCACAACTGCAAAGAAAAATATGTACTGTTCACTTAGGGGCAGATTTTCAGAGCCCTGCTCGCGTAAATCCGCCCGGTTTTGGGCGGATTTACGCGAGCAGGGCCCTGCGCGCCGGTGAGCCTATTTTACATAGGCTCACCGGCGCGCGCAGAACCCCGGGACTCGCGTAAGTCCCGGGGTTTTCGGAGTGGGCGTGTCGGGAGGCGTGTCGGGGGCGGGGCCGGAGCGTGCGGCGTTGCGGGGGCGTGTCGGCAGCGTTTTGGGGGCGGGTACGGGGGCGTGGCTACGGCCCGGGGCGGTCCGGGGGTGTGGCCGCGCCCTCCGTACCCGCCCCCAGGTCGCGGCCCGGCACGCAGGAGTCCCGCTCGCGCGCGGGGATTTACGCCTCCCTCTGGGAGGCGTAAATCCCCCAACAAAGGTAGGATGGGGGTTTAGACAGGGCCGGGCGGGTGGGTTAGGTAGGGGAAGGGAGGGGAAGGTGAGGGCAAAGGAAAGTTCCCTTCTAGGCCGCTCCGATTTCGGAGCGGCCTAGGAGGGAACGGGGGTAGGCTGCGCGGCTCGGCGCGCGCAGGCTATACGAAATCGATAGCCTTGCGCGCGCCGATCCAGGATTTTAGCCGATACGCGCGACTACGCGCGTATCTACTAAAATCCAGCGTACTTTTGTTTGCGCCTGGAGCGCAAACAAAAGTAGGCTATTCGCGCTCGTCTGAAAATCTACCCCTTAGTTTTTACTGTTGTTTAACTACTAAGTTATACATAAGCTATAAACCGTTAACTACTAATTATACATAATCTGTAAACCGTTATGATGGCTCTACCGAATGACGGTATAAAAAAACTCAACAAATAAATAAATAAATACTAATGCAAATGTTAGTAAGAAGTGACTATTCTATACTACGTATAACAAGAGATGCAATCAGAGACCAACAAAATGTGGTAGCAAGATTCAGCAATAGTCCCAATTATATTGAGTACTGACTCAATTAAAAGAACTTCTAAGCATTTGATATGTTAAGAACATAAGAACATAAGAAATTACCATGCTGGGTCAGACCAAGGGTCCATCAAGCCCAGCATCCTGTTTCCAACAGAGGCCAAACCAGGTCCCAAGAACCTGGCAAGTACCCAAACACCAAGAAGATCCCATGCTACTGATGCAATTAATAGCAGTGGCTATCAGCTAAGTAAACTTTATTAATAGCAGTTAATAGACTTCTCCTGCAAGAACTTATCCAAACCTTTTTTGAACCCAGCTACATTAACTGCATTAACCACGTCCTCTGGCAACAAATTCCACAGCTTAATTGTGCATTGAGTGAAAAAGAATTTTCTCTGATTAGTCGTAAATGTGCTACTTGCTAATTTCATGGAATACCCCCTGGTCTCATCCTTCTATTATCTGAAAGTGTAAATAAATAACTGATTCATATCTACTCGTTCAAGACCTCTTAAAGACCTACATCATATCCCCTCTCAGCCATCTCTTCTCCATGCTGAACAGCCCCAACTTCTTCAGCCTTTCCTCATAGGGGAGCTGTTCCATTCCCTTTATCATTTTGATTGCCTTTCTCTGTACTTTCTCTATCGCAACTATATCTTTTTTGAGATGCAGCGACCAGAATTGTACACAGTATTCAAGGTGTGGTCTCACCAATGGGCGATACAGAGACATTATGACATTTTCCGTTGCCTGTATGTATTATACACTCTGAGTTCCAGATGGTAGCTGTCTTTGGCACAAAATAAGTGTTAAGAAGTATACTAGCAGTAAAAGTCAGAGATTGAAATCACAACTTATCCTGGTTTATATCTGAGGTGCAGTCCTCTCAAGAAATGAGGAAAACAAAGCCATTTATAGATGCTACCTCATGAGAATTCATTGTTGGAACACACAAACCACCAAACACCATACTATCAGTCATCAAGTGCAGGAACAAAAAAGTGTGCTTCCCCATACCTGTTAAATAAATGCCTGGTACAAATGAATGCATGCAGGTAAAATGATGTTGATAATTGATATCTGCACTTAGTACATATTGAAAATGAGCTGTATGAATATACACTTCAAATATCCCTGGCACACCCTATTAGTAAGCATGCAGAATTAATCATTGAATAGACCTCTGTTGCTTTCTTGCACAGTCTGAATATGTTTAATGTGTAGATTGTATTGAAGTATGTGGTTTGTCCCCTATTGTATGCATGCATTACTAAACTTGACCTTTGATAATTGCTCCTTTATACTTATTTTTAACATCTTAAAGGTTTTGCTATATTTTAACATTATTAGATGTGTAAGTGGTAAAGGTTATTATTTGATCTCCTTCCTCTCAAGAACCTGATGCCTTTATTTTAATACATTCAATTAATATGATTTGACTAAAAGCATGCATGATTCCTCTCCTTTAAAAATGAAACAGACATAAATTTAATAATACTTAAATACCTAGCCAACGTGTCAGTCCCACCATTTCTTCATCAGGCTTAAAATTCATGAATCCAGATCACGCTGTTTATTCATATCCACTCCTATCTCTCAGCGTCTGTATCAGCCTGCTTTCCCACCAGGGAACACATCAAATATATCATCCTTCAGTCATCTAGGTCCCATCCATTTCACTTGGATTTAAAAGTGCATAGTGTCTCTGTACCTGACAACCATATCTGGCATTCACTACAACTATAGCCACTTGCCTATGTTAAGTAGTCCCAAAAGCGATGCAGCTCCAGTCCTCACTATTCATCACCTTGGGATGCAAACAAATGGAGTGGACATAAAGATACATCAACATGTCACTAACAGTGGGATTTCAATCATACTGCCAGCAGTTCACACACTATCTGCTTCTTTGTTTACAGTTATCTTAGCAAACTGATCCACAAGGAAGAAATAGACTCCTGGTATGGAATGCGGTTAGCTCAGCAGCATGTAAACAATTAAACTCCAAGGTCTTCTTTATCAAATTGAACTGCAAAAATCTAATTTTCCAGCAGGGCATACACTGTTCTTTCTGGATAGTTACTATAGCAACCTAATATGAAGTTAAAAAGAAGACTCCCTGCATAGCATGACAAATAATCAGCATCATTAATAAAATTATTAAATATAATAATTCAGGGATGAACCCAGCACTCTCCCTTCCATCCTCAAGCCCAATCCCCATGCTCTCATTCTTTCCCTTGAAGGAACCTCAGCACTCTTCCTCTTCCCTGGCCTCAGCCTGCTTTCCCCTTTTCCAACTTCCTGTACTTTTCTTTAGCCATGAGCACACAGGACTTATGCAATAAGAACATAAGAAATTGTCATACTGGGTCAGACCAAGGGTCCACCAAGCCCAGCATCCTGTTTCCAACAGTGGCCAATGCAGGCTACAAGTACCTGGCAAGTACCAAGATCCCATGCATCTGATGCCAGTAGTGGCAGAGGCCATTCCCTAAGTCAACTTGATTAATATCAGTTAATGGATGTCTCCTCCAAGAACTTATTCAAAACTTTTTTAAATCCAGCTACACTAACTGCATTAACCACAATCTCTGGCAAAAAAAATTCCAGAATTTAATTGTGCGTTGAGTGAGAAAGAATTTTCTCCAATTAGTTTTAAATGTGCTACTTGCTAACTTCATGGAATGCCCCCTAGTCCTTCTATTATCCAAAAGACTAAATAAACAATTCACATCTATCCATTCTAGACCTCTCATGATCTTAAAGACCTCTCTCAGCCGTGTCTTCTCCAAGCTGAACTGCCCTAACCTCTTTATCCTTTCCCCATAGAGGAGCAGTTCCATCCCCTTTCTCATTTTGGTTGCCCTTCTCCAGTGCAACTAAATCTTTTTTGAGATGCGGTAACCAGAATTATACACAGTATTTAAGGTGCAGTCTCACCATGGAGCAATACAGAGGCATTATGACATTTTCCGTTTTATTCACCATTCCCTTCCTAATAATTTTTAATATTCTGTTTGCTTTTTTGACTGCCGCAGCACACTGAGCTGACAATTTCAATGTATTAACCACTATGATGCCTAGATCTTTTTCCTGGGTGGTAGCTCCTAATATGGAACTTAACATCGAGTAACTACAGCATGGGTTATTTTTCCCTATATGCAACACTTTGCACTTGTCCATATTAAATTTCATCTGCCTTTTGGATGCCCAGTCTTCCAGTCTCACAAGGTCCTCCTGCAATTTATCACAATCTGCTTGTGATTTAACTACTTTGAATAATTTTGTATCGTCTGCACATTTGATTACCTCACTCGTCATATTCCTTTCCAGATAATTTATAAATATATTGAAAAGCACCAGTCCAAGTACAGATCCCTGAAGCACTCAACTGTTTACCCTTTTCCACAGAGAAATTTGACCATTTAATCCTTCTCTCTGTTTCCTAACTTTTAACCAGTTTGCAATCCTCTCAATGAATTTTACTCAGCAGAAAACAGTCCTCTGATTACTTCTCTAGCCCCTCCCCTCCCATGCAGAGAACATATATGTATCGTTTGGCTGACCACAGGATGGTTTTGTGGCCAACCTCACTCATCCTGGGATGCTGCTTACAGCAGGATGCCACCATATTTCCTCCTCCCTGATTCTCCATAGGCACAAACTGAAACTTGAAGGTCCTATGGGAGATAGAAGGAAGTGGTGCCAGTAGATGTCATCTGTGTGGGCTGGGGATTTAAACCCCAGCCACATTCCTAGCCGATGCTTCGGCAACAGTTTTTCCTGCCTTGCAGTGCCTTGCCTCATGTCAGCCTGCCTTGCCTTATTCGAGCCTACCTTCTCTCCTCACCCTACCCAACTCTCTCCTCAAACTGTTCAACTGTGCCTTAACCATTGCCTTGAACCTGATGATGCATGAGCTCCACCTATCCCAACCATTGCCTGGAACATGATGTTGCCTGATCTCCTCCTGCCCTGAACATTACCTGGAACCTGACATTGACTGATCTCTGCCTGCCCCAGCCATTGCCTGGACTTATTTTCTCCTTGTCTTGGTGGTTGACTGCAACAACCACCAAGTTACATTCCAGTACTATGTAAATAGTTCTCCTTTTTGTTCTTATTCCTAAAAACTATTCAGGCCTCTTGTCTTCTCCCAGTTACTGCTTCCCCTGTTTTATTGTAACTTTCTTGCTTCTTGTCACCTGTTAAATATTCTAGGTTATCACCCCCCTTGTTATTTGTAAACCGGCATGATGTGATTCTATCATGAATGCCAGTATAAAAAAGCTTTAAATAAATTAAATAAATAAAGTGTCTGCTGCCTGCACTGACCATTGCCTCTCTACTGACTGTGCCTGTGCATGCTCTACAGGACCGTTACTTACGTCCTGCTGACCTAAGAACCCAAAGGCTCAACCTGCAGGGTAAGAGGCTGGTATAGGTGAAACCAGAGTCCATCCCCTGTCAGTGAGAGACTAGCTGCTGGGTCACCATATGGGTAATGTCAGTATCACCACAGCACAAGGGCTCACATACAATGATATTATGGGAAGGTAGTGAGGAAGAGGTTGGAGCAGAAAAAGCTTCCTAATCCAGATCCTCCCTCCTGTCTTGCATGGAACAGGAAGGGAGGGGATGAAGCTAGAATGGACAGAAAAGAGCGGAAAAAATAAGATCCACTGTGCTCTCTAATCTACACTGGGGCTGCCCAGCTGACAAGCTCACCAGGTGATGTCTGATACCTCGATAAGCCAGTCCACCCTACATGGGAGTATGGGAGAGAACTGTGAGTTTTGGTGGCCGACGATTGAGGGGTGATGGGTGAAAGGGTGTGTATAGGAAAATCTATGAGGCTGTTGTGGGTGGAGCAATGTGTGTGTGTGGGGTGAGATGGGCGTGGTGTGTTTGAATGAGATGAGTGATGGGGTGTAGAGGTGGATGGAGGTGGAATGTGTAGGGAAGTTGTGTGTGTGAGTGTGTGTGTGTGTGTGTGTGTGTGTGTATGCAATGTGTGGGGTGTATATGAGTGGTGGGTGTGGTCTATGCATGTGTACAGGGTGACTTAGCAACATAATAGTGGATGGCAGAAAAAGACCAGATGGAACATCCAGTCTGCCCAGTTTTCTCTATCTCCACTGTTAATGATATATCCCAACTGCCAGCCAAGGAGCATGAGTGCTTGTAAGGTATCACTCCCAATATAGTACAGTTTTTGTTGTTTTTCTCAGGGGATCTAGTATGCTCCTCTACCCTTTTTGGGTAGGGGAGCATACTAGATCCCCCATTTATTGGTTTCTACTTATTGTATGCTTAGATGGGTAAACGTGAATGATGAGTTGAATATTTAAGTTTGTGTTGGTATGTAGATCTTAAGTGAATTGAGTTTATAATATGTTTATTGATTGTTATTTATTATATGTTGGTCTACATAGCCCAATTTTTACTGTTATGTCATATTTTATTGGATTAGATTTATAAAATATTTATTATATATTATTCTTAATTGCATTTATCTTTGTTGTACCATGCCTAGGGAAAACTGATGTATTAGCACAGCGGTTCTCAACCTGTGGGTCGCGACCCCGGCGGGGGTCGAACGCCCAAAACACAGGGGTCGCCTAAAGCAGGGGTCCCCAACCACCGGTCCGCGGACCGGGACCGGGCCGTGGGAGTTTTTTGCCAGTCCGCGGCGCCGCCAAGCACCAGCAGGTGTGTCGCGCGCTCCCGGTCTCTCCCGCTGCCGTTGCCGCCGGGCTGTCAGCACGTTCAAGCCCAGCGGGAACGGCAGCAGCGCTAGAAGAAGCTGTGCACCCGTGGCTGGGCCTTTTCTTCTTCCTGCGCCTGCCCCCCCCCCCCCCTCCCGTGACCCGGAACAGGAAGTGAATTGCGGTGCGCGGGAAGGAGAGAGCCGCGCCGCGTGAAAAAGTAGCAGCAGCGGCTGCAGCATCGGTCCTCGAGCAATAGAAGTAGCCGGTAATGGAGAAAGGAGACAGCAGCATGAGCCTCCCGCGGCCGATGGGATTCTTCTTTCTTGGCCAGCGGAGGCTGCTGCAGCTCCCATTTGTGCTCGGGGGAGAAGAGGAAGTGAGTGAGAGAAAGAGAGAGAAGCAGCCAGCCAGCCTGTGTGTGATTGACTGGTCAGAGAGCTGATGTGTGTGTGTGTGTATGTGAGAGACAATGAAAGTGATTGCTCAGGGAGATGACTGATGTGTATGTGAGAGTGTGAGACATTAGTCAGGGAGGTGACTGATGTGTGTGTGTGAGAGAGAGAAAAAGCATGGAAGTGAGAAGTCTGGGTATGTGAGAAAGCATGGGCGTAAGAAGCCTGGTGTTGTGGGGGTGAAAGAAAGCATGGGAGTGAGAAACCTGGGTGAGTGTGCATGCATGAGAGAGAGAGACTGCTTGGTAAGGTGATGGTGCGTATGAGAGAAAAAGACTGGTGTGTGTGTGTGAATATGAGAGAATGTGATTCAGGGAATGAGAAGCCTGTGCACGTGGAGAGTGAGCATGGAAATGAGAGAGACTGGTGTGTGTGTAACAGAGAGAAAGTGATTATGGGAATGAGAAGCCTGTGCATGTGGAGAGAACAAGCATGGGAGTGAGAGACTGGTGAGTGAGTGAGTGTGTGTGTGTGTGTGTGTGAGAGAGAGAGAGACAGAGAAAGTGATTATGAGAGTGAGAAGCCCATATATGTAAGTAGAACACGGGAGTGGGAAGCCTGTGTGTGTGTGTGTATGGCATGAGAGAAACTGTTCAGGAAGGTGACTAGTGTGTGTGTGTGAGAAAGTGATTATGAGAGTGAGAAGCCCGTATATGTAAGTAGAACACGGGAGTCGGAAGCCTGTGTGTGTGTGTGTGTGTGTGTATGGCATGAGAGAAACTGTTCAGGAAGGTGACTGGTGTGTGTGTGCCAAAGACTGTTTGGGAGATGATTGGTGTGTGAGAGACAGAAACTGGTCATGGGGGCATGACTGGTATGGTGTGTGTGTGTGAGAGACATGGGCACTAAGGAAGAGGACCGTAAGTATAGAGCTTAGCTTCTACTGCTGCTTCTGGTGAGTGCCACGGCCTGCAGGGAAGGGGAGTAGGAGAGCTGCTGGAGGGGGTAAGTAAAGGTGGCTTTTTAAGTTTATTTTTCTTGACTGCCATTTTAATTGTGTGATGTCTGCTTTTTTGAAATATTTTATTGGTGTTTGGAGAATGTTTAATAGTTTTTATGAGTTTTTAATTGTTGGATGTTCATAGCTGTTTTGAAACATTTATTCTTCTTATTAGTATAGTTTTACAATTATTTCTGTGTGGGGATCTATAGCTGCTTGCTAGTTCTGTTTTCCTAATAAGAGGTGTATTGGTTTTAGGACCTGATTTAATATTTGTAGTGTTGCCTTTTCATAGATAGGGTTGCTCCTGTTTGAGTGTATTCCATAATACAGGTGTAACTGTGTGCGGATTAGTTTATGTGCATTACTACAGATCCTAGGAGTATGTTAGGGCAGTTCTGTGTCTGTTACCGAGATGAGATATTTTGCTAGCATGTAAGCGTTTGTATCGGTCTTATTTGTTGTGTTTTCTCAGAGGACATGCATTGGTGGTAAACTGCTGTCTTTTCATAAGTAGGGCTATTGAGCCTGGAAATAGAAGGAGTTTGAGTTGCTGTTACTGAGATGTCACTAGAACCAGAATATCTTTTTTGTAGGGTGAGTTGTATGGGGAATGTCATAATTCTGCTTTACATCCATTATTGTGGGTCAGGGGGGTTCCTGTGGATACAAACTGTACTTTTACATCTAGCCCCGTGACGATCATGGGTCAGTGTGCCATGCATGTGAGAACCTATGGTGAGTTGAGTTACATTCACATTATAAATGTCATAATTAAATGATAAGTGTGCACTAAAATCCAACCCCATCCATAACCCCGCCCCCATATGACCAAAGCCCCGCCCTCACCCCACCCTCACGGGGCGAGGGCGGGGAGAGGGGTCACCGCAACATGAGGAACTGTATTGCGGGGTCACGGCATTAGAAAGGTTGAGAACCACTGTATTAGCAAGAAACAAATTTAACAAAATGAAAATGGAATGAAATTTTTAGTACATACCAGTAGAGATGTGAATCATGTGATCGATCATCTTAACGATCAATTTTGGCTGGGGGGGAGGGAATCTGATCGTCGCGGTTTTGGTTTTTTTAAAATCGTTTAAATCGTAAATCGGGGGAGGGCGGGAAAACTGGCACACTAAAACAACCCTAAAACCCACCCCGACCCTTTAAAATAAATCCCCACCCTCCCGAACCCCCCCCCAAATGTTTTAAATTACCTGGGGTCCAGTGGGGGGGGGGGGGTCCCGGTGTGATCTTCCACTCTCGGGCCACGGCTGCATTAATAGAAATGGCGCCGGCGCTACCTTTGCCCTGTCATATGACAGGGCAAAGGCCCGAGAGTGGAAGATCACACCGGGACCCCCCACTGGACCCCAGGTAATTTAAAACATTTTGGGGGGGTTCGGGAGGGTGGGGGATTTATTTTAAAGGGTCGGGGTGGGTTTTAGGGTTGTTTTAGTGTGCCGGTTTTCCCGCCCTCCCCCTTCTCCTCCCCCCCTCCCCCGATTTACGATTTTTGACGATAAATCAGGGGAATTCCTATTGTATCGCGCCTCTAACAATTTTTGACGATTTAAAATATATCGGACAATATTTTAAATCGTCAAAAAACGATTCACATCCCTAAGTACCAGTACCCCTCTCTTTCCATGTTAAACCATAAAACTTGCCTCTGTAGCCAGTTATTTTTCAAAATCTCTTTTTGCTTGCCACATCAATGGTTTATATCTAACTTTCCAGTTCTTATGCTTTTTCCTATTTTTTTCAGATGGATTTTTTTTCCAATTTTTGAAAGAAGTGTTGGCTAAAATAGCCACTTTCATGTCACATTTTAACCATGCCACACAGTCATTTGGCCTTCCTTCCACAATTTTTTAAATGTTTTATTTAACAAAAACATATAATATGCTCAAAAAACAGAAATTAAATACATAGAATGGAATATTAAACAAAATGATAATATATACAAAGGCATAATACAGCAATAATTATCCCTGTATAAAGCACAAATACAAAGCAGTAGATAAACCTAAATGAAAAACTTATACTGTGCCATTTCCAGTGTTTCTCCCATATCTTATCATAATGTGGTATATTATTTTTAAGCCAAAATAGCAAAGGAGGTTTTCCAAATCAAAAGAGTCCACAACAGTGTTCTTTCCAAATTAGTGAAGACTAAATTTATTTCTCAAATTTGAGTCTTCATCGCAGGCACAAAACTTTTATGGTCCCCCGACATGGACCCGTGTTTCGACCAACTGCGTTCGGAGGGACCAAATGCCGAACCAAAGCGACTTAGAAACATAGAAACATAGAAACATAGAAATGACGGCAGAAGAAGACCAAATGGCCCATCCAGTCTGCCCAGACTTCAATAACATTGAATGGTGTGTGCTTCCCCGGGACAGCGTCTAATAGCACTATCCTGGCTGGCCCCCACCCTATCCCCGCCTCTCCTTGCCTGGACCCCGCGACCCAGCTCTCCCCTTTTGCATGGCCTGGCAGGTGAATGGTACTATACTCTTCCCCTTCATACATGGACTTTCCACCCATAAAGATTCTATTTGTATTTAGTCTTCTGCAGCCAGGTTCTTTATCCTGTTGGACTTTATGCATCCCTAACATAAAGTGCCATATCCCTACCAAATTGATCATCCCTATCATTGTGATATAATTTGTTCTCTAGTATAGCACTGTCCCATTGGTTATCATCCTCCCACCAGGACTCTGAGATGCCAATTATGTCTACCTCTTCATTCAGTACTGTACATTGTAACTCTCCCATCTTAATGTTTAGACTTCTAGCATGAGCATACAGACATTTCAAAGTATGGTTTTATTTTTATTTTTTTTGTATATTCAACTTTTCTAGATGTTAACAGGGATAATTTATTTATTTATTTAGCATTTTTTTATATACCGAGGTTCTGGTAACAATGTTACTAATCACTTTGGTTTACATATAACATGGAAATGACTTAACAAGTGAGTCTTACAGAGAACAAGGAAAATGAGGAACTTGGAGAAAATTCAAATAAATAACACATTATAAAAAACATCAGTTTAAATAACAGCAATCTTATATACTAGCGATTAGAATGAATCAATCATGTATCAAGAAGTTGAAAATTGGCAAGAGGGATTTGCAATTAATTCTAGTATTATTAAGCGAAGTGGGATAAAATGAAATTGTCCAGGAAAGTATGGTGTTGTAAAGTCCAACTCAGGCGTAGGCTTGTGTGAAAAGCCAGGTTTTAAGTCTTTTCTTGAATTTTCTTGAATTTTCTTTTCTTACATTTGGAATCTTTTAACTCAATCTGCTCTTTACTTGCAGGCACATGGGCTACTTTTGCTTTTATTGGAATCTCTCTATTGGGATGCCATAATTCCCCTATTTCTTTAATATTCTTCAAACATACCTCTCTTTGAAGCATGTGTTGCAGATTGTCTGTAGGCTTTCCCCATGTTCTAATTTATAAGATGCTCTATTTGCTTTTTAAAGGTTAGTGCTACCAGCCTGGTTCCACCCTGGTTAAGGTGGAGTCAATCCTTTTGGAATAGGATCCCCTTCTTCAAAATGTGGCCAGTTCCTAAGAAAACTAAAGCTCTCTTCCCTGCATCGTCGCCTCATCCATGCACCGAGATTCCAGAGCACTGCCTGCCTCTGGATGCGAAACAGGGAGCATTTCAGAAAATGTTACCCTGGAAATTCTGGATTTCAACTTTCTATCCAAGAGCCAGAACCTCCCTCCCACACCTTCCTATGTAGTTGGTGGCCACATATACCATGACAGCCAGCTTCACCCCAGCTCTGTCTAAAATCCTATCTAGGTGATGTGTGAAGTCCACTATCATTGGACCAGACAGGCAAGTTACCAAGCGGTCCTCATGTCCAACAGCCACCCAGCTATTATGATGGCTGATCTAATCATTCTCTCCTAGATCCATCCTTGGCGTGAGAGGATGGTGAATCACCTGGAGAGCAGATCCTAGCTACAGGATCACTTCCTGTTAAAACAAGATGATGCTCTCTGTCCAGGTGATCTTGCTACTACAAGGCAGCACAGAGATTTCCAGACTGGAGTTGTGATACAAAATAGGAGAAAAGTCTTAGTGAATCAGGTAGTGACAACAAAAAAAAATGATGATATTTAGAAACACTATCCTGTACACTTACTCTTGTAAACATTTAAAAAGAAAAATAAGCCTAATAGAAATATATATTGGGGTTCATGCTACACTGCTAGTTCATCATATTAACAGTTTGCAAATTCAGGGAAGCTGTGTCGTGAGCCTTCTCCCATACACAGCTTCCCTGAATTTGCAAACTGTTAATATGATGAACTAGCAGTGTAGCATGAACCCCAATATATATTTCTATTAGGCTTATTTTTCTTTTAAATGTTTACAAGAGTAAGTGTACAGGATAGTGTTTCTAAATATTATCTTTTTTTTTTGTTGTCACTACCTGATTCACTAAGACTTTTCTCCTATTTTGTATCACAACTCCAGTCTGGAAATCTCTGTGCTGCCTTGTAGTAGCAAGATCACCTGGACAGAGAGCATCATCTTGTTTTAACAGGAAGTGATCCTGTAGCTAGGATCTGCTCTCCAGGTGATTCACTCCCCATTCCAATCCCTATGAAAGAAAAACCACCATTCCCCATCTCTCACCCAGAATCCCTCCCCATTTTAATTCTCCCTGAAGCAAAGACCATCTCCCTAGACCCATTCCCCATTCTGATCCCTGCCACTTGGACCCCCTCACTGTTCTCATCCCTCCTGAAAAACCACCTTGGGTCTGCTCCACATTCCATTCTCCACCCCAAGACGAGAAACACCCACCCTGATCCCTTTTCCATTTCCCATTCCCTTTCAGTACAAAGACAACTCCCTCCCCCCCCCCCCCCCCAACAAAATCCCCTGCACCAACCCCTTTACCACACTACAGATCAAGCTAGCAAAGGGAGAGCATCTTCTCTGAAGACAAGTAAGTTCATGAACCATAGAAGTGGCTTATGTTTCTGAGGAGTAATCATGATGGGAATGGATCTAGGAATATGGAAGGTTTTCTATGGAAGTATCAGAAAGAGGAGGGGTCATGAGGTGGTTTTTGTTTTGGGGAGGGATTGAAATGAGGGTGGAGTTTGAGTGGGTTTATGTTACTGGCTGGGAGAAGGGAAGAAATCCCATGGACTATTTAGTCCTTTAATTTTGAGTACGTTAGCACAAGGGAATCCTTTGTTGCCCTTTCAATATATGCAGACTCTGCCTATCATTATTTCGGTACATCAGCCATTCAAAACCAATGTGTCATATGTGTGAAAAAAGCAAGCTAAAATTAGCAAGGCTGATTTTAGTATCCACTTCAGTACAAAGGCCCTTATATTAATAATTCTCTAGAGATTTATAATAATCTATTTAGAATGTGCATAATTAACAGACACCAGAAAATAAACTGAAAGACCAGGCTTCATAACGCATTTGAATATTTATAGACTGTCAGAAGTTCATTATGTTATCTATGTTAAACTGCTACTCATCAGGCAACCATATGCTTCCCTGAAGTGTTCAGGAGCACTAACATGCAGAATAATGTAATAATAATAGATGTCAAGTCACACTGCTGGGGAGTATGACACATAGTTTTCAGATGTCTTTCAAGCTTGCATATTCAGTTAAGGAAACACATTCTAAGTGGCATATCAATGATTGCATTTCTGTGTCTGTCTTTAAACTTGCATTGTTATGCTTTGTGATATGCTGAAGATGCGATAATGCTCTTTTCTATCTTTTATTTCTTGGCATTTCAATACCATCAATCATTATAATATCTATATACTATTAATAAATCTAAATGTGACATTTCCTGTAATTTTCTTAATCATGAAAAAAACGCACCAGAATGGAATGAGTGACTACAGGAAACAGAGGGTAATGAGATGGAATGGGATGGGATGGAAGACTGGAGTAAAGGGGAGAGTTGAGAGAATAAAGGGGAGGATAAGGATAATATACTATTGGGGAAGGGTAACCTTGGAGGAAAGAGAAGGAAGCAAACAGAGGAGAGAATAAGGAAAGCAGGAACTAGAGAGAAGGAAAGTATAATAGGGAAGAGAAAATCAGGGCTTGGAAGATTGGAGATAGATGGGAAGCAATGAAGCATCACACTCTGTGCTTCCAAACTGAACTGTGTGATATGCAGATGGAAGGTCTATGATTACAACTGCAGTCTTAAGTTTTCTGTAGTACCTAGCATTGATGTTCGTGGTGATAGTGAAGACTTGGACACAACAGTAAAAGTTCTGGCCCTACCTGCTCTTGGGAAGGTCTTTTGTTTATTTGGCTGATTCTTTGAAAAATGAGGTGCTCAAGTAGTTTATAAATACCACAATAAACAAACCCAGAAGTGAAATATAACAAAAACCAATGCAACCAAAATTTCACTTAAAAATCTACAGAAACATATTGAATATTTTAAAAATGAAATCATAATAATGTTTTGTTGACTTTCATAGTGACACCTTAGAACAGTATAAATATGATTACATGGCTAATGTTCAAAGAAATCATGTATATATATATATATATATATATATATATATATGATTTATAACAAAGAACATTGACCATTTTAGTTGACAAATCTGGAACAACTCCATCTAGTTTATATTTTTTGAAGGTATAGACTGTAGAAGTCTACACAGTATTCCAAATGAGGACAATATGACCACTTTTTTTCTGCTGACCATTCCTCTCTATGCCTTCAAGCATCTATCTGACTTTTGCCATCACCTTATCCACTTGTTTGGCCTCCTTAAGATCATTATATATGATCAGCCCCAGATCACGCACCCTATATTGTACTTGTTCCTTGGGTTTCTGAGTCCACATTCATTATTCTCTATTTTTTAACTGCCAGTAGGGATGTGCATTTGTTTGAAATGAATGGGTAAAATGCAATGAATAAGATTATTTTTGTTTCATTTGTGGATCTAAGACAAATTGAGGAGCCCATGAATTTAAAAATTATTTTAGCTTCCTTTGTTTATGCATCCCATTCAAATATATGGCCTGTTGAAAAGTGCTGCAGTGAGACTGGTGACTATAGCATTCAACCAATGCCTGTGTGAGATAGCAGCCAGGCTGGATCCAAGACAAAAGAAGAAAACAAGTAGATAGGACAAAGGACCAATCAAAGTGAAGCATTTTTTAATCTAGCCTATAACTGATACCTGGATCAAGTGATGCTGACATCCTCCCAATGAAAGGTCTGCGCATGTGCAAAGAAACTCCATTATCTCTGTTGGTTTTCACAGGAAAAACATATCTTTTCAGAAGCTCTCTTAGAGTCAAAGAAAAACTTTAAAGAAGAAGGAGAAAAATGTTGGCATTGGAAAAGGCCTTTATTTCTTCACTGCTGCAGCCACAGTGCACTGCTCTCATTGTGAGAAAGAGATAGAGGCACTGCTTTCTGTCTGTTCACCTGGGCAGAGTAGTGGACTGGAAATAAAGAAGCATGAAAACAATGATTTTTGTCTATTGGTCTGCACTGCACTGCTTATCTGCAGACAAAATGCAGTGAAGAAAAGGACAACCTTGCCAGTCTTCTCAGTTTATTCTCATTCTGATAGTTTTTATTGTGTGCACAAAAGGAGTAAGTTAGCAGTGCACATCCACATCAATTGTACATGTGGATATGTGTGTGTGTGTGTGTGTGTGTGTATGTGTGTGTGTGAGAAAGATAGAAAGAGAGGCATTTTTGCAGATACTGTGAGGGATATCTTGCGATTCTGCTTGTGAGACTAGCTCACAAGCAGCCCCTTACCTTCTTCTGCTAGCCTCCCGACATCGCTGGAGCCACTGCCACTGACCGTCATTCCTCTGTGGCCTGGAGGCCACTGTTGCTGCTGCTCCCCTCATGGCCCGGAACCACTGTCATCCAGTCTCTCTTGCCGTGGACCAGCTGCCGCTGCCGCTCCTCTTCGCGGCTCAGAGGCTGCCACCAACATCCTTCTTCATGGCCTGAAGCATGCACCATCGCCGCTGCTTTCTTTGTGGCCTGAGCGCCATCTCCACCATCATCCTGCGGCTAGGCTGCTGCCGAAGCCTTCCTCTTCAGCAGCCTGGAAGCTGCCCCGAAGTTCTCCTCCAAGCAGCCTGGAGGCTGCTGTCATCCAGGTCCTCTTCCATGGCCAGGAGGCCACTCTGGAGTGCCTCTTCATCTGGCATGAAGCCGCCATCAATCTTCTTTCTTCGCAGTAAGGAGCCGCCAACGTCAAGGCCTTCTTCTGCTTCCTGCAGCAGGACGTCGTTCTCCAAAGTCCTGCCTCTTCCTAGGTGCATGGCCGCGTCACCTCTCTTCATTTAATGGGCCAGTAGTGGGCTGTCTTCCTAGGCTCTTGCCGACATCCTCTAGGTGTTTCCTCTTCAGCCCTATAAAGAGGGCCTTCCTTCACTCAGGCTTCACCTTCGCAAGGAGTTGGTCATGTAGTTGGACCTCTCCTGGATCTTCAGTTTGTGTCCAACGAGGGGTCCGGGAGCGGAACCGCGGTGGACCACGTGACGGCCGCGTCACTCCGACGTGATGCGGACGTCACGTGCTCCTCGCAAAGGAATAGAGGAATGGCTTCCTGACTCTCCGCTGGACCACCAGGGAGTTTTGGTAAGTCTTGGGGTGGATTAAGGAGGGTGAGGGGTTTAAATTTTTATTTAGGATCAACGATCGCGATTTCCAACGTATTCAACATAGCTATGTTGAATAAGTTGGAAATCCGATCGTTTTCACCTCATCACTTTTTTAAGTTAAAAAAAAAAAAAGTAGCGTTTTACATATAAGTTCAAAACGAATGCACACCCCTACCTGGTAGTACGCGCACATGTACACCCTTGCACACCTTTTAAAATCTACCCCTAAGGGGGTTACCTTTCCTGGGTTGAAGAATGTTTGATTAATATAAACAGCTGTGTTTAAGTTTTATATGTGATGCTTCACAGTGTTTCTATCTGCATTGAAAAAAACTTAAAAAATGTATGGGAATGTTTATTGGATATTGAATGCGATACTGATACATGACAAGACCACAAAACTTGCATAGTCATGTTGTTGGCTTATATGCACGAGCTATGATACCAGAAGATTTCCTCAAGACACAAAAGTCGGCCAGTAAAACACCCTCCTCTAGCCCCTTTCCATCCATCCATTCCTTCCCCCTTGAAATTGTTAAACTATAATTATCACTAACCTTTACGAAGTTTGTTAACCCACTACAAGGCAGCATTTATTTTGTTCTGTTTGACCTTAAGTAACCAGTAGTGAATGTATTACAGAAAGTTCAAGAGGACTGCTTTGAAAATTGCTCTCTTCATATGTGCATATGTGTTAATGGTCAATAAAAGCTTTTAGAGCTACTGATTCCTTTCTGGAATATCAAATGAAATAACTGTCTTCAGTTAAACTGCTATAAACAACAAACAGTATAGAACATCTCCTACATTTAACTTCCTTCAAAATGCAACCTGAAAACAAGTTCTCCCTAAGAAGTCATGGTGCGAAGAAGCAGAGAACTCCGTAACTTCTTTTAGCACAAGCCTTCTGAGAGGCTGAAATATTCTACGGGACGGTGAGTGGGGGAGGGGGGGGGGTTTACCTGGAACCGGATATATTTACCTAGATGCCTAGCAGTGCTTGTCTGCCAGATAAATGTGACGCTAATTATAGCCAGCTAGTTACCCAGGTAATATAAATCTAGGTAACTTTAGGGTGGCACATTTTCTGAGACGCCTTGCCCATCTATGTTTATGTGGCTGGTGCTGAATGTCAGTGCTAGCTGGTTGAATTTTAGCACCCTCCACCTCCACCGAATGCTGCGCACTCTGCCTCTTTTCATCTACTTAATTTTAGCCAGATAATGAAATACCCCAGATGAACTTTTGCTAGTGACAGGGAACTTTATCTAGACAAACCCTTTAAATATCGTCCTCGTATATTAGTTATTAGCTTCATGGATTATTGTATTATATTTTCCTCTTCAAGAAAAAGCACTTAAAAAAAAAAAGAAAAACCTTTAGTCACCACACTTCCAAGTCATATAGTATAAAACAAAGATTTTACTAGCCACAGCAGTAGCAGTAGCGTTGCTCTTTTATTCAGAATGGACTAGATTCACCTAAAGTTAGGACATTCCAGCAGAAATTCACTGAGTTCCATGAATACAAATAATTCAATCCTACTTTAATCAAAGGATATGTATCTCAGTCCCCAGCAAGGAACACATGGAGGAGAGGGGCAAGAGGAGAAAGAGGGAATGATAGAGAGAAAGAAGAGGTGCCAGAAGGGATATACTGATATACACTTGAACATGTCAAAAGCAAATGCACCTTTATTTACGCAGGTAAATGAGTTCCAATCAGTAAGTTCCCAGAGGACAAACATTTTTGCTGTCACTGACATTGTCAGTGTCACCAAAGGCCAATGAAGATATTCAGAGGCTTGAGACTCAATAGAACTTTGAGCTTCATAAACCTTTTTTTTTTTTTTGGCTGATCAAAATTTTGGTTTGAGTGAAGAGCTCATATCTGAGCTTAGAGGTGGTAGCACTTTCTGTGGCACAGCCATTGCTATGCCTACATTATAAGGTTATACTAGAGAGGAGAATGGTCCAGATGCTGGTAACATCCGAGTCAGGCTGGCCAGACTGCTAACTGGTTCTCCCCCTTGCATGTTCCCTTCTGTCCCCAATCACGTCTTCTCGCATCACTCTTTGACCCTTACTGACAAAATAAGACAGTTTAAATATGTAGTCATGTCAGTTTTCTGCTCCCATGGAAGTTTTTGCTCTCCTTGGAACTCCTCATCTGAGTGCACTGAAAAGTTACCCCCTTGTACCAAGCTAATAGGGTCATTTTTCAAATTGCATTGAGGCCCTGACGCACATTAAATGGCATCTAACGTGCATTACACGTGTGATAAATATTGTGTCGCAAGCAAGCATGTACATATGATTATGAGTATGCAAACGGGAGGAGTTAATGCAAATTATGATCTCCTACCGCATTTTTAGTGCTTTAATGCACAATAATGCTGGATTTAACATCGGACATAACAGCACCTTTTTTTGGTACGGTAGAGTGGAAAAAATGATTTTATTGCTGGATAACAGCCATTAGTGCGGGCCATGGCTATTATGATGGCTATTATCACAACCTATAAAATGAGGGCTTTTCTCACACACACCTATACAGCCCTGGTAGACTAAAATACATATCTTTTTTTTTTCCCAGCCCTGACTTTCTAAAACTTATATGTTGGAGGAAGTGTACTAATTCTGGGATACTGACTGGTTTACTGGCCTACTTATAGGATGGAAGCAGATTTTGCGTGCATATGTGCACAGGCATTACATATGCAATGCACCTGTATGCACTTTTAGCCTGCTCAACCATGACCGTGTGTATGCATCTATATTGCTGTATAACATAGGCACATACATGTGTGCATGGTGGAACAAGCTGAAACTGCATGCATGTGCCCCGTATTACTAATGGACACATTCATGGATGCGCTAATTCCACTTTCACCATGTAAGCATGAGGATTTTAAAAGAGAGCGGCACCACCGCCATCACCAGTTTCACCAGTTTGTTCCCATTTCTCTCAGGCAAGGGATAGGACTTCCTAATCCCCCTAGTTTGTGTTCCTTTCCCCTTGTTAGCCCCAATCTGTCATAGCCCACTAAGCAGTCTATTTCTTTTGCTTTTAGGATTTACTTGCCATCCATAGCATTAGTAAAGAAAAGAGGTAGGGGACCCCAGGCGCGCGCCTATGCGCTTAAGTATATACGTGCACATCTATTGATCTTCCCTCTATGCCAACACCCCGTCCCTTTTATTTATTTATTTTTATTAATTTAAACATTTTTCTATACCGTCGGTAAGTTAAATACCATCACAACGGTTTATAGAAGGGCACGATAAAGAGAAATATGGGTGGTACAGATTACAAATTACTTGTGTGCCATCATAGTATGGTAACAATTTAAAATAATAAACTTTTCCGCTTGTGTTCACATGTGCACACAATGTGAGATTCGTGCATACTTAGGCACCATAAAAAAATAAATTATGCACATATTGAACGCCTCAGCAAGAATTCTCTCAAATGCCAAGAAAAGAGATCATATCACCCCAATCCTCCACTACCTCCACTGGCTTCCAATTAAATACAGGATCCAATTCAAGTCTCTAACGATGATACATAAGGCCTTATACAACATCGCGCCTCTCAACTTAACATTTCAAATTCAACTACACACATCCGTAAAACCTACCAGAAGCGCTTATCAGAACAGACTAATCACACAACCAGCGAAATCCGCTCTAAGGAAACGTGCACTGTCGACAGCGGGCCCTTCACTTTGGAACTCGCTCCCTCCAGACCTGTGTCTGGAACCATGCCACACTACATTTAAAAAGAAACTTAAGACTTGGTTGTTCAAACTAGCTTTCCCCTAGAACCAAGAACAGGAAAAAAGTCTTTTCACTCCCACAATGATATTTTTCAGATCTATTTTATTCTTCCTTATTCAATTAGAGATTCACATATTCATGCTGTCTACATACAGTCTACATACATATACTCATGTGGACTTACATATCTCCATGTTATTTATTGATTTATTAACCGCATGTTTATTAACGGTTTAATAGTATTTACTATTTGCTTACTTCTATTAATTTGTTTCAAAGTAAAAACTTGTTTACTACGTTTGTTTCAATGTTAAAACTTGTTTACGTCTTTTGCTCAATGTAAAACTTTGTTGTTTTAATCCTGTTCTATGTAAACCGCTAAATGTAGCGATTGTTACTGTTCTATGTAAACCGGGGTGATATGTATATTATACAGGAACCTCCGGTATATAAATTATTTAAATAAATAAATAAATAAATAAATGTGAGATTCGTGCATACTTAGGCACCATAAAAAAATAAATTATGCACATATTGGCCCAACTTGTGCATGTAATTCTTGTTTTGGGTGTGCAGCCCGCTAATGCATCACACACCACGATATTGCATCCCGTGATATAACACATGATCATGGGTCACAAATTTTTCCTCCGCAATGCGGTAAGTCTAACATTTGCATAAGCACATCCCTTTTTTAACATGGGCACTATTTCTGCTATATTTATAGCATTTTGATGATTTTAGGTCTAAATTATAGATCCCTTGTAAGCAAGCAAGAGGTAGCAAGAAAAAAAAAAAAAAAAGAACCGAGCATGCTCAGTTTAGTGTGTGCACACTTTTTATTATGCCTTTCAGTAAGCAGCATGTTCACATATTTTGCCAGTGCCAATTGTGTGACTATGCTACTTCTGATCATTTTTACTGGAAGCATGCAAAACCTTTTGTTACACTCATTAAGTCATTTTTTACAGTTTTTGTGAGCCCACACTAAAATTGATTTTTATTGCAGAGACCCTTAAGTCTTGGAAATTTTCCCTCTTAATATTATATTTCTTTCATGTGCCTGGTATAGTCTTTTTTGTTGCTAACTTTCTTAATGAAATTTAAAAAAAAAAATAAATATATATATATATATATATATATATATATATATATATATATATATATATGCTGCTTTATCTTCCTAGTATACTCTGCACTGCCTTCACTCACTTCTGTAGATGACTGCACATATAGCATGACCACTTTGACCAGTAGGATTAAAAACACACAGATCTACATTGCACAACTCCAAAGTTATGACCATCTCATCCAGAAGTAAATATATTTGAATCTGAGAGCTCCTGTAAATAAATAATTGGAATAGATGCATTTGGATCAATCAACCCAAGAGAGCAGGGTCATGGATAACTTTGAGGTTGTGAGTGTGATATCTGTTGTGGCCCCGAGGCTCGTATCATGCAGCACAAATTTCATTTTCCAGGCCCTGGCATATGTTTTTCTTTTCAGAACTCAATATTTGGCAAAATCTGAATATCTTTGCCATTCACTCTTTCCCAAGGAAAAATATTTTGACAGAATTAAACTCCATAGATACAATCCATCAACACTATAATGCTTTGAGGAATAGTACAAATTAACAGCAATATAATGAAATGGGGACAATCATCTAAGAAAGGCAAAACATTGAGCTGACCCTATATATATAACCACTGTAAACCTCATTTCACTGTTCTACATTTATATTTCCTTTTGTAGTGCTCTTGGTGATCACAGTAGGGCTAGGAATTCATTCATCATTACCCCTCTACCTGTCAAGACTGGAAAGTGTCATTACTGTCTGAGGAGAACTAATTGGGAAACATTATTTCCAAAGACAACAGTAAAAAAAAAAGGAAACAGAAAATTAGAACTAGCATACAAACCAATAAGCTTTGTAATTAAACAAGTTCCAAAATAGATAGACTCTGCTCTCTAATCACTTCAGCTATGAATACTTTGGCTTACAAAAGATATTTTCCATTGATATCCTCATTTGTTCTGTAGTAGGTAAGCTGACATTCTTGATTAAATATGTAGAGAAATAAATAAGTCTGAGATCTATACTTGATGAATCCATAACAAAGGTAATTTTGACAGACAACATTTATCTTGATGTCTGCTGTACTAATGCTTTAGTTAGATCATTAAACTGACGGGTTATATTTAAGCTACAGCAGTCAAGGAGATTTTTGTGTATTAACTTAGACAGAATTGGAAAAGCAGAAAAGGAAACAATGGATAGGTTTGAGCAAATTATTATATCACATGATTTATATTTAAAGCTAGATTATTTACCTTACTAAGCCTTCATTATGTAGGAAGCAGAAGAGAGCAGAAGAAAATGCATATTGAAAGGCAGATAAATTGATTTGAAAAGCGGCTGTAGGACAATTTCTCAAAGGAAGGTAACTTGTATTCTCATAATGGGCTCCATGTACTATACGTGCACTAAAATCAGCGTGTTTTCCAAAGGTACTGCTTAAGGGGTGAATTTTCAAAACTTTATACCCATAAAAACTGTTAAATAAAAAGTGAATTTTAAAAGCCCGATGGGAGACGAAACCGGGAGATCCGCAAATTTGTTGGACCGGCATGCGCCATGTGGAATTCAAAAACCGCCTGAGTACATGTGTATTTTCTGTTGCACACATAAATGAAAACCTCCAAAAAAGGGATAGTATGTGGCATGGTCTGGAAGGGGTATGGGCGTTCATGGATTTCAACTTCAAATTAGCGCATATATACTTACACGCACAGGCTCGCATCAGTCTCCTCTGCCGTGTAACAACTTCTGCTATGGAGAACATATAATGAACTGGGAAAACTGGTAATGGTGTAGGCGCACATATCTATTAAAATATCCCCACTTGCACAGTAGAAGCGCATTTGCCTGCATAGGCACATGTCCACTTAAAAATACATGCCATGTGAGTGCATTCAGGCTATTTTATAACATGAGCACATATACTTGCGTATATTATAAAATGGCCGCATCTCTAGGCACAGGCCAACAAATGCACATATACTGTGCACCTGCGTGCTTGTTTATAAGTTACTGTCCATGTGCACAAGTCATTGCATATGCCATATTTTATAAAAGCTGAAAATATGCATGTATTTTCACTTTCATGTGCACATATACAAACTTGACAAAGGGGCAGTGTAAGGGTATTCTAGGGTGGGACCAACACTTACACATGTAAGTCTATTTTTAAAGACACTTATGCACATACATTTGCCAACTTACATATTTTTACATCTCCTAATTATCTGGCCTAAGTGATATTAAACATGTTTATTATGTAATTTGTGACTGGGTGGGAGATCTAACTAGAGGGTGAACTAGGGGAAGCTCATGCTGAAGAACCAGGAAGGTCTCAATACCCTGGAGAAGGGCTAAGTGACCTGGTGGACTAGTTGACAAACTGGATAATTTAATTTACAGGTATATGTTTTAAAATGGGCTTACTACATACAAAAAGCGGGACTTATACATAAAATATATGCTCATATAGGGGTAGATTTTATAAAAAAAAAGCCTGCGCGCACCAGGCGCAAACAAAAGTGCACCGGATTTCAATAGATATGCGCATAGCCACGCATATCTGTTAAAATCTGGGGTCGGCGCACGCAAGGCTGTCCAAAATCGGCAGCCTGGGCGCGCCGAGCCGCGCAGCCTGCCTCCGTTCCGAAATCGGAGTGGCCTCTGAGGGAACTTTCCTTCCACCCCCCCGCATAAGCCTGCTTTAAAAATTTGGGTTAAAGTGTGGAGCTCATTTATTAATGTGTGCTACTGTGTTACTGCACGATCTAATTTAACTTAAGATTCCTATTCTGCGTTTTGAGACTGCGTGGCCACTTCAAAGTGGATTTCAAAGTGCTTAGGGGGAGCCACTATAGAGTGGATCACACTGAGAATACATTAGATAACAGGTAGGTGTTACATAATTAAATAGACATCAAGACAGGTATTCAGTAAATAACATTGAGGTAGCAGAGTTATAAGGGGTTGAGGGATTGAGGTATAGTATACTGGGATTTAGTTCATAATAATGAGGCAGAGGGGTTTAGGTATAGGTATAGTATATATGGCATAGGGAGGGCAGTTTTATAATCGTGCGTGTTTGGGTAAAGTCTGTGTGTGCCTTTTATGCACATAGGTGCAGATTTTAAAAAGTTGCACGAGCACGTACTTTTGTTTGCGCAGCAGGCGCGAACAAAAGTACGCCTGATTTTATAAGATACGCGTGTAGCCGCGCGTATCTTATAAAATCTGGGGTCAGCGCGCGCAAGGCTGCGCAAAATCGGCAGCCTGCGCGCGCCGAGCCGCGCAGCCTGCCTCCGTTCCCTCCGAGGCCGCTCCAATTTCGGAGCTGCCTCGGAGGGAACTTTCCTTCACCCTCCCCGCAACTTCCCCTCCCTTCCCCTACCTAACCCACCCCCCCGGCCCTATCTAACCCCCCCCTTACCTTTGTCGGCAAAGTTACGCCTGCTGGAAGCAGGCGTAACTTTGCGCGCGTCGGCCGGCAGCCCCGCTCTGTCCTCCGGTCCCGGGGGTTGGTCCTGAGGCCTCGACCACGCCCCTGGGCCGGTGCCACACCCCCGGGCCCGCCCCCGAAACGTCACGGCCCGTCCCGAAACGCCGTGTCAGTAGGCCCCACCCCCGACATGCCCCCAACACGCCCCCTTACAAAAGCCCCGGGACTTACGCGCATCCCATGGCTTTACGCGCGCCAGCGGCCTATGCAAAATAGGCGCGCCGGCGTGCGGGCCTTTGAAAATCCGCCCCATAGTTTACCCTGAATTTCGAAAGCAAACTTAGGGGGTCATTTATCAAAGTGCTATATGGCATTTTCGCAAGCGTTAAGCACCTTTAACGCATGCGGAAGCACCATAACGCATGGTGTGATGCAAATCAGAAAAAGGGGGGCAGTTTAGGGCCAGGTTCACAATTTTGTGAAGCCATATTGCACAGCTTTAACTTCACCTTTTTCCTTTGCATAAAGCTATGTGATATAGTTTTATTATGCTGGCCCTTATGAGAGAGAGAGAGAGAGTGTGTTACCTCTATATGAGGCCCATCTAGTTACTCGAGATGAGGTTTAGGTATTAGTGTAGGGGTTAGGGGCCACTTTGGCATTCAAAGTGAGACATACGAACAGAACAGTGATCTCTTGTGAAGATTTGATGACCTTTGGAGTCACCCAAAGATGAGATTTATGCAATGTTCTCTCAACCTAGCTTGATGTTACCCAGGTAGAGAGACCATCAAGCTAGGTTGAGAGAACATTGTACAAATCTCTTCTTTGGGTGAGTTTCCTCACTCCGAAGGTCATCAAATCTTCACAAGAGAGCACTGTTCTGTTCGTACGTCTCACTTTGTATGTCAAACTAAAAATGGTCCCCCCAGTGGTTGTATGTAGGAAATACAACAATTCTGGCACTTATCGCGAAGTGTGAAAAAGTTATCGCAGTTTGCGCTAATATCTATGTGAAGTGCTAAGATAGTGCACTTTGCAATAAACTGCCCCCCTTTTCCTATCACATGTTATATTTAGTGCATTTTGATAAATCCAGGTCTTAAATTGCTGTATGGAACATTTTGGTTTTTATCTGCTGCCATTCACTTTGTTACTATGTTACTATATATAGTTTATGTATAGTGATTTATAGCAACCTGACGTATTCTGTTTTCCTAATAGGATGTATATTGGTGTTTTAGGGCCTGGAGTAATATTTATAGTGTTGCATTTTCATGGATAGGGTTGTTCCTATTTGAGTGCTGGCAGTTAGTGGTCTTTTGGTATGGGAGGTTTACTATATTGTAATTATAGTTCAGTTTACTCATGGCCAAGCCCAAATCCAAACACTTTACAATAGGCCTAATACTAAATGGGTTCCACAATTCTATTTTGCAGGGTTTCCTCACTGGCACCACAGAAGTGAATATAAATATTATTAGGGCATCTGATTTTAAGTTTTAACTGATACGCTCCAATAAGACTCTCATACAAAAAAAAGTTAAATACTTGTTTATTAGTTAATATCATCACTTTCCCTAATACATTCTCACTCCCTCCATTGCCTACCCTGGATCCTTCACTTTATTTGTATGCTTTTTCCATGCTAACGACTCCTCAGCTGCACAAATTTGTGTTCAATTCAACCAGAAAAGGTCACCAACAATAGTTCCTGTGCCATGAAAAAAACAATAAACATGATTTTTGGTACCCCTGAAGAACCCCTAATTAGCTAGAAAACAAAACAGCTAAATTTACAATTTATAAACACCTAAAATCAGAAGCCATAAATATAATATACATGCTGTTGTAAGTGATAATTTTACCTCAGAAGGCTGCACATTGAATGTCCTTTTTCATGTAACATTTGCTATTATAAATGCATAATTTTTAATTGTGTGTGTTGAGGGTGGGGTGGAGGGGCACAAGGCTGGAAGATTCACTTAGGGCATCCTAAACCTTTGCACCGGCCCTGAGAGAGTCTACCATACACAAATCCTTAACATTCACTCATCTCCTACTTCCCCAGGGGGCAAATGCTGGGGTAACATATACAAGTGAGCTTGAATTTTCTTTTTAATTGGGCCAGTGCTGCCCAATTAGGACTGTTTCTGTATCTTTAGGCCACATTGTCTTTGTCTCTTATTACTTCTTGGACTTGATGATCTTCTCTCTCTCTCCATACATAATACAGAATAGCCACAGGGAAAGTAACGTTCAAATTAATGTGCAGGCATACATATATGCACACACATTAGAAAATAGCATACCCTTCAAATCCCACTGACTAGCCCTGATTTTTTTTATTTTAAAGCTTACATGCCATCCATATGTGGTATGGGGCCCCGGCGTGTACTTGTACACATAAATACTTACAAAAAAAGCAGGACCTTCTATTATTGTTTTGTATGTAAACCGGAGTGAAGGCAACCCTGCTATACCTCGGTATATAAAAAAAGCTAAATAAATAAAATAAAATAAAATTATTCAATAAAAAGGAGGAAAAAGAAAAGGCAAAGAGCATATATAATTCAAATCACTACCACTTAGTTTAGAAAAAACTCACATCTAAAAATTAACAATCAATTGAAAACATTTAAAAAAATTAAATTAAAAAAAAAATTTGGACAAAGCATCAGACAAAAGGTGATAGAGAATCATTAACCCATTTCTTGCCTCTTAAATTATCTATATTTTTTGCTTCTTCTTTTTCCTCCTTTTTATTGCATAAAAACTGAAATGCATACTTCAGGGTATAAACCATGACCCACCCATTCCCTGCCCAGACTCCGCCCATTCCCCATCCCCTTTTTGACTTCCCAATATGTGCGTGTACCGGGAGATACGTGCATACTCATGTGCTTCTTAAAATCTTCGCAGTGCACACTGGTCCGAGATACTTGAGGATGATGAGTCAGATGAACTAAACAAAATCACTGTGAATCTGGAAGATGTAGTAGGCCAGATTGATAAACTAAAGAGTAGCAAATCACCTGGACCGGATGGTATGCATCCTAGGGTTCTGAAGCAACTAAAAAATGAAATTTCTGATCTATTAGTTAAAATTTATAACCTATCATTAAAATCATCCATTGTACCTGAAGACTTGAGGGTGGCCAATGTAACCCCAATATTTAAAAAAGGCTCCAGGGGCGATCCGGGTAACTATAGACAAGTGAGCCTGACTTCAGTGCCGGGAAAAATAGTGGAAACTATTCTCAAGATCAAAATCGTAGAGAATATAGAAAGACATGGTTTAATGGAACACAGTCAACATGGATTTACCCAAGGAAAGTCTTGCCTAACAAATCTGCTTCATTTTTTTGAAGGGGTTAATAAACATATGGATAAAGGTGAACCGGTAGATGTAGGATATTTGGATTATCAGAAGGCGTTTGACAAAGTCCCTGATGAGAGGCTTCTAAGAAAACTAAAAAGTCATGGGTTAGGAGGTGATGTCCTTTCGTGGATTACAAACTGGTTAAAAGACAGGAAACAGAGAGTAGGAATAAATGGTCAATTTTCTCAGTGGGAAAGGGTAAATAGTGGAGTGCCTCAGGGAAGAGTACTTGGACCGGTGCTTTTCAATATATATATAAATGATCTGGAAAGGAATACAACGAGTGAGGTTATCAAATTTGCAGACGATACAAAATTCCAAAATTCTTCAGAGTAGTTAAATCACAAGCAGATTGTGATACATTACAGGAGGACCTTGCAAGACTGGAAGATTGGGCGTCCAAATAGCAGATGAAATTTAATGTGGACAATTGCAAGGTGTTGCGTATAGGGAAAAATAACCCTTGCTGTAGTTATACGATGCCGTGTTCCATATTAGGAGCTACCACCCAGGAAAAAGATCTAGGCATCATAGTGGATAATACTTTAAAATTGTCTGCTGCAATCAAAAAAGCAAACAGAATGTTAGGAATTATTAGGAAGGGAATGGTTAATAAAACAGAAAATGTCATAATGCCTCTATATCGCTCCATAGTGAGACCGCACTTTGAATTCTGTATACAATTCTGGACGCCGCATCTCAAAAAAGATATAGTTGCGATGGAGAAGGTACAGAGAAGGGCAACCAAAATGTTAAAGGGGATAGAACAGCTCCCCTGTGAAGAAAGGCTGAAGAGGTTGGGGCTGTTCAGCTTGGAGAAGAGACGGCTGAGGGGGATATGATAGATGTCTTTAAGATCATGAGAGGTCTTGAGCGAGTAGATGTGAATCGGTTTTTTACACTTTCGAATAATAGGACTAGGGGGCATTCCATGAAGTTAGCAAGTAGCACATATAAGACTAACCGGAGAAAATTATTTTTCACTCAGTGCACAACAAAGCTCTGGAATTTGTTGCCAGAGGATGTGGATAGTGCAGTTAGTATAGCTGGGTTCAAAAAAGATTTGGATAAGTTCTTGGAGGAGAAATCCATTAACTGCTATTAATCAAGTTTACTTAGGGAATAGCCACTGCTATTAATTGCATCAGTAGCATGGGATCTTCTTAGTGTTTGGGTTATTGCCAGGTTCTTGTGGCCTGGTTTGGCCTCTGTTGGAAACAGGATGATGGGCTTGATGGACACTTGGTCTGACCCAGCATGGCAATTTCTTAAGTTCTTATGTACCTCCCAGCTTTGGCTTTTAAAATCTGCCTGTAAATTATCTAAAAAGAAAAATCTTTCTAAAGCATTTATCAGTTATATTAGAGATCATGCCATTTTTTGGCCACTTAATGTGAACATACATAATATCAGTCCTAAATATTTTAAAGTACTTCACAAGGTCCCTTATTATTAAGAAATATCACATACACTCACATTCACGCATCATACAAACACATTAAAAACAAAAAAAATTCTATCAAAATGGAACATTTACAGCAACAACAGCCTTATTTTTGTTTTCTCTAATGTGTTACGCACCCCGCCCGTGGCTGTCCCGCGCGTGGGCCTGCTCACCTTCATGGTTCCACAGTGGGTCCCGGGACGACCTCCGTCACGGTAGTTGCCAGTCCTGCCAGGCCCCGGCATCCCGCGGCAGCAGTCGCCGGGCCTTCCAGTGCATGCCAGGCCTCACCCTGAGGCTTGGCGTCCTCGGCCATGCTAGCCACGCCCATACACACGCGTGCGTGGACCGCCCGGAATCAAGAAGGGCCTATGGTGGGTCCTAGCTCCGCGGCGTGCCCTGATTGATCCCTCGATATAAGGAAGCTCCTGTCTGTGCTTCCTTGCCTTAGCAATTGGGTCGGTTTGTTCTAAGATTGCCTCTGCGCTTGTTCCTGTTCTTGCCTGTTCCTAATCTTGTTCCAGGATCCTTCTGTTCCAGTTCTGTTCCTGACTTGTTCCTGCATCCTAGTTCCTGTGTCCTGCTTGTTCCTGTGTTCATCTGTCTATCTACCCAGGTAGTACCCTCGGACTGTCTTACTGGTACTGACCTCAACTTGCTCCTGACCTGCCTGCCGCCTGCCTCAAAGACCTCAGCTTGCTCCTGACCTGCCTGCCTGCCTGCTGCCTGCCTCAAGACCTCAGCCTGCATTTGACCTCATCTGACCTCCGATACCTGACCCCTGGTTTTCTGACCATTCCTCGGACTGACCTCTGGATCTTCACCTTTGCCTGCCTGACCTCGTCTCCAGATTCTGGCTCTGTTCCTCACCTTGTCATCACCAACTCTGTTCTGGTTCTCCTTGTTCCAACCAGCCTCCATCTTTGAACCCGATCGTGCTCCCCCTGTCTCCGTGGGCACACCGGACTTTCATTCTCTCAGGAGACCCTGCGAGGCCCACCTAAGCCTAAGCGGCCCGAGTCCCTACGAGCTCCTCCCGGGGAGACCTCGGGCTTCCAGTGGTGAAGCTCTTCACTGCCTCTGTCTCCTCCAGTGATCCACCCCCTGGGGGCAGTTACCTCCTGTTCCCTTTCAGGAGGCGTTCTATCTCTGCCCCAGGACAAGGGTCCACCCCCGAGCGCAACATAATGGACATTTATTAATTCTTAAAGAATATTTAAAAAATTGTCTTTGTGCAATGCATACTTTCATAGAATATTATTGTCCTCCATTAAAGGTTTCAAGTCATTTTCTCCTTTACTACTACGTCTGGTTTACGCTATCTGGGAATGAATCATTTTACTCTATAATTTATGTGAAAAATGTGTGTAAGAAAGAATGATATTAACTGTAAATTTAAAGTAAGATATTGGTAGTGGGAGAGGAAGCACAGTTGGGGATGTTGGGGGTGAAGCTAGGGCAGAGTAGGAGTGGAGCTTGGTTGCCCCTCCCCAACCTAAAAGTGATTCCACTGCCCCCGATCTGTCCTGTTCTCTGATTGGTTCTAAGTGTCTATGTTCTGTGTTTCTGTACTCTGTATTGTTTCATGCTTCCAGATTGGGTCAGCAGGTATCCAACACCTGTCATTCAGAGTTTTTTTTAGCTCTTCCCTTACCTATGCCGCTTGCTGGTTTAAACGTAGGAATAAAACAGTGAAGTTCAGCCAAGCACCGTACTATGATAGTGCAGCACCCAACATGAAGTAAGTAGTGAGAACATAGTTCTGGATATCTTCTCCTGGAATTTGACCATTCTTTATTCTGTTATCTTTTCCTGCATTACCTGTTCTGGATTGTGGCTTGTCTCTTCCTATAGCCTGACTTGTTTGCCTGCTTGACCTATATTTTGCTTTCTGGGCTAGCCTTCTTTCTAAAAGTTCTGCAAAAGCCTACTTAAAAATAAATAGAACTTGCAAATACCTTTGGATACTTTTCCAATTTCTATGATCCCCAAAACAGGGCCCCCCATTCCCTGACCATACACATCCTAGCCAGGCACCTTGACACACATTTTTTTAATGTAAATATATAGGTGGATTTTAAAAGCCCTGCGCGCTGGCGCGCCTAAAGCCCCGGGATGCGCGTAAGTCCCGGGGCTTTCGAAAAGGGGCAGGAGGGGGCGTGTCCGGGGCGTTCCTGAAACGACGCGGCGTTTCAGGGGTGGGTCTGGGGGCGTGGCGCCGGCCCAGGGGCGTGGTCGAGGCCTCCGGACCAGCCCCCGGGACCGGAACACGAGCGGGGCTGCCGGCCAGCACGCGCAAAGTTAGGGGGGTTTAGATAGGGCCGGGGGGGTGGGTTAGGTAGGGGAAGGGAGGGGAAGGTGGGGGGAGGGCGAAGGAAAGTTCCCTCCGAGGCCGCTCCGAAATCGGAGTGGCCTCAAAGGGAATAGGCAGCGCCGCTGGGCTCGGCGCATGCAGGTTGCACAAATGTGCACCCCCTTGCGCGCGCCGACCCCGGATTTTATAAGATACGTGTGGCTACGCGTGTATCTTATAAAATCCAGCGCGAACAAAAGTACGCGATCGCATATTTTTTTAAGATCTACCCCATACTACATGTGTTAAAAATTGCACTCATTTAGTACATTGGGCTCATTATGAGCAATTAAATCAAAATATATAGTTTATTTAAAACTATCCAGTGTTGATGGACTCTCTACCTGGGTAACAACAAGCTAGGTTGAGAGAACATTGCCCAAATCTCATCTTGGAGTGAGTTTCCTCACTCCGTAGGTCATCAAATCTTCACAAGAGACCACTGTTCTGTTCGTACGTCTCACGTTGAATGTGAAAGTGGCCCCTAACCCCCTACACTAATACTTAAACCTCACTTCGAGTTACTAGGTGGGCCTCCCATAGGGATACAAATACCTGTCTAGGGAGGGGACACCATGGCAAGGTTCTCTCTCTCTCTCTCTCTCTCTCTCTCTCTCTCACCTGCATCATACTGAAACAGGCTTGTTAGGAGACACCATGAACTGTGATATACCAGCAATGTAGCCCAAATTGGGCTAATAGTGCAACTTGCAATAACAGCCTTTCACATAGGTGAACTTGCAATACATATGCTTATTAGCATAAGGTACACCCCTTTTGGTATAGCAAGCAATATTGGAAAATGAGGCCCTAAGTCTTATGAAAAACCCATAAAAATTTACTGCAACCAACATTTTTACTGGGTGATGAGACTTTTTGAAAATTCAGACAATGTTGCTTAATGTGCTTTGCTTATGGACTTGGCCATAGAAGCAGTCTTTCCCTTATGTCTGCGCAACAGTTCCCCAGCCCGTAAACGTCTGGGCTCTCGTTGGTTGCTGTCTGAATCCAATTTCCCCTTTCCCCTTACAGTTGAACCAGAAAGCTATGTTGGAGTTGCATCAAAGGTATCAGGGGTTATTTATTAAGGGTAGTAGCAGCTGCACCAGGAAGTTACCCCCATGTTTAATAGTTCTCCAAACCATAAAGGTCAGGCCTTGGATGGTTGCTGTCTGAACACAAATCCCCTTTCCCCCTTGCTGTTGAAGCAAAGAGCAATGTTGCAGTTGCATCAACAGTATCAAGGCTTATTGGTTAAGGGTAGTAACCACAGAACATAAGAACATAAGAACATAAGAAATTGCCATGCTGGGTCAGACCAAGGGTCCATCAAGCCCAGCATCTTGTTTCCACAGTACTAGGAAATTACTCCCATGCACTCTTTTCTTCATTTCCATTCTCTAGCATTTAGGGATCAATAGTGCTTACCCCATGCCGTTTTCAAATCTTTCACTGTTTTGGTTTTCACCACCTCCTCTGGAAGGGCATTCCAGGTATCCACCAGCCTCTCCGTGAAAAAATATTTACTGATATTTGTTTTGAGATGTCCTGCCTGGAGTTTAATTTTGTGATCCCTAGTACTACTGATTTATTTCCAACAGAAAAAGTTTGACATTTTATACATCATTAAAACCTGTCAGGTATCTGAAGGTCTATTTCATATCATACCCTCTTCCAGGGTATACATATTCAAATCCTTCAGCCTGTCCTCATAGGTCTTCTGATAATGACCTCACACCATTTTGGTTGTCCTTCTCTGGGCTGCCTGCATTCTGTCTCTATCCCTTTTGAGATATGGACTCCAGAACTGAACACAGTATTCCAGGTGAGGCCTCATCAAGGACCCGTACAAGGGGATTAACACTTCCTTTTTCTTACTGGCTATTTCTCTCTCTATATACAACCCAGCATTCTTCTGGCTTTTACTATCGTCTTGTCACATTGCTTTGCCATCTTCAGATCTCCAGACATTATCACACCAAGATCCCTCTCTTGGTCCGTGCACATCAGTCTTTCACCCCCCATCACATATAGCGCTTTTGGATTACTGCATGCATGACTCTGCATTTCTTGATATTGGATCCCAGCTTCTAGAGTTTCAAAAAAGGGTCAATGCATGAGAATGCTCTGGATGAGGTACGGGCGTTCCTGAATTTTAACTTCAAATTAGCATGTAAATTAGAGATGTGCATTTGTATATCATGAATTAGGCAATTTCAACGAAATTGCCTAATTCGTCATGGTTCGGGAGATCCGAACCATGAAACGGATTTTCCCGAACTTCGGGGAAAATTTGTTTTTCGGGTTTGTGTGGGGGGGGGAGGGGCACATTTATTTAAATTAAAAAAAACCTCACCCCAACCCTTCAAATTTACTATATTACAATCCTCCCACCATCCTGATTCTTCCCCAAGACTTACTAAAAACCCTGGTGGTTCAACTGGGTCCTGCGAGTGATCTCTCCCTCCGGGCTGTCGGGCCTGCTATGAATCAAAATGACGCTGATGGCCCTTTGCCCTTACGATGTGGCCCCCCCCCCCCCCCCCAAGACTTGCCAAAAGTCCCTGGTCGTCAAGCGAGGGTCCTGGAGTGATCTCCTGCACTCGTGCCGTTGGCTGCCATTATTCAAAATGGTGCCGATAGCCTTTGCCCTTACTATGTCACAGGGGCTACCGGTGCCATTGGTCAGCCATTGTCACATGGTAGGAGCACAAGATGGCGCTGGCCATCCATTGCTTCTACCATGTGGCAGGGGCCGACCAATGGCACCGATAGCCCCTGTGACATCGTAAGGGCAAAGGGCCATCGGCGCTATTTTGATTCGTAGCAGGCCCGACAGCCCGGAAGGCTGGGAGGGAGAGATCACTCGTGGGAGCCTGCTGGACCACCAGGGTTTTTAGTAAGTCTTGGGGAGGGATCTGAATGGTGGTGGGGGGGGGGGGGGAGTTGTAATATAGTAAATTTGAAGGGTTGGGGTGGTTTTTTTTCCTATTCGGATTTTTCTTTTTATTTGTTTTTCAGGGTTCAGGTCGGGTTCCAGCTTCGTTTTTGCTGAAAAAAGATCCGTGGGAAAATGAATTTTCCCACGAATCGCCCAAACTGAAACTCGACCTGACCCAGAAAAACGAAACTCATCTCTAATGTAAATACGGGCACAGTCGTATAACTTTATTTCTTCTGTGGAGAATGTGTAAGTTATAAAATAAATATAAATAGATCAGAGGGTTTTTAAGGGTTGGGGTGAACAGGAAAGATGGAAGGCTATTAAACTAGTGAGATCTGGAAGTAATATCCATTTCCTGGGCAAACTGGGAACGAACTGGGAAAACTGGTAATGGCATTGGCATATGTGTGTTTTAAAATTCCCCCACTTACATGGCAGAAGAGGCATTTTCGTGCACAGGCACATCCCCTTAAAATTGCATACACATATTCACGTGCTCAGACTATTTTATAACATGCACACATATATTATAAAATGGGCCCACCCTTGGGCACGGGCCAACGAACGTGCACACATTTGCGCCAATGCACCTATATAAAATGTACCATCCCGGCTACATAAATTGGAACTTATCCAGATAATTGCCATGACTATTCCAGAAACCCAAGCATGTACAGTATGTTTACATATGTACTCATATTTTATCAGCTGCACATATAGGCGTAGATTTTAAAAGCCCTGAGCGCGTAAATCCTACCGGATTTATCAGCGCAGGGCACTCGCACACCGGTGCGCCTATTTTGCATAGGCCGCTGGTGCGCGCAAAGCCCCGAGACACACGTAAGTCCCGAGGCTTTGTAAAAGGGGTGGGAGGGGGCATGTCTGGGGGCGTGTCAGCAGGGTGGGGGCGTGTCCGGGGTCAGGGGGAGGTCTGGGGCGGGTCCGGGGGTGTGGTGATGGTTCAGGGGCAGGCCCGGAGGGTGGTCCTGAGTCCCCCGACTCTGCGGCCTATGCCAGGGGATGCCGAGATGGCGCGCGCAAGTTACGCCTGCCTCAAGCAGGCGTAACTTGCACAACAAAGGTAGAGGGGATTTAGGTAGGGCTAGGGGATGGGTTAGATAGGAGAAGGGAGGGGAAGGTGGGGGGACATGGAAGGAAAGTTCGGAGTGGCCTCGGAGGGAACGGAGGTAGGCTGCGTGGCTCGGCGCGCGCAGGCTGCCGATTTTGCGCAGCCTTGCATGCGCCGACCCCGGATTTTATAAGATACGCACAGCTACGCGCGTATCTTATAAAATCCACCATACTTTTGTTTGCACCGGTTGCACGAACAAAAGTATGCGCGTGCATACTTTTTTAAGATCCACCTCACAGGTATGGTTCTGCATTCCCTTAGGCTACCTCCTTAGTTATTTGTTTGTGTTGCCAAGGTTACAAGGTGGTATTTGTGGGAGGATTTTAGTAGACAAGCGCACCAATGCAATTACCAGTTTCCCCAGTTCCTTCCCTGTACACCCAAGTAAAGGATATGACTTCCTAACCTTCCTAGTTAATTAGCCTCCTTTTTACCCTGTTAGTCTCTGCCCTTAAAACCCTGCTAACGAGCCTAGTTTCTTTTGTTCCTGGACTTATTCACCCTCCATAGCAGAAGTAAAGTTATTTGGTAGTGGACCCGCACACACTTGTGTGCATAAATACTTATGTGCAAATTTCATTGAGAAACATAGGAATGCCATCTCCCGGCTTTGGCATGCTTAGGGCTTTCAAAATTTACCCCTAAATGCATTGACCTGCAAAAATGGATAATTATGATTTAAAGGTAATTTGCATTGTCTATCATTCTCTTTTATGGGGAAGAAGATGAGGGGGGATAGTAATATTAATAGGGACAGTTTCTAGCTTCATTACTTAGAGAAAAGTATGTGATCCTTAGGGTAGATTTTTCTAATTGTGAAAGAGACTGGATGGGATTCAGATATTATTACTGAATATATATATGCTCTAAATGAACCATCCAAGCAGTTTTTCTAAATGATTTTTGAGCTAATATGTGTAGAATGCAAGGATATACTATTATGGGAGGAGATTATAACATAACTCTAGAATCATAAGAAGGCAGAAGTAGGAAATACTCAAAGGATATTTCAACTAAGAGTTTCTCAAATTCACATAAAAACAATATGAGGGACTTGGGATTGGTGGATATTTGGCATAGACATAATGCAGTTAGACAGGATTAAACATTCTTCTTTGCCTCACATCAGTCTTATTCAAGGTTTGATCTGTGGGAGACTGAGAATGAAGATAATTAAAATAGACTGTAAAATAGGCACCACTGCAGTATCAGATCATGCCCCTGCAATAATGAATTTGTAGTAGGAGTGACTTCTAATGGTGAGAGAAGGTAATGACTAAGGGGTAGATTTTAAAAGGAGCACGCGCGGCGTACATGTGTGCGCAGTACCCGGAGCTCATACATGTACACTCAATTTTATAACATGCGCACGCAGGCATATACATGTTATAAAATCAGAGGTCGGCACAGGCAAGGGGGTGCACAATTGTGCATCTTGTGTGTGCCAAACCCGAGCTGAGCCGCGCAGCCTTTCCCTGTTCCCTCCCAGGCCACACCAAAATCAGAGCAGCCTCAGAGGGAACTTTCCTACCCCCTACCCCACCTTCCCTTCCCTTCCCCTACTTCCCCACCCTTTCCCACCTATCTTTTTCTTTGGTTTTTTTTATCTCGAAACTTACTTCAGCCCTGGGGCTGAAGTAAGTTGCGCATGCCGGCCAACTGCCAGTGCACGATCCCTGGCACAGCAGCAAATATGGCAGCTGTGCTGGGAGCCTGACTCTGCCCCCTCCCCACTCCAGACCGCCCTGGGCCGCCCCTTTTTGCAAGCCGCGGGACTTACACGTCTCACGGGGCTTTACGTGCATCACCATGCCTTTTTAAAATAGGCCCGGCGCTTAACCCTTTTAAAATCCAGCACTAAATGAATAACTTATCAATAATCCAGAGGTATGTCAAGAGATATGAGACAAATGGGAGGAATTCCTACAATACAATGATAAGCTGGAGATGATATTAGGATGGTATTGGAGGCAAGGAAGGCAACATTGAGAGGATATTTAATTTCAGTTGCTGCCTATCTAAAGAAAAAGATAGAGGCTAAGATTTCACAACTAGAGAGTACCATCAGACAAAAGACTATGGAAAGAAATTATCTTTAAAAAATAACCACCAAGTGCACGTTTTCGTACATTTAAAAAATATAAATGTTTGCACAATTGGTAAAAATTGTCGCAGCAAGTTGAAACTTCCTGACATTTTATCATTTCTGATAATTTGACACCCCCTCCCCACCCCTTTGGTTTTCCTAAAAAAAATGAAACATCCTAGAGCCACTGACTGCGCATTTTGTGCACGTGAACTTGTACTGTACATATTTTCTGTATTAAACTGACTTTCGGTGTCTGCTTGTGGTATCTCAAGGCTTAGAGCCTCTGTTACATATATAGATTTATTTAATGTATTTATTTATTTAACAGCTTTAATATACCAGTATTCATAGATACATCATATCGGTTTACAAGGAACTTAACACAATACATGGAACAGGGTGGAAGGCAACTTGGAAAAAGGGTTGACAATAGAACAATATGATTACAGAGGATATGCTATAATAAAACATTATTATGATGGAATTATATATATAATAGGGGAAATACAATTTAGAGTTAAAGAGGTCATTAACATGGGAGAATAGAATAGGAAATTAAAGGGAACATAGTTATAGAACATAGGTTAAGTACTTAGAAAGCAATTAAGAAAACTGTTCCCTTGGGGAAGGAAGTGGCATGATAGAGGGTAATTAAGGGGGGGGGAGGGGCCTGTAGGGTCTTTTCTGGGGGGATATTTGGGGGAATTCATACATGAGGTGGGCTTAAAAGGAGAGCAGAGCAGAGGGAATGAATCAGGTGGGGGGTAGAGAAAAGTGGAAAGTATATGCGGAAGAGGGTTGTTGAGGGGGTTATGGAAGGGGGAGTGTTATTGAGGAAAGGCCTGTTTAAAGAGCCAGGTCTTAAGTTTTTTTTTTTATTTCTGGGTGTAAGGTTATAGATGGAGGTCAGGAGGCATTGAGTTCCAGAGAGTAGGTCCTGTAATTGATAGGGCTCGGTCTTTCATAGATTTGAGATGGGTGGTTTTAGGTGAGTTTGTAACTAGGGTTCCTTTGTAGGCTGCTCTTGTGGTTCGGTTAGAAGTGTAGAGGCAGAGGGAGTCATCTAGCCAGGGTATATTACAGTTATGTAGGGGTTTGTGTATAAGTAAGAGATTTTTATAGAGGATACGGAATGATATTGGAAGCCAGTGGTATCTTTAAGGATAGGAGAAATGTGGTCTGCTTTGCAGTTGTTGGTTAAGATTCTGGCGGAGGCATTTTGCAGCATTTGGAATGGTTTGATGGTGGAGGTGGGGAGGCCTAGTAGTAGTGAATTGCAGTAGTCAAATTTAGAGAGAATGGTGGCCTGAAGGACTGTACAGAAATCATTTAGATGGAGGAGGGGTTTCAGTTTTTTGAGGACATGAAGTTTGAAAAAGCACTCTTTTATTGTTGCATTGATTAATTTTTTTAGGTTTAATTGGTTGTCAATGGTGACACCAAGGTCTCATACATTTTGCAGGAAGGTGATAGCGGAGGGGAGGGGGTTAATATTGGGGGAGGGCACTAAGTTGTGGTTGGTGGAAATGATGAGTAGCTCAGTTTTTGATGTGTTTAGGGCAAGGTAGAAGTTGGTAAGGAGAAGGTTTATGGCAGCAAGGCAGTTTTCCCATGTCTTGAGGGCCTTGGGTAGGGATTCTTGGATGGGGATGAGGATTTGGACATCATCTGCATAAATATAGTGAGTGAGGCCGAGATCCGAGAGCAGTTGGCAGAGGGGCAGCAGGTAGATGTTCAATAGGGTGAATGAGAGGGAGGATCCTTGGGGAACACCTTGTGTTAGTTTGATGGGTGTGGATTTCATGTTTCCAATTCTGACTTTGTAGCATCTGTTCTAGAGGTAAGATTTAAACCAGAGCAGAGCAGTTCCTGTGATGCTGATTTCTATGAGATGGTTAATTAGCATGTTGTGGCTTATGGTGTCAAAGGCGGAGGAGATGTCAAGCAGGGCGAGAATGTAAGAGTGGCCTTGGTCAAGTCCTTTGATGAGGGTGTCTGTGAGATAGATTAGGAGGGTTTCCAAACTGAAGAACTTATGGAATCCAAATTGGGATGGGAATAAATTGTTGCAACTTTTTCCATGATTTTTGCATGGAAGGGAAGGTTTGAGATGGGCCTGTAATTGGTTGGATCAGAGGGATTGAGGTTGGGTTTTTTTAGGATAGGTTTGACTATGGCCTGTTTTAAAGAGTCCGGGACTTTACCATGAGAGATTAAGCAGTTGATAATCACAGCTAGGGGAGTGGCAATTGTTTCAGGGATGGCTAAGAGGGATTTGGTGGGGATGGTGTCAGATGGGTGCAATGAAGGGTTTGTTTTCTTTAGAATGATTTCGATTTCCGAGGGGGAGGAGGTGTCAAGTAAGTCTAAGATGGCATTAGGGGTTTTTGGGAGGGGGGTTGCCTGGGGGGTGGATGTGGGGAAGCATAGGAGGATTTTTGCAATTTTCTTTTTTGATTGCCATTTTTTTTTCCGTTACTTTGAGCCTCTTTATCAACCACCAAATGTATTATAATTTTTTGCCTGTTTTCATGCATCTGAGCTAGTACTGTACTATTTATTATATTTTGACACCCAGTGGCAACCTTCTTCAATGCTGCTGCTGCTGCTAACCCTTAAAGTGAATCCCATCCAGTGCTCAGTATACATTTCCCCTGTCTTGTTTAAACTAAGGATAAGACAGACACTGAAAGGTCTCAAAGATGAGGAGGCTCAGTATACACTTCCCCTGTCTTGTTTAAACTAAGGATAAGACAGACACTGAAAAGTCTCAAAGATGAGGAGGCACTCTGTGGAATGTATGTGCTGCACAAAATTGATCCCAGCTATCCATGCCTGAATGCTGTCCATTAATAATTACCATATTCTGTATTTCATGCTGTAACTAGAAAGAGCAGGCATGCATTCTTACACATGTTCTCAGAAAGGAGTCTCTACAAATATAAGAGCCATAACTGGTGACTCTGGTAGCTCTGAGCTGTTTAAAACAGAGCCCAGGTGCTGACATGGATCTGAGCATCAGGCAAAGTTGACTTTTCTATAGCACACTTGATCAGATCTGATCAAAAAGTGGTTTTAAAATAGTTAGAGAGTTTCTTCTCTGGAAGGAAACAGTTAGTTTCTTTTCAAGGAAAGATATTGGAACCATGTAAGATCAAGTATGGTGTACCTCAAGGTTCATCACTCTCACGCATTCTTTTTAACATCTTTTTGAGTGCAGTGGGTGGGATTATTAGAGATTTTGGTTTTAAACCTTATACTTATGTCGATGATTTGCAAATACTTGCTCCCTGGGCCTAGACCTAGAACTGAGTTATAAGAATCTAATACAATGTATTACTTCAGTTGAAACTTGGTTGAGATTTAATGGCCTAGTATTAAGTGCCACTAAAACTGAGGTATTACATTTGGGACAGTCTGAAATGGATAAACCTCTGATATTAAAAGAGATAGGGATCTTGAGGCATTGAAGTGTATAGCACATGCACTGGTTCTCTCACATATTGACTACTGCAATGCATTATTTTGTGGGCTTCCTTTAAAATCTATGAGGAAGTTGCAGGTGATTCAAAATATGACAGCCAGGTTAGTGACAGGAAATCCAAGGAACAGGTCTAATGCTGCTGGAACTTATTGGCTTCCAGTTACTAAAATGTATACATTTAAAACCTTAACAATGGCCTTTAAGAGTATATGATGCATTGGAGCAAAATAGTTGGAAAACCGATTACAGTGGCACAAATCAGGCAGAAATCTCTGTTCATCAATTAAGCAGCTCTTATAAATGCCAGCAGTTAAGACCTTGTGACATGTGCGATTATGTAATAGATCTTTTTCTCTGTCAGCTCTGGAATAACCTCAAATTAATCTTAAGGGAAGAAAGAGATCTTTTGAAATGTTGTAATATGTTAAAAAACATGGCAAATGGGAAATATGTCTGTCTGAGCTGATTTTAATGTGCAGTAATGTGACTCTGATTTTGTATAATGTTGAGATATTGTTTTATAATATGTTGTTTTATAATATGTTGTACATTATTAAGAAAGATTTTATCACTCAAGCGATTAATAAATAATTTCAAAATAAATAAGTACAGAAATAAATACATAAATAAATAAATATAAGTTTCTCGGATGATTTCCATTAGTTTTGTTGTCAATTAAATGAAACAAAAATGTCCTGTTTTTGTTGGTTTTACCCATTAAATTCCAATAAATGTACATCCTTAGTAATTAATGAAAGGATCAAGCTCAGCTCATGACAGGTATTGGGTTTTAGCTTCGCTCCTGGACCTTAGAGACACAAGCTAAGCCAAAGACTTTTCTTTAGTCAACCAGGAATTAAAACTACTGTTTTATGATCTGTTTTACAAATAAACCAGTGTGAGGCTCCCTTCTGTTTCCTGAGGAACAGATAAACTTTCAGGAAGTAAAAATAGCAAATAGATCATGAGACCCACAGTAACATTTATTGATCTTTGTATTCATCGATTTAATCTTCTTACCTACTGAACAATTAGAAAATATTCTCAGTAAGATACAATTTAAAAATATTACATAATAATGCCATTCACCATACATATGATACACAATTAATACAACTATAATGATACATAAATATAAAGTAAAACAATACATAATATGCAATTACATTGCCAAAATGGTACCCTAAGCAATCTTTTCTCTTAATATTTAAAACCCAGAAATCTGCAAGAACATAGAAAACAGCATTATCTGGTTAACATTTCTACACTTATAAATTATTTATTTTCATATGCATCATATAAGCAAAAATATATGCAAGCCAAATTATTCAGACTAAGCAGTTAAAGCCTCCTACCAACCTCCCAACAGTGTAGTCTGTAACTTTATGAAACAGGATATCATTTGATATATGAAACAAGTTATCATTTGATACTATGAAAAAAAAAAAAAAAGAAAAAAGGATAAAGTACATTAGGAGCCGAAGAATACTGTTTTGCATATACTATATAGTTTGTGTGTAGGGGAGGGCTATAAATGAGAGGGAGAATATAAGGCATGCTAATGCTATTGCTGAATTTATATTTTATATTTATAGTTTTGTCAAAGACATTTTTCTTTATGGTAGACTGAGTAAATGCAGATTACCCTATTTTACCTCATGTAGATTACATTATAAAATAAATTATGCACTTCATATGTCTTAAATGCAAATGTATGCATTTTATAAAATATTTTTAAATTGATTCCTATGAAGTTACATGACTAAAAATGCTTTTAATAAAACATTAAAATAGGATGACAATAGAGCCTGAGCATGCTCCATGCAATCCTTTCAATTGACACTATAATGTTACTATGTATCCAGTGAAGATCAACAATACAACAGATTTAGAATATATTTTGTATTTATATTATTTTTTGTTCAGTGCCTCAAGTAGATAATAGAAGTGATTAATAAATGTTTCTAAATACATAATATTGGTGAAACAGGTTAGGAATTAAAGACAGGAATAAACATTCACAGGCACTAGATTACACAATTGTAGGAAAGAGCAAGGTAACACTCCTGCTTGGCAACATTTTTCCCGACCTCTATAATCATATGATCAGGATAATAAGAAAGAACTTTGAAACTACCCAAGAATGTAAAACATTTAAAGTCAAAGTGATCAAATTAGGCACAAAGGACCCTATGTACAGGAATGGTAACTTTCAAACTGGCATGCGAGCACTTTTTGGTGCATTGGCAAATGCCCAGATACACGGCCATTATATAACTTACTCACGTATTTGCACGCATGTTATAAAATAGCCTGTCCATGCACATGTGTGCCCAATTTATGTAGGCATGCAAATCCCACTTCTACTGCGTAAGTCAGGGGATTTTAAAAGGGGGGCATACCCACGACATTCACATTCACCAGTTCATCCCCCAATTTGCACTGTTAACAGCTAGTTCCTCCAAAACTCCTACTTTAATAGCCTTCACTGTCCCCCAGTTCCCCCAGACCCTGAAATCACTTCAGTTATGGCTATTTTTTTTAACTTAACCTCCTCCATAGTAGAAGGAGAGAGCTGAGGTATAGCAGGAAGCCAGATGGAAACCAAGAGGTACGGGGCCAGCCTGAGGAGCGGGGTAGGCCAGAGAAAAAGTCCCCGTTAGAGCGCACACTTACTCCCGAGGAGCGGATGTCAGACATGGTCCATGTTGCAGGCAGGAGCGGCGTCTCAGGAACAAGGCAGGGGTAGGACTCAAGGAACTTTTTGCCAAGTCAGCTTGCTGGGGGAAAAGCAAGAAGTTAAATACTGGAGTCTGATGACATCATCAATGAGGTTCCCGCTAAGGAGTCTTCAAAGCCAGGACTTGTGACATGCGCGCGCCTAGGAGAACTCGACATTGGGGCCAGAAGTAATGGCGTCCAAACCTCCACGAGGAGGCCCGCGGAATGTGGCAATGTAGGCAGGCTGGTGCATCAAGGAGACCCGGGGAGGGTAGGAATGCAGAACAAGCTGTGAGTACTCATGGTCGCAACCGTCTGCGACTGACAGGCATAACAGTACCCTCCCCCCCTCCTCTTAAGACCCCTCTCCGGGGGTTTGGGTTTGTGAGGGTGGTTGGCATGAAACTGCCGAAGAAGATCCTTGTCAAGAATGTTATTCATGGGTTCCCAACTGTTCTTTTCAGGACCAAACCCTTCCTATGACAGGAGGTATTCCCATCTCCATCCATGCTTATGGATATCCAAAACTTCGCAAACATGGTAAGTGACATCAGCCTCTGAAGACACTGGGACAGGATCTGGGAACCCCTTGGAGAATTTGGAAAGAATCAGAGGCTTGAGTAGAGACACGTGAAAGGTATTGTGTATTTTAAGTGATGATGGCAGTTGTAACCGATAGGTAACAGGCCCCAGACGATGTACTACTGGAAATGGTCTGATGAATTTAGGAGCAAAATGAGCAGAGGGCAGCTTAAGGTGAATGAACTTGGTGTTGAGCCATACTTTATCTCCAGGCTGAAACTCGGGTGCAGCACAGTGATATGTGTCAAAAGCCTTCTTAGATCTCTGACCGGCTTTCTCCAGCAGCTGTTGCGTATTTAGCCACAGTTGATGTAACTCTTGGGCAGTAGCCTGTGCTGTCAGGGGTGCAACAGATAATGGAAGTGGTAGGGAGGCCATCTTGAAGGGTGATGATCCTGTGGAGGTGGAGACATGAGAATTCAGGGCGAATTCTGCCTAAGGTAGAATGCTGGCCCAGTCGTCTTGCCACAAGCTTACGTATGCTCAGAGGAATTGCTTAAGGGTCCTATTGATCCCCTCGGTCTGGCCATTGGCCTGAGGGTGGTAGGCCGAGGTAAAATCTTTTTTTTTTTAAATTCTTTATCTCATTTTTAACAATTACAACATGAAATAATGTTTGCTTCAATATGACTGCAAACTTCATTCCAACTTCACAGTTATAAAGAACAGAAAAGTCTATAACACATAAAATATTTGGAACAAATATTACCAACAGGTTACAAAATTAGGAGAAAAAAAAAGCAGTATTATTGACTTATTCACTCGGTTGGTTAGGTATTGCTTGCTTTTCTTTCAAATTCTCCAGATAGATCTTCATTTGCTCTGGCTCAAAATAGATATACCTCTTTCCTTGAAATTGCAATAGGCACTTATATGGATACCTAATATTAACCTGTGCCCCCAACTTTCTAGCTTCATGGCTCAATTGAACAAAGGCTTTCCTACGTATCTGAGTATCCTTTACAATATCAGGGTATATCTGCAACTTCTGACCTAAGAAGATCTTATTTCGGTTTTTCAAAAAGGTTCTCAGAATCAGATCTCTATCTGATGCAAAATTAAATGAAAGAAACAAAGTACCCCATTGTTCAATTTGCTCTTCAGATGGAGGTTCTAAATAAGCCATCAATTCAAGATATAAGTTAATCTTTGCAGCATCTTGCTTTTCTTCATTACCATTTTTTGATGGAACAAAATATATTTTTGAAATCAATGGCATTTTATCTGTAGGTAATAATAATATTTCCTTAAGATATTTCTTAAATTGCTCTTTAAGGGAAATCAATTTAATATTAAGAAAGTTTAAAACTCTCAAATTCAAATATCGTAATTTATTTTCCATATTTTCCAATCTCCTTCTTAAGGCTATATCTGATTGAATCATTGTTGTTTGTACCTTCTGAATGGAAATTACCTTATCAGATATATCATCTATTTGTTCTGTATGTTTTTTAATTTTTGGTTCAATTTTAGATAACATATCTTGGAAATTATTCATTGTTGAGGCTAAGGCCGAGGTAAAATCTAAGGCAATATCAAATTTTTTACAAAGGGCCTTCCAAAAGCGTGCAGTAAACTGGCCTGCTTGGTCCAAGAGGATGTGTCTGGGAAGACCATGGAGCCGAAACACGTGCTTAAAAAAACAGCTTGGCCAGCTAAGGTGCCGTAGGGAGACCTAGTAGAGCCACAAAATGTGCCATCTTAGAAAAACGATTGATGGTAAACCATATGGTGTTATTTCCATTGGAAACCGGCAAATCCACTATAAAATCTGTGGCAATATGGGTCCAGGGTTTGCTGGGCACGGCATAAGCCATGTGCGCGGCATAAGCCAGAGGCTTATGCCGCGCACACGTGGGGTAGGACTCCACATATGCTTGCGTATCCTTGCGCACGGAGGGCCACCAATAGTAGTGTGGCAGATTGGAGAGGGTCCTTGATTGATCTGGGTGCCCAGACATCAAGGAATCGTGTGCCCATTGTAAAACCTTGGGTCACAGTGGACGAGGTACCACGGTCTTACCCGGAAGCAGTGGAAAGGTGGCTGAAAGGAGAACCCTTGTGGGGGTCAATGATATGACGAGGATCGTCAGGCAGGTCCTCAGTGATGAATGATCAAGAGAGAGCATCGGCCCGGCTATTCTTATCCCCAGGGCGGTAGCATAAGATAAAGTTGAACATTGTAAAAAAGAGGGACCAATGAGCCTGGCAGCTGTTGAGGCACTGAGCCTGGTGTAGATACTGGAGATTCTAATGGTCCGTATATACTGTGACCTGATGTTGTGCCCCTTCAAGTCAGGGGCGCCATTCTTCAAAGGCCAATTTAATGGCCAACAGTTCTTTATCCCCGATGCTGTAGTTACGCTCCTCAGGTGTGAAGCATTGGGAAAAAAAAGGACAGGGATGAAGCATGTGAGTGGGGGAGAACTGGCTCAGTATGGTGCCAACTCCCACGTCAGAGGCGTCACTTCAACCACGAATGGGCATGTGGGGTCCGGGAGTCGGAGACAAGTTTATTTCAGGAATGCTGACTTGAGATCCTGAAAAGCAGTCATGGCCTCCGGTGACCACTGAGAAGGATTGGCGCCCTTACGGGTCATGACGATGAGTGGTGCTGTCAAGGTCGAGTAATGATGACTAAAAGAGTGGTAGTAATTGGCAAAGCCAAGAAATTTCTGGAGGGCCTTGAAGCCCATAGGCTGAGGCCAATCTCTGCTGCTTTTGAGCTTCTGGGAGTCCATCCTAAACCCCTAACTGGATACCACATATCCCAGGAAAGGTACAGACTCCTGTTCGAATGATCACTTCTCAAGCTTGGCGAACAGTTGGTTGTCTCACCAGCATTGAAGAACTTGAGAAATGTCTCAGCGATGACTCTGGAGATCTTGAGAGAAGATTAAAATGTCATCGAGGTATATGACGACACATTGGTACCGCATATCTCTTAAAACTTCGTACATTAAATTTTGAAACACCTCAGGTGCATTGCACAGGCCAAACGGCAGCACCAAATACTCGAAGTGGCCGTCACAGGTGTTAAAAGCGGTTTTCCACTCATCGCCCTCTCGTATTCGGATCAGATTATAGTTCCCACGGAGATCCAACTTCAAAAAAATCTTGGCATATCCAACATAGCTCTCTGCTTCAACGGCAGGGGAGAAAGTCTGATACTTCACGCATATCCAGCATAACTCTCTGCTTCAACGGCAGGGGGAATGAAGAAAAGTGGATCTATATACAGACAACAACCAACAAGGACTGAATTACATAGTCTGGGTAAGCGGATAGGCATGGGTGTAGCTTGCTTATTGCGGCGGCTACTACCCCTGACTAATTAAGCTAGATATTCACTTAGATGCAGTTCCAACACTGCTCTCTGCGTTAATGGTGGGGGTGGATGGGAAATAGAACCAAAAGGTTACTAAAAGCCAAGACTAACAGAAGTATGAGAAAAAAAAAAGTGCAAAGCTGGCTGGGCAGACTGGATGGGCCATTTGGTCTTCTTCTGCCATCATTTCTATGTTTCTATAATATACCTCAGGTCTTTATCCATTGCCATAATAGTACATAAATATTTGTATGTGTTCTATGTCCAAATGTTCTTGCATGTTTCTCATGGCCTACAGCACAGTTGTGACAGCAGAGGAAAGGTATCACATCAGGGGAAAGTCCCTCACAAAAATACAATCAGAAGCAACTAGGAGGGACGGTCACCAGGCACTCACTTCAAACAAAATCATGGATGCCTCCTCTATTACTACTATCACTGACCATAGTCAGTGAAATGATCCAAAGAATCATGACAGTGCCTTGAAAATTGGCCTTTTACAAAAAACCTTAATACCCCTGAGCTATAAAAGGTTAACAGAAGGAACCCTCTACTAGTGCTTCTCTTAGGGGGTGGGGGGAGAGACTGTTGAGGGATGTAGGGCTCTGATATATTTTTTTAAAGCACCTGGGAATGATGAGGGATTCAGAGTCCTGGGCTACAGCATTTAAATTAAGACTTTTTTTTATCCCAATTATGACTTCATGATGATATCATTATGGATGCGCATTCATTTAAAATAAAATAAGAAATCTTAACTAAATCAGGCAGATTTGTTTCAGTTTGTTGAAAATAATGAATGGCCAGTGTCCCTAAATATCAATGGAAATGTTTGTTTACATTTGTTTTAGCTCCCCATTAAAGTCTATGGATCAAGCAAAACTGCAGGGCAGCTAGCAAATAGTGATATCACTTACCCTAGACTGACTAGAGGTGGGGCAGGATGGGACAGAGAAGCTAGGAAGTAGGACCAATCATGGCTGAGCATTTGTTACCAGCTTATCTTAGCTGGCATCTGCATGGATTGACTTCCTATATATTTTTAAAGCTGAACATGAATGAACCTGGCCATTCTAGTTCACTTGTCTATGGACTGTGACAGATGGTAGTTGTATAGTTCTGAGAACTGAAGAACAATTTCAAATAGGGTGAGAAATGACAGAGAAAAGACTGTGGGACTAGGACAATTTAAAAGTGAGGTAGACTCTAGCTTTGCTGTTGTCACACATTATGATACTGTTTCATAAATTTTTTTTCTATTTTTCAGTTATATTGCACAATGTGACTGCACGGTATAACTGTAACACTTGAAAAAAAAACCCCAAAAGAAAAATCCATTCAGAGATCTCTGTATTGGATGCAATAGTCAGTGTACTGACACAGAGATTTTTAAACTACAGAAGTGCAAGTTATAGACAAGAAAACACATCAAAGGAACCAAGCTTGAATTTGTGCTTCTCTCGGTCTCATCTTGGAGTGGAAAATTAATACTTTGTCATTATCCCTGGCAAAAAAAAAATAGCACTACTACCAGGCAATCACTTTTGGAGCCTTGGGGTGTTCTTGCCATGCCTGGTGCTGCTTAGTGCTTTACTCCTCTGACTTTGCCTTGGGATATTGATGTATCTGTTTGGGCTATTTTGACCTGTCACAATGCCTTAGAGAATTCATGCCATTCTTTAGTACCACTTTGCCCTACTTTCGGACTCTTGGAGTACCCTTCCCTCTCTGCTGCTGGTGTCTGCCTGCAAGTTTCACTAAACTTGAGCAGAAAACCCCAATTTTTGAGTTCAGTTTATGATATATTGCTTCCTTCATTGACTTTAATGAGAAACAAAGGAATGAATCACATGAATAAACATTTTTTTTCATTTGAAATGAATTATGCATATAAAATGAATAAATGAACTACATTAAAAAAGATTTCTGTATATTTCCCCAGATATCATGTTTAATGACATTACTGTACTCCCACACATATTGTCTAAAGTCAGGGCAGCACTGAAATTGCTGACACAGTAGCCACAGTGAGTGCTGCCAACTGCTTCAAAGTATTATGGTAACAGCCCATGGAAAGACAGGATTAAGCTGTGGAAGGAGCAGCCTGAGCCCATGTATAAGTGTTGGGAGGCAAATGGCTAACAAGTGGAATTATGAAATGCATTCCCCTTTATTTCACCTCAGTTTAAGCCCTGACCCTAGTCCTCTGGTAGCTTTAATTCAGCTGTAGGCCTCTGTCAGCTTTCTCACTCAGCTGCAAACACATCCCGGCATCCTTTTACCTTACAACTCTTTATAGCTTGGTAAACGAACACCTCCACCTCTCCATTGTAATGTGAGCTGTAATTTAAGAGGATAATTTTCAAAAGAATTTACTTATATAAACTCAGTTTTAAGTATATGCATGGTTATACTAAAATAGCCCAAGGCTGAGAGTGTGTGTAGAAGAATGCTCATGACCCAATTTGCCACATAACTTTTACGCACACTGAGGTGAAGTATTTCAGAGATTAGAGTTGGGGGCAGAGTCAGCTTTTAGGTGTATACTTTTAGGTGTATACTTTTAGGTGTATACTTTTTGATTTTGAAACGTATGTGCTGCACCAGAATGTGGCCACCATGCAGGGTGACCTCAGAGTGCTGGTGGCCAAGGTGTGCCAGATGGCTACCAGACTCTCTCCAGCTACTAGCCATACAGCAAGCACCCTAAGCCCAACAGGACATCTCCTCCTTAGATCCATGGGGTCTTCTATTTTTATCCCTTTTTGACTCCAGTATTTCCCCCCCCCCCCTTCCTCCCTGTTTTAAAGAGGCTCAGAATTTAAATTTTTACAACTTTATTAAAAATCATTCTATTTTGATATACAGAATTGTAGCACACTAAAAATGCTATCTACAATCTAATTAAAATTATATGGAGCAAAAGACAATCGTTCGCTTGAGTTTTAAAGCATGGTGAAGCTCAGTACGTGTTGCTCCCAATGTACTTTTTATCATATTTTTTCAAAGTTATTGCATGTAAAATTATAAGTCCATAAGTCAAGTATTTTGCTGATCTGCCTCAGGGGTATACGTTCCACAGTGGGGGGGGGGGGGGGGGGGTTTTATCCTGAATGACTTCACAAAAACCTCACACAGTATTCCTCAGTCATATTTGTACATGATGACTTAACTGAGAAAAACAATGACAAATGTGAATGTTAATACACCCAATCAAAACATGGAAAAACATCTCTCTTCAAATTATACCTTTCCAAGCACTTTTTGTCAAGTATATCCAAAATTGCTCTCTGTAGTTTAACAATGCTACCAAATTCTCTCCGTAGTCAGAAATGGTAACATGTTTCTTGATGGACCAATGCAATGCATCAAAATCATGACCATAGTTTTTACAATAACTCAAAACAGGACCCTGATCTTTAAAGGTGTGTATACAACACTGATGCTTTCTAAGTCGTATATGCAGAGCATTTGGTCCTTCCAATATAAAATAATGAACATGGATATTGAATTGCATATATCAGGTTGGATATGTTACATTCTGTATTATTTTTTCTCACTAGGCTCAATGTCATGGTCGAATGTAAGACAGATCTCTTTATCATTTGAGCGCACATGTCACATTTACTGCATGATCGATACTGATATTTATTTATAAAAATTTGCTAATCACCTTCCAATTTTTACAATCAAAATTTTGAAAGTGATGTATATACATTGAAAACAATAAAACAATAAAATGAATTTAAAACACAGCAAAATATAAATACATCACCACCTCCATGTTACCACCCACCTACTCCATATAGCAGATATATCACCATCACGTTACCTCCCGCCTACTCCACCTTTCTTATAATAGATAAGCCAGTAGCAACCTCCTTCATAGTAATTCTTCCCACCTACTCAATCCCAAACATCTCTAAAATAAAGAATGCACCAGTTTAACTTCAAACATTTTAAATCAACTATAAAACAGAGAACTCTAATAGCTTGAGCCAAGTTTTCACGCAACAATATCTAATCACCTATCTTATTTAGAAGAAAACTCTGATGCAATCAGCCATGTTTTTAGCAAACAGCTAAAAATAGAGGTATCTATTTGGGTAGTGAAGTCCTTAGTATATGATCCAATTTATCAGGTCCTCTTGAGTAAGCTATTAAAGAAGGTTTTTGAAATATGTGAAGGTATGCCAGTGTTTCTGTAAAATATGTACTATAGGTTATGATTTGTTTATATATCTTAAGACACATAACATCTCATTTTGATCACATAATCCCTGTGTTAAAGACATTGGTTGCAAATACACTGCAGAATAATGTTTAAGGTGACATTATTGATTTCTAAAGTGCTGCATTTTGGAAAGCCACAATATTTAAGGGATATTTAAAATCCTTATTTTCCTCAGCATATGTTACATTCTCAGGATCAAGAATTATTTATCATTGTTACAATTTTGTATCTCTGCATCCTCATTGTACCCCAACTCTGATGACTATGATGCCTCCCCACCTGCAGAACCCTCCAGCAAGAACTTTTCTGGGTTACCCAAGTCATCTCCTCACTGCCTGCTTGACTATGCGTGTGGTACAGCCTTCTATCCTCTTGGAGCCCTCAGCGAGATTAGCCATCTGCCTTGCCAAGCTCCTTCTCCATGTCTACACCACACCCAGACTCCAGCCCTACATAAACTTGCATTCCCAGTATACCGGAGTCACCCTTGGATCCTTGACCTGGTTATTATTCCCTTGCCTAGTGGCCTACATGCCTTCTTGCTCCTTACCTTGAGATCTATGGGCCTTCTTGCTCCTAGTGCCTTGTCTATGGCCTATTCTGGCCTTTCTCTGCTCTTGCTTTGTGGCCTACTCTAGGCCTTCCCTTGGCATTTGGGCCTACTCTTTCCTTTTATCTTGCCTTGTGGCCTGTCCTTGCCTCTCTCTGAACCTAGTGGCCTTCAGGTTTTTAGCCTTTCTGCCTTTGGGCACCTTTGTTCCTTATTCTGTATTGTCTTGCCTTGTCCTTGTATGCTCTTGACCTGCCCTGTCTTGTGGTCCTGTCCTGCCCTGTCTTGTCTTGTCCTGTCTCTGTGTGGTCTTGTCCCAGCTTGTATATAATTCCTTCCCTGCACTTATTTCCTGTTTCAGTTCCAGTTCTTACCTGCACTGCATTCCAGTTACAGTTTTAGTCTTAACTTGCACTCAGTTCTAGGTCCAGTTCCAGTTCTTACCTGTACTAGGTCCAGTTCCAGTGTTTACCTGCACTCTGTTACTTTTCCAGTTTCAGTCCATACCTGCACTCAGTCTGCCCAGCCTATAGACACTCACAATGATGTACTGCCACTGCAGCCAAACCATATGGGTCCCCAGAACCTAAGGGCCCAACTTGCAGGAAAGGGGGCTGGCTAGGCAGAAGAACAGCCCAAGCCTTGCCCTGCAGTCCTGCACCACTTGTAGGGAGGTGTCCCCCTGCACCCAGCCAGGACTCAACTCAGGTCACTGTTATGATTCTTCCCGTCGCTGGAGCGACGGGAGGCCTCTCACCTTTCTCTGGAGGCCACTCCGAAGCTGGCGTCTCGCCTGATCTGGTTGCCCAGGTTTTGCTCCATGGCCTGGGAGGCCTTCGACGTCCTCAGGGCCTGCCTGAGGCCTGCTTCGGTCTTCACCTGAACTTCCTGATTTGGGCCCCGCCCTTCTCCCTAGGGGTCGTCGGCCCGCAGCTCTTCTCTCCAGTTATAGGGCCAGCCAGGTGTGGCCCATCTGAACCTCTCCCATGGAGTTGCTTGTTTCCTGTCCTATAAAAGGACTTCCTCTTCCCTCAGTCCTTGCTTCGGCAGGGGGCTAGTCTACCTAGGCTATTTCTCCCTTGGACTTCCTGTGTGTTCCAGTGTTCCTGTTGTGTCCGGTCCAGATGCCAGAATGTGGGACCCATGCCTCCAAGAGTCTCCTCCTGTGTTCTGAGTCTTCAGATTCCTCGTTGCCTTGCCTAGTTCCAATTCTGGAGGATACGAGGGGTTTCCACTACCCTGTGCTAAGTGACTTTGCGAGCTTCTCCCGCTCTTCTCGTGGTCCGCGACCAGCCTCATGGCTGTGTAGGGCGCGTAGGAGACAGTGTGGTCTGCGAGCAGCCCATTGGGTCTGCCCATTTATGGTGGGCTGTGTAGGGTGCCTGAGGGTCCAGCTCATCCCTCTTGTTCCTGTCTTCATCCTGAACTCCACTGTGCCTTGCTCCAAGTTCCAAGACCTTGCTTTGACCGCTTCAGCCCTGTGCCTTCCTGACCTCTATCCGGCCTGCCGCCTCTGCTGCTCCCTGCGGCAGGTCCGAAAGGGCTGGGAATGGTCTGAGGACCGTTCAGAGACCACCATAATTTTGTGGTCTCCCGGGGCGTGTAGATCGGTGGAGTGGCCAAGACTTGGACTGTCTTCACCGCCGCAAGGGCACACCTTACTTCTCTTCCACCTAGAGAGCCCTGGTATGCCAAGCCTCGAGTGCTTGCTCGAGACTGACGCTAGCCATAACAGTCACTTATTCCTTCAATAAAAGAGGCAAAGCTGGTTTCTAAAGGGAACTGGCATTCTCTATAGTAGGCCTTGTGCTATGGAATGCTCTTCTATCTGAATTACATTTTATTATGAATGTGAAGGAGTTCCATAAAAAACTAAAATATTATTTACAGAAGCCTTTGGTTAATTGTATTGTGACCCTAATTGCCCTTTATGTATGTTTACATGTTGTATATTATTCTTATGTTTTATTTATAACGATTTTATTGTTTTATTTGTTTTGAATTATATTTTTGTATTTTGTACCTTGTTTAGAATTACTTTTGTTGTGACAAACAGATTATAAGCTACTAAAATAAATAAATCAATGGTTTGTTGGCACTGCAGCTTGTACTCTAGTAATTGATCCCTATCTGAATACAATGCTGATATGCTCTTTGAATTGACAACACCGGGTATCCTTGTTGAAGAAATTGCTGTGTCAAAATGTGAGAATGTCATTTAAATTCCAAAACAATGGAGCATTGTTGACAAAAATGAATCACAGGGATCCCAAAATGATTCACAGGGATCCCAAAATGAATCACAGGGATCCCAAAATGAATGGGTTTAGGATAAAAACTTTGGAAATTAAAAAAACTGCTTTTATCAGTAGGTTTACGGAGCAATGTTTAAAACAGAACTCCTGAAGAAACTATAATTTGTATATCCAAAAATGAGATACTTGTATAAGATGGCATATTGATAACTAGTCCAGATATATTGATGATATATTCAAATCTGGTTACAGATAGATTAGCAATGGTAGGTGCTACAACAGAATCAATGATGATACCTTAACCTTGAATAAAACATTTATATCACCAAATACAAAATAATTATTATGTAACACTAGCTCTGCTATTTGCAATATAAGAACATAAGAACATAAGAAAATGTCATACTGGGTCAGACCAAGGGTCCATCAAGCCCAGCATCCTGTTTCCAACAGTGGCCAATCCAGGCCATAAGAACCTGGCAAGTACCCAAAAACTAAGTCTATTCCATGTTACCATTGCTAATGGCAGTGGCTATTCTCTAAGTGAACTTAATAGCAGGTAATGGACTTCTCCTCCAAGAACTTATCCAATCCTTTTTTAAACACAGCTATACTAACTGCACTAACTACATCCTCTGGCAACAAATTCCAGAGTTTAATTGTGCGTTGAGTAAAAAAAACTTTCTCTCGATTAGTTTTAAATGTGCCCTATGCTAACTTCATGGAGTGCCCCCTAGTCTTTCTACTATCCGAAAGAGTAAATAACCGATTCACATCTACCCGTTCTAGACCTCTCATGATTTTAAACACCTCTATCATATCCCCCCTCAGTCATCTCTTCTCCAAGCTGAAAAGTCCTAACCTCTTTAGTCTTTCCTCACAGGGGAGTTGTTCCATTCCCCTTATCATTTTGGTAGCCCTTCTCTGTACCTTCTCCATCGCAATTATATCTTTTTTGAGATGCGGAGACCAGAATTGTACATAGTATTCAAGGTGCGGTCTCACCATGGAGCGATACAGAGGCATTATGACATTTTCCGTTTTATTCACCATTCCCTTTCTAATAATTCTCAAAATTCTGTTTGCTTTTTTGACTGCCGCAGCACACTGTACCGATGATTTCAATGTGTTATCCACTATGACACCTAGATCTCTTTCTTGGGTTGTAGCACCTAATATGGAACCCAACATTGTGTAATTATAGCATGGGTTATTTTTCCCTATATGCATCACCTTGCACTTATCCACATTAAATTTCATCTGCCATTTGGATGCCCAATTTTCCAATCTCACAAGGTCTTCCTGCAAGAGTAGTTGATACACTGGGAGTCATTTCGATGTATTAGGATATCCTTCACTACTTCCATTGCTGCATCTAGGGGGGTACTTGCATGCAAGGACTCTATATCCATAGTAACCAGTATTATGTGTGCCTGTCATTGCTGCTTCATTTAATAAGATATTTTGCTCTGTGCCTGGTGTGCTATGGGGTTTGTGGGGTGCAAAGGGTCTCACTCAACCTGGGGACAGGGGTTTTTAGGGGAAATCATTCTTTAGAAAGGAGCTGGCTAGAGAAGAGAGGGACAAACCCTAAGGCAAGAGGTATCGGAACAGGTAAATGATTTGACTCCATCCTTCCCAAGGGTGTCCTAAACCCAATATCAGTAATCCTTCTCATTTAGCATATACACGAGGATTAACTATTTCAGCAGATTTGAAACCACATTTAAAGGATGTATCATCTTCCAAGGAGGTAATGATATATGGGCATAAAAAACATGGAAATTGTAGTATGTACCTGTCATTGTTGTATCATTTATTAAGATAAGAGACTTTTTCACATACTCTAATAGATTTATTTTGCATAAACAGAAAATTAGTTTGGAAAAAACCAGTGTTTTTTGGAGTGTTATTGAAAAAGATCTTGCTAAAGAGATTGAAGTGATATCCGAAAAGAAAGAAGAAACCCAGTGCAGTCAGAAATGTCACCCCCAAAATACAAATAAAAATGCAAAGGAAAAGGGTGAAGTGGATAAGAAAATTGAACTAAATAGGACACTAGAGGAACCCAAGAAAAGCTGTAACCAGAATGAGAAAAGCTGGAAAGCTATGAGCACAAATGCTCGTAGTTTAGTCAATAAAATCCCAGATCTGCAAGCCCTAATGATAGAGGTGGACTTGGACATTGTTGCTGTCAGGGAGACGTGGTTCACGGAATCTCATGATTGGGATACGGCAATACCGGGCTATAACTTATTAAGGAAGGACAGAGAGGACAGGAAAGGGGGAGGAGTGGCTCTTTATGCCAGAAACAATATCTAAGCATCTGAGCTGCAAGGAAGATGAGGCAAAGAAGAAGCACTATGGGCTGACCTAAAAAAAGATGATGGGGCTTCCATTTCTATTGGAGTGATTTACAGGCCTCCAAATCAAATGGAAGAGCTTGACAAAGCTCTAGTTGAAGACATAAAAAAGATGGGAAAGAAGGGAGAAGTGGTGATTGTTGGAGATTTTAATATGCTGACTGGAGAATCCCTTCTGCAGAATCTAACAGTAGTAGAGAGATAGTGGTGCCCTGCAAGGGGCTCTGTTCAAACAAATGGTAATGGAACCCACGAGGGAGGGAGCTATACTCGACTTAGTTCTCACTAATGGAGATAACGTCTCTAATGTACAGGTGGGTGCCCACCTCAGCACCAGTGATCATCATACAGTATGGTTTCATATCACAAATAGGATACGGAGAAGTAGCACGAAGACTCGAGTTTTGCAGTTCAAAAACACGGACTTTGATGAAATGGGGAAGTACCTGGAGGAAGAACTAGAAGGTTGGGAGAACGAGAGAGATGTGGAACAACAGTGGACCAAACTAAAAGGAGCAATTACCAAGGCAACTAATCTATATGTTAGAAAAGTAAAGAAAAGCAAGAGAAAAATGAGACCTATCTGGTTCTCAAAGGAGGTGGCTGACAACATAAAAGCTAAAAGAACAGCATTCAAGAAATATAAAGAATTCCAAAGAGAAGAACACAAGGAAGAATATCTAGTGGAACTGAGGGAGACGAAGAAAGCAATCAAGAAAGCAAAAATTGAAGCAGAAGAAAGGATTGCCAAAGAGGTAAAGCAAGGTGACAAAACATTTTTCAGATACATCAGTGAAAGGAGAAAAGTCGAAAGTGGTATACTGAAATTGAAAGGTGAAAAGGTTCAATGGGTGGAGACAGATGAAGAAATGGCAGAATTATTAAATGAATACTTCAGTTCAGTATTCACTAAAGAAGACCCTGGAGAAGGATCAACACTAGTCAACAAGAAACTGGAGGGAAGCGGAATGGATGAAACTCCGTTTACAGAAGAGAATGTATGGGAAGAGCTAGAAAAGCTGAAGGTGGACAAAGCCATGGGGCTTGATGAGGTTCATCCCAGGATACTGAGAGAACTCAGAGATGTGCTGAAAGCTCCGCTATGTGATCTTTTCAATAGCTCCCTGGAAACAGGAGTGGTGCTGAGTGATTGGAGAAGAGCGACGGTGGTCCCACTTCACAAGAGAGGGAGCAGACAAGAGGCTGGAAACTACAGGCCGGTAAGCCTCACCTCGATGGTGGGAAAGATATTGGAGTCACTGCTGAAGGAAAGAATTGTGAACTATCTACAAGCAGCAGAATTCATGGACCAGAGGCAGCATGGTTTCACCAAGGGAAGGTCCTGTCAGACAAATCTGATCGACTTTTTTGATTGGGTGACTAAGGAATTGGATCAAGGAAGAGTACTCAATGTCATCTACTTGGATTTTACAAAGATTTTGATACGGTCCCGTACAGGAGGCTGGTGAATAAAATGAGAAGCTTAGGAGTGAGTGCCAAGGTGGTGGCCTGGATTGCAAACTGGTTGACGGACAGAAGACAATGTGTGACAGTAAATGGAACTTACTTTGAAGAGAAAGCGGTGTTAAGTGGAGTGCAGCAAGGATCGGTGTCGGGTCAGGTCCTGTTCAATATCTTTGTGAGCGACATTGCGGATGGGATAGAAGGTAAGGTTTGTCTTTTTGTGGATGACACTAAGACCTGCAACAGAGTGGACACGCCGGAAGGAGTGGAAAGAATGAGACGGGATTTAAGGAAGCTGGAAGAGTGGTCGAAGATATGGCAGCTGAGATTTAATGCCAAGAAGTGCAGAGTCATGCATATGGGTGTGGAAATGTGAAAGAACTGTATTTGATTGGGGGGGGGGGCTGGTGTGCACAGAGCAGGAGAGAGACCTAGGGGTGATAGTGTCTAATGATCTGAAGTCGGCGAAACAATGTGACAAGGCGATAGCTAAAGCCAGAAGGATGCTGGGCTGCATAGAGAGAGGAATATCGAGTAAGAAAATGGAAGTGATTATCCCCTTGTACAGGTCCTTGGTGAGGCCTCACCTAGAGTACTGTGCTCAGTTCTGGAGACCATATCTCTGAAGGGACAGAGACAGGATGGAAGCGGTCCAGAGAAGGGCGACCAAAAAGGTGGATAGTCTTCACCGAATGACTTATGAGGAGAGATTGAAGAATCTAAATATGTACACCCTGGAGGAAAGGAGGAGCAGAGGGGATATGATACAGACTTTCAGATACTTGAAAGGTTTTAATGATCTAAAGACAATGACAAACCTTTTCCATTGGAAAAAAAATCAGCAGAACCAGGGGTCACGATTTGAAACTCCAGGGAGGAGACTCAGAACCAATGTCAGGAAGTATTTCTTCACAGAGAGGGTGGTGGATGCCTAGAATGCCCTTCCAGAGGAAGTGGTGAAGACCAAAACTGTGAAGGACTTCAAAGGGGAATGGGATAAATACTGTGGATCCATAAAATCTAAAGAATGTGAATGAAGAGAAGAGGCATGGGGGTAGCTTGCGGGAATTACGGCTACTACCTGGAGATTAATACCCTTATTCAATAAACACACTCACTGTCAATGGAACTCCAGCATTGCTCTATGCTTCAACGGCAAGAGAAAATGTGGAAAAAAAGGTTTGGCATTCACAAAAAAAACCATGGAGTAGCTTGCTTGTTGCGGCGGTTACTACCCCAAACCAAATAAGTCTGATACTTCACTTCAATGCAGATCCAGCATAGCTCTCTGCTTCAATGGCAGGGGGGAAAGACTGATACTTCACTTTCAGTGCATATCCAGCATAGTTCTCTGCTTCAACGGCAGGGGGGAAAGAGGAAAAGAGGATTTATATTCAGGCAACAACCAACAAGGAATGAATTACATAGTCCGGGCAAACAAATAATTATGGGAGTAGCTTGCTTGTTATGGCGGTTACTACCCTGAATCAATTAAGCTGGATACTTCACTGGGAATACATATCCAGTGCAACACACTGCTTCAACAGCAGGGGGAATAAAGAAAAGAGGAATTATATTCAGACAACTAACAAGGACTGAATGGCACAGGCTGGATAAACAAATAAGCGTGGGAGTAACTTGCTTATTGCAGCAGTTGCTAACCACCAATTGAGATGGATGCTTAGCTTGGATGCAGCTCCAGCGCTGCTCTCTACATCGATGGCGGGGGTGGAGGGAAACTGGAACCAGGGAGTTGCTGATGGGGGCCAAGAGTAACAGATAAGTATGAGGGAAAAAAAAAGTGTGAAAGCTTGCTGGGCAGACTGGATGGGCCGTTTGTTCTTCTTCTGCCGTCATTTCTATGTTTCTATTTTTCTACATTGGATGTTGGATTTACTGGGGTCTTTTGAATTTATACATTTAGCAATCCCATAAAGCCATACAAAAAGAGTAAACCAGCATATCTCTTGAAATCCCATAAGAACATAAGAAATTGCCATACTGGGTCAGAACAAGACTCCATCAAGCCCAGCATCCTGTTTCCAACAATGGCCAATCCAGGCTATAGTACCTGGCAAATACCCAAACACTAAGTAGATCCCACACTACTGATGCCAGTAATAGCAGTTGCAATTCCCTAAGTCAATTCAATTAATAGCAGTTAATGGACTTTTCCTCCAAGAACTTACCCAAACTGTTACGGCTATGGCTGCTGTGCAACCGCCTCACCACCAGGGGTCCTTCTAGAGCTGGCTCTCCTGACAGGCCCAGTCCATCTCCCTTGTTCACTCTATGTTCTGGACTTCCATTTATATCCCTGCCTGGCAGTTCCCTCAGTGCTTCGGCATCGAGCTCGCCTGGGCTCCCTGCTCTAGCTTTCCTTGCTTTGCTGTGCGTGTGGTCTTTGGGCCCTGCTTTGCCTTGCCTTGCGCTGTGTGTGGCCTTCGGGCCTTCTACCCTTCTTTGCCTTGTCTTGCGCTGTGTGCGGCCTTCGGGCTTCTGCCCTGTGTGAGTGTGTGGCCTTCGGGCTCCCAGCCCTGCTGTATGTGTGTGGCCTTCGGGCCCTCTGCCCTGCCGTATGTGTGTGGCCTTCGGGCTCTCTGCTTTGCCGTACGTGTGTGTGTGGCCTTCGGGCTCTCTGCCTTACTACTAGGTACCTTGGCCCAGCCTGGACTCTGACACTGTTGCCTGTTGCCTGCCCTGACCCAGCCTGGAATTTGACACTGCTTCCAGCCTTACTCTGCTCCACTGTCACCATCATCAGAGACTTTCCAGCCATCCCTATCTCTCTCTACCTGGAGTCACTCCAGAAGGTGGTGTTCACACCAGAATACAGCCCGAGCGTAACACAAACCTTTTTTAAACCCAGCTACATTAATTGCACTAATCACATCCTCTGGCAACAAATTCAAGAGCTTAATTGTGCATTGAGTGAAAAATAATTTCCTCCAATTAGTTTTAAATGTGCTACTTGCTAACATCATGGAGTGCTCCCTAGTCTTTCTATTATCCAAAAGAGTAAATAACCAATTCACATTTACCCGTTCTAGACCTCACATGATTTTAAAGAATTCTATCATATCCACCTTCAGCCATCTCTTTTCCAAGCTGTACAACCCTAACCTCTTTAGCCTTTCCTCATAGGGTAACTGTTAAGAACATAAGAACATGCCATACTGGTGTAGACCAAGGGTCCATAAAGCCCAGCATCCTGTTTCTAATAGTGGCCAATCCAGGCCATAAGAACCTGGCAAGTACCCAAAAACTAAGTCTATTCCATGTTACTGTTGCTAGTAATAGCAGTGGCTATTTTCTAAGTCAACTTAATTAATAGCAGGTAATGGCTTCTCCTCCAAGAACTTATCCAATCCTTTTTTAAACACAGCTATACTAACCGCACTAACCACATCCTCTGGCAACAAATTCCAGAGTTTAATTGTGCGTTGAGAGAAAAAGAACTTTCTCCGATTAGTTTTAAATGTGCCACATGCTAACTTCATGGAGTGACCCCTACTCTTTCTATTATCTGAAAGAGTAAATAACCAATTCACATCTACCTGTTCTAGACCTCTCATAATTTTAAACACCTCTATCATATCCCCCCTCAGCCATCTCTTCTCCAAGCAGAAAAGTCCTAACCTCTTTAGTCTTTCCTCGTAGGGGAGCTGTTCCATTCCCTTTGTCATTTTTGTCAACCTTTTCTATACCTTCTCCAGAGCAACTATATATTTTTGGAGATGCGGCGACCAGAATTGTATGCAGTACTCAAGATACTCTGGAGTCCTCTCCTGGGGGATGTTGGGAACAGTATGCAGATGAGCCTTCTGGCCCTCTTCTACTGCAAAGGATTCAGGGCCTCTGGAAGCTGGGGCTGTGGAGTTCGAAGCTTGGATCGTTCACTCTGGAGTCCTCTCCTGGGGGATGTTGGGAACAGTATGCAGATGAGTCTTCCATTCCTCTTCTACTTCCAATATCTCTTCTCTGACCAGCAGGTCTCCCTCCTTATTTCAAATGATCTTATTCAAGCAGTTCCTGGAAGACTCACTAGCAAATTCACCAGTCTTCCTGCATCCCCCATCTCACTCAATTCCCCCCCCCCCACTCCATTTCTAGAAATAGATTCAGGTTCATTCATTTGTATAGTAACAATTGGTTTCCTTTATTGAGGGCAATCAAATGCCAAGCAGAAAAGATAAGCAGGTCACAAATCCTGTAACATGCACAGTACTGTTCTCAGAAAAGTGTTTAGTAGTAGCAACATTAAATTCTGTCAGCTCTTCACTCACAAGTCATAATCTGGTCAAAGCAGCTGCACAAGTCATTATGGAGACAATGTCTACACTTTGGGGCAGATTTTTAAAAAATACGCGAGCACGTACTTTTGTTTCCGCACCAGGCGCGAACAAAAGTACGCTGGATTTTATAAGATACGCGCGTAGCCGCGCGTATCTTATAAAATCTGGGGTCGGCACACGCAAGGGGGTGCACATTTGTGCAACCTGCGCACGCCGAGCCCAGCGCGGCCTGCCTGTTCCCTCCGAGGCCGCTCCGATTTCGGAGCGGCCTTGGAGCGAACTTTTCTTCGCCCTCCCCCCACCTTCCCCTCCCTTTCCCTACCTAACCCACCCCCCCGGCCCCATCTAAACTCCCCCCCACCTTTGTCAGCAAAGTTACGCCTGCTTTCAGCAGGCGTAACTTTGCGCGCGTCGGCCGGCAGCCCCGCCCCGTCCTCCAGTCCCGGGGGGTTGGTCCGGAGGCCTCGACCACACCCCCGGGCCGGCGCCACGCCCCCGAAATGCCGTGTCGTTTCGGGAACGCCACGGACACGCCCCCTCCCGCCCCTTTTTGAAAGCCCCGGGACTTACGCACATCCCGGGGCTTTATGCGCACCGGCGGCCTATGCAAAATAGGCGCGCCGGCGCGTGTGGGCCTTTTAAAATCCGTCCCTTTGTTTCTTCATCATAATGGTGAGAATGAAAGATTTCCAGCAAGAAAATGCCTTTTCTGTTGGCCCTATATTCCTTCTAGGGCCCCAAATCTAAATAATGGTTTATTGGTCAGCAGTAAAAAAGGGACTCACCTCTGTGACAAGTTTGACTCTTATGCCCTTGAAGTGACTACTGAAATAGGCTAAGGAGTAAGGTCAATTATGGGACTGTTTAACTCCACAGCTTTGCAATCATTAGCAGTAGAGGTAACCCATAGGTAAAGGGTAAAGGGTAATGTCTGTTACCATTTACACCAGACTCTCACTTCTTGCAGCTGGCTCACATCCAGCAAAATGTGGCCCAAAGATTGGAATCAACTGTGAAAAGAGAAAAGGACAGCTGCTAACTTTCACATTATTACACTGCAAGTTTTTTCCACATGCAGCAGCCAATGTGCAACAGCCATTAGTTTCCCAAGTAATAAATATTGTTGAACATCCATCACATCTTTATAAATTTATCTTCATTTACACTGGTTAAATGATCAACACCATTAGTTACAGGTAGGGGTATACTAAATGCAACACATTATTTAAAGCTTGAAAAGTCTCTGTGAAATAGAATGAAAATGCTACAGTTTCTTCAAGATGTAACACTTATTTTATCAGTTAAATGAAGGCTCAGCACACCATATAAAAGCTGGAAGGAACTAATAAAAATGTCTCTTAAAGAGCACCAAGGAACATACATACATAAGTCTAAAATATATAAGAATAAATTGCATGCATAAAATTTAAGCACATATATTAGGCTACCTATTGCTAGTTTTCTAATGAATGTATATTGAATACTTGTTGGTTTGAATGTTCCTAATAAAAATTTAAATTAAAAAAAGAGAAGTAAGTTTTAGTTTCTACAACTTAAAAGCAGGTGTAAAATGCACACGTAAGTTGGTCAATAAATGTGCGTACTTCACTTATAAAATATCTTCTTATTTTTGTACTTTGATACCCCACCCTGGAACAACCCTAAACCACCCTGTTTTTATGCATATTTATTTATGTACAATACTGTTAGTGTACGCATACTATTTTGCTAAATAATACCGCAGCCCGAATGTTGTGTAATGTATCTCGACGAGACCATATTTCACCTGTTTTGCAATATTTGCATTGGCTTCCCATTCCATATCGTATAACCTACAAAGTTCTATCCACAATTCATAATCTGCTCTATAATACTAACGCTATTTGGCTATGCTCACTTTTAAGAATTTACAGACCGACTAGGCAACTCCGTTCCTTAGATAAATGTATTTTAGAAATACCAACAATAAAATCTGCTACCTTATCTCTAACCCGCAAACGAGCATTTTCTGTAGCCGGCCCAATAATGTGGAACTCACTTCCAGAACATATCCGACTGACAGCCAACCTCTCAGAATTTAAGAAACTACTAAAAACTCATCTTTTCTCCAGTGCATTTAATCTATATTAAAATCCTCACACAACATTACAGTATATAACTTCAATTTGCTCAAATCTTGTTTGTACTAAGTATTGTAATTATGATTTTAATATGTGACCAAATTATGTATGTTTGAATATGTAAACCGCCTAGACGGATAGTTTACCTACCCATTGTGCGGTATATAAAACTTGTAAATAAATAAATAAAATAAATAAATAATACTTAGCTCATACATACTGCATACACAGCCAACCTCCTATTTTAGAGGCACAAACCTTTGCAAAATGACCTCCCTAACGTATATTCAAGCAACATCATGCATAGGTCATTTTACATTGAGCTAGTCACTAATTGGATGATTCATCAAAGTGTGTTAATGCTATAATGCATAAGATAATATGATCGCATGGTACTGTTACAAACGCACCCAGCGGGCCCAGGGAAGGGTCGTGGAGGCACAATCGCTTGTTCCTAGGAGATAGTGAGCTCTTGGCCCATAAGACGACTCAGGGAGCAGCCCCAAGACACCCCGAGGAAGGAGAGCGAGTACAGGCACGGGCGGAGCAAGAACACAGGAGTAGGACGAAGTGGAGTCAGCCTCCGCAGAGCCAACATGCACCAGTGAGGTCAGACGGAGGCAGAGGGCTGGAAACAAAGACGCAAGGAACCAAAGCAGGAGACTCTGGATCCTAGAGCATAAAAGAGTCAGAGTACATAGGGGAGATGAGGACTCCTGGATTTAGACGAGGCGAGGACTCCTGGACTTGGGTGAGACAAGACTCTGGAGACTTGGACAAGACAAGACTCTGAAGACTTGGACGAGACAAGACTCTTGGAACATGGAAGAGATGAGACTCTGGAGACTTGGACTGGGACGAGACTCTTGGAACATGGAAGAGATGAGACTCTGGAGACTTGGAAGAGAAGAGACGTTTTGGAGTTGGAAGGTGCTGTCCCTCAGGGCACCTTACACAGCCCGACGAGGAATGGTCACAGACCACCCTGTCCCTCTGTGCGCCCTACACGACCTGGAAGGCTGGTCACAGACCACGTGGAGAGTGGAACATGCACAGAAAAGAGAAGAGAATCCAGACAGCACTTGAGAGAAGTCCAGCTGGAAGAGGATTCCAGTCACCTGAAGACGGACACCAAATAAGACGTATTTACTCCTAAGAAGGTTGGCTGGAGACGAAGTTTGGTGGACGACAAGACTGCTAACGGATTCTTCAGGATTGAGATAAGGAGTGAAGGAAATTGGTACACAAGAGAATGGTACCTCTGGAAACCTGGACACCTGGACATCTGGATCTCTGAATGAGTGGACATCTGGGCATCTGGAAATCTGGACAAGTGGGCATCCAGATATCTGGATAAACAGATGAGCGGGCATCTGGATGAAAGGACGTTTGGACATCTGGATGAGTGGACATCTGGACATCTGGAACATCTGGGACATCTATGTAAAGATGAAGGAACCCCAAGGCTTTCAGGAATGGAAAGCTGAGGGCTGGAACATGCCACGAGGATGATCCGATGAGGAACGAGACCCAGAATATCAGACGGAGACATTGAGAACAAGAAGACATGGAACATGAAGTCATCTGATCAGGAGCAGCTAGATGGACCATGATGGAACAGGTGGAACTCCATGGAAGATGGAGTAACTCCATCCGAAGGCCCTGAGGAACTGAAGCAGGTCCTTTATATAGGGCAGGTCAAGGAAGTGCCCTGAGGATGTCATCCGGAGGGCCAAAGGTTGCTTCCTGCTTCTGGCCCTTTAAAGGGGGAAGAGAGGCATGCGCCCACACCTAGAAGGAGCTCGGGAAGAAGGTTGGTGGAGCTAAGGCCTGTAGCGGTATCCTGCTGCATAGAGGTAGAGTGAGCAGGCCGGCGGCAGCTTCCTGCCGTGAAGATGGCCCGATGGCAGTGGCTCGTGCCACAAGAGGGAATCCCAGCGGGGACTTGTCTATAGCTGACTGCGGAGTCAACAGCACAACTGACAGCCCTGAAGGGAAGAAGCAACGGCAGCGGCTCCATGCCGCATGGAGGGAGGTCCCAGGAGCAGCGAGAGCAGCAGCCCAGGCCGCAAAGAGAGTCAGCAGTAGGGAGCCCTCAAGGAGAGGAGGCGAGAGGCTGTCCGCAGGATGGGGTCTGCAGGCAGGATCGTAACAGTACCCCCCCCCTAAAGCCCACCCAGCCTCTTCAATGGCTGAGGGTGGAAGGCCTAACTCCCATGCCAAGTAGGGAACTGGGGATCCAAACCACAGATCTTCAATGCTTGTGAGGAGTTGAAGCAAGGATGGAACAACATACTGACAACTTGATGTAGACACAGGACGTTATGAGAAGGACATGACCCAGATAGAATGGGAGGCACAGCTGGTTGATAGCATCTTAGAGCACATGTTGGATCTGAGTCAAGGTGGAAGTGAAAAACAGGAGTATGATCTTCGAGCAGGAGATAACGAAACTCGAGATTGAAGCATGAAGCTGAATTCATTAATACAAGGATAGAGGTGTCACTTGCTCAAAGGTAGTTTGAAGCAAGGAAGTCCAAAGAACATTGCACCAAAGATGAAAGGCTGGTCATGGTGGTAAGAAAACCATTTGATGAAAAGCTGGCAGAAGTGAAGAAGTCAAGTGGAAGGAAGCTCAAGGTTAGTGGTTCCAAATCTTTAAGAGGTCAAATGGTAAGAGAGATCCCTTTAATTCAGTGAATATAGAAAAATGACTCTCAGGAAAACTATGTAATAGTAATGCAGGCTCCCATATGGTAAAGAAGCATTTCAAGAGGAGCGTGGAAGTCAGACATCACTAAGAAACTACAGGTAGGATATTCATTCAGCCTATTGAATTTTCCTGATAAGAGTATAGACGAATATTTCTCAGGATTGAATCAAATGAGCCGATGTAGGTAGATGAGGCTCAAGGGTAGCAAGGATTGATTCCAGCAGGCAAATAGGAAAGCCAAGATGGCATTTATAGTCCTTTACTAGGCAGCAGATGAATACCAGAAGAGCAGATGTAGAGAATACCTGAAAACCAGTTCAAGTTTTACCAGCTCAGAACTCTGCAGGAAAGGATGCTGGAGGAGACTGAGAATAAATGCTGGATTCAAAACAGCTCACCTTGGCACAACAAGGAACCACAGGATACAGATTTAGTAGCTTGCAATGGAGAAAAAGGTGGAACTTCCCACTTGTACGGAGCAACACAGGATCAATGCTGAGGATCCAGGGTAACTAGCTGTGTTAAAATCAAGAAGATAAGGAACTCCATGGTGAACTTCAAACTTGGAGAAACGTCCAGCATGGAGTGAGGTTAGCAAGATGAAACAGAACCAGGTCTAGGTGCAGGCTCCTCCTGCAGGTCATTTAACCCCAGGAGCCTGGAGTTGCTGTAGAATATACTATTTGAAGCTTGGAGGTACTTGACGAGAAGTTAAAGTTGATACTGGAGGTGTAAACCTGGCACAGGTGCCTCCTGCAGGTGGCAAAGAACCCAAGAATCTGGAGTTGCTATGGAGTATACTTTGATTGGCATATCCTCGAGGAGTTATTTTGATGAAAGGGTCAAACTTGATACTGGATGTGGAAGCCTGGGTGCAGGTGCCTTCTGCAGGTCGTTTGAAACCCAGGAAGAAAGAACATCGCAGTGCAAAGAACGGAGATGGTCCTTGGAACAGTGGAAGGTGCCTCCTGCAGGTCAAGAAGGTTCCAGGACTGGAGTGAAACTGAAGAAAGTCTGGATGCAGGCCCTCCTGCAGGTCGTAGGAAGCCAGAAATACTGAAAAGAGACATGCGAGTTAGTACACAAATTTCTGATTGAAAACAGAAAACACGAGTCCAGGAATTTGGAGAAAAAAAATCCTGCATAAGAACAGAAAACATGAGTCCAAGAACTTGCAAATTTTGCTTAAAAACAGGAAACATGAGTTCAGAAATTGGAGAAAAAATATTTCTACTTGAAAACAGGAAACGTGACTTCAGAACTTGGAGAAAACATTTCTGGTTAAGTTTAGGCCAGACAAAATAAAAACATTTGTTCAGGAAATTTGTGCCCATCACAGGCACAGGCTCAGCGAGCTCATGGCCTTCAGATACTGTTACGAATGCACCCAGCAGGCCCTGGGAAGGGACATGGAGGCGCGATCGCTTGCTCCTGGAAGAGAGTGAACCCTTGGCCTATGAGATGACTCAGGGAGGAGCCCCAAGACACCCCGAGGGAGGTGAGCGAGTACAGGCATGGGCGGAGCAAGAATACAGGAGTAGGACGAAGCAGGGTCAGCCCCCGCAGAGCCAACATGCACCAGTGAGGTCAGACGGAGGCAGAGGGCTGGAAACAAAGAGGCAAGGAACCAAAGCAGGAGACTCTGGATCCTAGAGCATAAAAGAGTCAGAGTACATAGGGGAGATGAGGACTTCTGGATTTGGATGAGATGAGGACTCCTGGACTGGGCGAGATGAGACTCTGGAGACTTGGACGAGACAAGACTCTTGGAACTTGGAAGAGACGAGACTCTTGGAACATGGAAGAGACAAGACTCTGGAGACTTGGTCAAGACAAGACTGTAGACTTGGACGAGATGAGACTCTTTGGACTTGGAAGAGATGAGACTCTTGGAAGAGACAAGACTCTTGGAACTTGGAAGAGATGAGACTCTGCAGACTTGGACGAGACAATACTCTATGGACTTGGAAGAGAAGAGACTCTTGCTGTCCCTCAGGGTGCCCTACACAGCCCGACAAGGACTGGTCACAGACCACTCTGTCCTGTGGCGTGCCCTGCACAACCTGGAAGGCTGGTCGCGGACCACGCAGAGAGTGGAACATGCACAGACAGAGAAGAAGATCCATACAGCACTTCAGAGAAGTCCAGCCAGAAGGGGATTCCAGTCATCTGAAGACGGACACTGAATGAGATGGATCTACTCCTAAGAAGGTCAGCTGGATACAAAGTCCGGTGGACGACAAGGCTGCTAGCAGATTCTTCAGAACTGAGATAAGGAGTGAAGGAAATTAGTACACAAGAGAATGGTACCTCTCGACACAAGTATATCTGGACATCTGGATAGGTGGACATTTGGATATCTGGACAAGCAGATGAGCGGACATCTGGATGAGAGAACATTTGGACAAGTGGATAACTGGAAGAGTGGACATCTGGAATGTCTGGCACATCTAGGTACAGACGAAAAAACCCCAAGGCTTTCAGGAAGGGAAGGCTGAGGGCTGGAACCTACCACGAGTACTATCCAATGAGGGACGAGACCCGGAACATCGGATGGAGACATCGAGAACAAGAAGACTTGGAACACGAAGTCATCTGGTCAGAAGCAGCTAAATGGACCACAATGGAATAGGTGGAATTCCATGGAAGATGGAGTAAATCCATAGAGTGCGTAACTTCATCCAAAGGTCCTGAGGAACTGAAGCAGGGCCTTTATATAGATATAGGGCAGGTTCAGGAAGTGCCCTGAGGACACTTCTGGCCCTTTAAAGGAGGAAGAGAGGAATGTGCCTGTGCCTAGAGGGAGCTTTGAATGTGCCGCAAGAGGGAATCCTGGTGAGGACTTCCCTACAGCCAAGGGCAGAGTCAGCGGCGCGGCTCACAGCTGCAAAGGAGAAAAGCAGCAGCGGTTCCATGCCACATGGAGGGAAGGTCCCGGGAACGGCGAAAGCCGCAGCCCAGGCCTTGAAGAGAGTCAGCAGTAGAGAGCCCACGAGGAGAGGAGGTGAGAGCCTGACCGCGAGATGGGGTCCACAGGCAGGATCGTAACAGGGTAAACCATTATTAACCAAGAAGACTTGGAGAAAGCCACTGCTTATCCCTGGGTGAAAGCAAAATGGAGTCTATCTACTATTTTGTATCCTTACAGGTAATTGCAAGCTAGATTGGTCACTGCTGGAAACAGGATAATGGGCTAGTTGGACCCTTGGTCTGACCCAGCATGGCACTTCTTGTGTTCTTATATTCTTATGTATTAAGTATTCTGAATGGGTACTGTATGTTCTTTCCTTTGTCATCCTTCTTCAGATACAAAGGTTGGAAGATGCAGAATATGATCTTTTGCAGCACATCTAAGATTAGTCTTGCAAACTTCCTACTAATTCCTGGCTGGGATCCAGTTAGCATGCTGCAGCCTTTATAGGTTCTCATTGAATCCCTTGAAAGATAAGACAACACTGAGAGGCCAATATTCAGTAAGCCGATCAGAGGACACCTTATCCAGCTAAAGTTCAGCACGGGTTGAATATCTATGCCGATAACATACACTTCTACTACTACTATGAAAGTAACTCAGCAGTGTCCAAGATCACTGTATACCGCAATCGCAGGTTTCAAAACAGGCCATGACTGAGGCACTGGGTGGATGGTAGGGCTTCGGGGGCAGGGTAATGATATATGGGGGTTGTCAAGGAGAAATATTTTTAAAATATATTTACTGGGAAGGAAAGAGGGGAGAACTGGATGGCCAGTGGTTATAAATGCATGTGAGGTGGTGGAGAGGGTATATCAGGGTAGAGGCACACAGTGAAGTTTTTCTTTTTAAAGGATCGCCACATATATAGCTAGTTATCTGGCCTCAGAAACTGGATAACTTTAGGCCTGCACTGAAGAAAGTCTGAAGTTATCCAGCTAACTTAACCGAATACAACTGAAATTCCCCTAAGCTAGTTGGATAATTTTGGCATGTCCTAGAACTCCTTTTTTTTAATCCAGTATTTTATAGACAGATAACATATTATCTGGCTATACTTTTGCTGGATAAGTGGCAGAATAGACCAAAATTTGTCATGTAGATAGATAACTTGTAAATTATCCATCTAAATGGCTTTGAATATTGACCTCCTAAAATGTTCTCATCCAATTAGGAGTGAACTGACATCTGAGGAAAGAAATTATGTTTCTGCCAGGCAGCAAGAAAAAAATCCACAAAGGAGCCCAGAGGGAAATAGAAAATACCAGAGGAAGGAGTTTCCTGAGCAGCGAACAACTGAATCCAGAAGGAACTGTCAAAATCATAGTATTTTTTTTCTCTGTTTTCTCAAGAAAGATGATAGTGTGGAGTGTGAGCTGGTGGTCTTGAGAACTGTAAGAAAGGCATGTTCCTTTGACAAGAGAAAAGGACTGAAATTGCCTGCCCTGAACTCAGACAGTGTCTTCTATTTTGGACCTCGAGGATCCAGGTCTCCAGAGAACTATAAAAAATGAAAGCTGAAGCTAGTGAATTATTTAGGAGACATCTAAAACACTACCCAATGAATAGAGCTGTCCATGAGAAGAAAATAAAAAGTGTGACAACTATAGAACTCTAATTTGTTTACCTTGAACCCAGTCTAAGCTTCTATTTTTTTCCCTTTTTTTTGGGGGGGGGGGGGGATTGGAGTCCTTTTTCTTATATATACATGCTGTATGCTCCTATTTCATGCTAATTCAGCCTTATTGAATTATGTGCTGAAATGCACCTTTCACATTTCCTCTTTTTGACTGTGGAACACATTTAAACAAAGGGACGGTAACTTTCAAAAGTAACACGCATGTGTCAGCCCATACCCTGGGGCATGGCTATTTTATAATTGTACGCATATATGTGCACATTATAAAATAGCCTTGCCGCGCCAAATTTTAAGTGGGCATGCAAATCTCGCTTTTACTGCATAAATCAGGGAATTTTAAAGGGGTATGAGCCCATGCCATTCTCAGTATATCTGTCCATCCACCAGTTCAGCCATTTAACAGCTGGGTCCTCCAACCTCCCCTGGTTTGATGGCCTTTACTCCCTCTAGTTACCCCAGACCCTTTGAACTCCTCAGAAATGGCTGGATCCTTTTATTTTATCATTTAAACTTCATCCATAGCAGAAGTAAAGTTAGGCAGCAGAGGAACTGGGTACACACCAGGGTGCGTAAGTGTTTACACGCGCATATCTTGGCCAGGCCCCCAAAAGTCCACACCCCACTCAGACCACACCCATGCCCTTCTATCTTTGGAAACTTTTCAGATGTGCATACCACAGCATTTACACCCATATTTGGGTGCTTTTAAAAAAAAATAGTCGCAATGCACTAACATGACTTCTTTGCATGTCCCCCAATTGATGCATGCACTAGGTTTTTAAAATTCACCTTTCAGAGAATCCAGGATTGAAACAGTGAAATACTGTTATGTGAAATCAAAATCACAAAACATATAGAAAGACATGGTTTAATGGAACAAAGTCAGCATGGCTTTACCCAAGGCAAGTCTTGCCTCACAAATCTGTTTCACTTTTTTGAAGGAGTTAATAAACATGTGGATAAAGGTGAACAGGTAGATGTAGTGTACTTGGATTTTCAGAAGGCATTTGACAAAGTTCCTGATGAGAGGCTTCTAGGAAAAGTAAAAAGTCATGGGATAGGTGGCGATGTCCTTTCGTGGATTACAAACTGGTTAAAAGACAAGAAACAGAGAGTAGGATTAAATGGACAATGTTCTCAGTGGAAGGGAGTGGGCAGTGGAGTGCCTCAGGATCTGTATTGGGACCCTTACTTTTCAATATATTTATAAATGATCTGGAAAGAAATATGACGAGTGAGGTAATCAAATTTGCAGATGATACAAAATTGTTCAGAGTAGTTAAATTGCAGGAAGACCTTGTGAGACTGGAAAATTGGGCATCGAAATGGCAGATGAAATGTAATGTGGATAAGTGCAAAGTGATGTTTTTAGGGAAAAGTAACCCATGCTATAATTACACCAATGTTAGGTTCCATATTAGGTGCTACCCACCCAGAAAGAGATCTAGGTCATAGTGGATAACACATTGAAATCATCAGTTCAGTATGCTGCGGCAGTCAAAAAGCAAATAGAATGTTGGGAATTATTAGAAAAGGGAATGGTGAATAAAACGGAAAATGTCATAATGCCGCTGTATCGCTCCATGGTGAGACCGCACCTTGAATACTGTATACAATTCTGGTCGCCACATCTCAAAAAGATATAATTGCGATGGAGAAGGTACAGGGAAGGGCGACCAAAATGATAAGGGAATGAAACAGCTCCGCTATGAGGAAAGACTAAAGAGGTTAGGACTTTTCAGCTTGGAGAAGAGACGGCTGAGGGGGGATATGATAGAGGTGTTTATCATGAGAGGTCTAGAACGGGTAGATGTGAATCGGTTATTTATTCTTTCAGATAATAGAAAGACTAGGGCGTACTCCATGAAGTTAGCATGTGAGACATTTAAAACTAATCGCAGAAAGTTCTTTTTCACTCAACGCACAATTAAACTCTGGAATTTGTTGCCAGAGGATGTGGTTAGTGCAGTTAGTATAGCTGTGTTTAAAAATGGATTGGATAAGTTCTTGGAGGAGAAGTCCATTGCCTGTAATTAATTAAGTTGACTTAGAAAATAGCCACTGCTTTTACTAACAACGGTAACATGGAATAGGCTTAGTTTTGGGGTACTTGCCAAGTTCTTATGGCTTGGATTGGCCACTGTTGGAAACAGGATGCTGGGCTTGATGGACCCTTGGTCTGACTCAGTATGGCATGTTCTTATGTTCTTCTTATGTTTCTTATGGTGATGTTGAAGATGTATGTGGTAGAATACTATAGTGTGTGGATGGTTTATTTAAAAGGATCTGGAACCTTAGATTATTCCCCGCTACCAGTCCTATTAGAACATTAGAGTACAATTTAAAAAAATGAATATCTTTCCCTTAAAAAATTGTGTAGAGAAAAAGAACCCATACAAATTTGCATCTCCTTTTCTGTGGATACGTTTCCCCTGAAAAATAACTTACACAGTTTTAAAAATGCAAAATTATGTGCATTGATGTCTTCCCTGACCTAACCCTGCCACTGATCCCATCTACTTTTTTTCACAGATAAAGATGTAGTTTGACCTGCATATATGGTGAGACATTTTTCAGACAGTCTTTTTACCTGGATAAATAACCATTTACATGGGTAAATGGCTTTTGAAGACTGCCCTCTTATTCTCAAAGAGTGATCCCATCCCCTCCAAAAAATGACTTACTAACCGAGTGGGAAGAAAGGGTTACACAAGCTGGTCAAATAATATTAGAAATATGTAATCCATGGAGTACAGATCATTTTGAAAAACACCCATTCTCCCCAGTGTTACTCGAACATAATGCTTTTTCTGTATGGGAGAATGAAGAAACCTCAGCAATAGATATTGATGTGATTTCTAAAAGTGAAGTCACCCAATGCACCCAGAAGCCCTGCAACTGAATCAAATGTCATAAAAGAAAGCAGCTTCTTCTGGGAGACTTGATCATCAGATTAACCAATTTGGAAGCACTTGTTGGTGGTGGAACAAAAGTTAAATGCATTCCAGGATCCTCAGCTAGTAGATATGCAAATCAGATAGTCCAAGTCTTTGAAGATGAAAGTAGGAACTTTAATATCAGTGTTATCATCCATCTAGAGACCAATGATCTCAATAGAAATGGTATCCATGAAGTACAAAAAGACATCCAAATTCTAGGCAAGATGGTAAGATACATTGCAAAGACTATTGCCTTTTCAGAAGGATTACCTATCCATGGTAAGAGAAATGAGAAGCTATGCCATATAAATATTTAAATTCCTTGCTCAAAACCTGATGTACAGAAATAGTTTTGGATACATTGGAGGCTGGGTCATGCATGGAAAGGTAAAAGCTACATGGTAAGGATGGCCTACATTTGTCCATAGCAGGAAGGAGGATGCTAAGTGAGAAATTCAGATCATATATTAAAAGCATTTAAATTAAAGAATGGAGGTATTAGGAGATGGCCAATGAAATTGGCATGTCACTCCCAAAGAATTCACGATGTAGGAAGAGAAAACAAATCAATCAGCTCAAAAAAGCAGAAAAGGTGCCTAGGAATTGTAAAACATCAAGGGAGAAAAACTAGAAAGCTATGACTACAAATGCTCATAGTTTGAGCAATAACATCTCTGACCTGCAGGATCTAATGGTGGACTTGGGCATTGTTGCTGTTACGAAGACATGGTTCACAGATACACATGAAAGGGACATGGCCATACCGGGCTATAACTTTTTAAGGAAGGACAGAGAGAAACAGCAAGGAATGTGGGGTAGGGAAGAAGCATTATGGGCCATCCTAAAAAAAGATGATGGTGCATCCATTTTTATGGGTGTGATTTACAGGCCTCCAAATCATATGGAAGAACTAGACAGAGATCTGGTTGAAGACATCCAAAAGGTGGGAAAGAAGGGAGAAGTGCTGATTGTTGGAAACTTTAATCTGCCAGACAGAGACTGGAAAATCCCTTCTGTGGAATCTTCCAGAAGTAGAGATAGATGTAGAGGTCCTGCAAAGAGCTCTTTTCAAACAAATGGTAATGAACCCACAAGGGAGTGATTTATACTCAACCTAATGCTCACTAACGGGGATAATGTCTCAAATGTCTGGGTGGGTGCCTACCTCAGCACCAGTGATCATCAAACAGTATGGTTTGACATCGCAAACAGGAAATAGAGAAGTCACACGAAGACCCAAGTTTTCCCTTTCAAACATACGGACTTTCTCGAAGAGGGAATATACTTGGAGGTAGTACTAGAAGACTGGGAAAATAGAAGAGGTGGAAAAACAGTGGACTAAACTAAAGGGAGCAATTACAAAAGCAACAAATCTATATGTTAGAAAAGTAAACAAAAGTAAGAGAATAAAACTGATCTGGTTCTCAAAGGAGGTGGCTGACATAATGAAAGCAAAAAAAGCAGCATTCAAGAATTATAAAGGATTCCAAAAAGAGAAACACAAGGAAGAATATATCTGCTAAAACTGAGGGAAACTAAGAAAGTAATCAAGAAAGCAAAAAGACTGGCAGATGAAAGGATTGCCAAAGAGGTAAAGCGAGGTGACAAAACATTTTTAAGATACATCAGAGAAATGAGAAAGGTCCAAAGAAGTATAGCGAAGTTGAAAGGTGACTAGGATCAATGTGTAGAGAGAGATGAAGAAATTGCAGAAATATTAAACAAATACATCAGTTTGGTGTTCAAAAGAAGACCCTGGAGAAGGATCATTGCTGGTTAACAAGATTGTGGAAGGGGATGGAGTAGACAAAACTCCATTTACAGAAAAGAATATATGGGAAGAGCTAGGAAATCTGAAAGTGGACAAAACCATGTGACCTGATTAGGTTCATCCAGGAATACTGAGAGAGCTCAGAGATGTGCTGGCGTGTCTGCTGTGTGACCTGTTCAATAAATCCCTGGAAACAGGAGTGATGTCAAGTGATTGGAGAAGAGCGATGGTGGTCCTGCTTCTCAAGAGTGGGAGCAGAGAGGAGGCTGGAAACTACAGGCTGGTTAGTCTCACCTTAGTGGTGGGAAAATTAGAGTAGCCTAGTGGTTAGAGCAGTGGGCTATAAACCAGGAGACCAGGGTTTGAGTTCCACTGTTACTCCTTGACAAGTCACTTTACCCTATGTTGCTTCAGGTACAAACTTATAGTGTAAACCCTCTGGGGATAGGGAAATATCTCTACTACCTGAATGTAATCTGTGTTGAAAAAAGTATAATATCTAAATAAATTAATGGAGACTCTGCTGAAGGAAAGGATAGTGAACTATCTATAATCCAGTGGGTTGCTTGATCTGAGGCAGTGTGGATTCACCAGGGGATGTTCCTGTCAGTTGAATCTATTTGGGTGACTAGAGAATTGGATCAGGGTAAAGCTTTTAATATGGTCCCACATAGAAAAGTCATGAATAAAATGAGAAACTTGGGAGTGACCGCCAATGTGGTGGCGTGGATTACAAACTGGTTACTAGTAGACAGTGCGTGATGGTAAATAGAACCTGCTCTAAAGAGAAAATGGTGTTGTGGAATGCCACAGGGATCAGTTGTGATCAATATCTTTGTGAGCAACATTGTGGAAGAGATAGACGGTAAAGTTTGTCTATTTGTGTATGATACTAAGATCGGCAACGGTATGGACATGCTAGAAGGAGTAGAGAGAATGAGATAGGATTTAAGGAAGCTTGAACAGTGGGCAAAAATATTGCAGCTGGGATTCGATGCCAAGAAGTGCAGAGTCATTCATCTGGGGTGTGCTAATCTAAAAAAGCTGTGTGTGATGGGGGGTGAAGGTCTGTTATGCACAGAACAAGAAAGAGACTTTGGGGTGATAGTGTCTAGTGAACTGAAGATGGCAAAGCAATGTGACAAGGTGATAGCAAAAGCTATAAGAATGCTGGGCTGCATTGAGAGAGGAATAACCAGTAAGAAAAAGGAGGTGTTAATCCCTTTGTACAGGTCCTTGGTGAGTCCTCACCTGGAGTACATTGTTCAGTTCTGGAGACCATATCTCAAAAGGGACACAGAAAGGATGGAGGTGGTCCAGAGAAGGGTGACCAAAATGGTGGTAAGTCTCCATCAAATGACTTATGAGGAGAGGTGAAGGTCCTAAATGTGTATACCCTGGAGGAGAGGAGGTACAGGGGAGATAAGACACAAACCTTCAGATACCTGCAAGGTTTTAATGATGCACAATCAATGATAAATCTTTTCCATTGGAAAAAAATCAGTAGAACTAGGGGTCACAAAATGAAATTCCAGGGAGGACAACTCAGAATCAATGTCAGGAAATATTCCTTCACAGAAAGGGTGGTGGATGCCTGGAATGCCCTTCCAGAGGAGGTGGTGAAGACAAAAACAGTAAAAATTTCAATGGGGCATGGGATAAACACTGTGAATGTCTCAAGGCTAGAGGATGGGAATTAAGAAAAGAGTGCATGCGGGTAACTTGCTGGTCTGGTGGTTTCTACCCTTAACCAATAAGCCTTTATGTTGCTGATGCAACTACATCATTGCTGTCTGTTTCAAAGGCAGGGGGAAAAGAGGAAAAGGTAAATTAAATTCAGACAGCAACCAACAAGGACATTGAATTGCACAGTCTTGGAAAACAAATAAGCATGGGAGTAACTTGTGATGCGGTGGTTACTACCCTTAACCAATAAACCTGATATTTTTTATGCAACTCCAACATTGCTCTCTGCTTCAAAGGCAAGAGATAATGGGGAATTGGACTCAAACAACAACCAACAAGGGTCCTGACTTTGACAGTCTGGGAAACATAATTATAAGGTGACCATAAGCTGACTGGCCAGACTGGATGGACCATTTGGTCCTTTTCTGCTGTCATTTATATGTTTCTATATTTTACATTGAACACCAATTTCCAAAATATGTTTATGTATGTGTGAGAAGCATGGAGAGGATACTTTTGTAAATGTGACATTAAGCCGACTTTTTCTGTGTGCCTGTGAAAAGAAAGAGGGTGATTGTGTGTGTTTGAGACAAACGCAGGAGTGGTGTTTTGTTCTTTATGCTACAAGAAGGCTTTATATTTTTGAGAGAGAGAGGGGAGCTGTGTATTTTGGGGGGTGTATCTGAGATAGAGTTTGAATTGTTTGTATGGGTGTATGTTAGAGAAAGAGATGTTGTTTATTGTGTTAATGTGCTTGTATTTGTGTGCATGTGAAATAGAGAATGTGCACTGACGTGTGCATAAGAAAGGAGTGGGGTAGATTTTCAGAGCCCTGCTCGCCTAAATCCGCCCAAAACCGGGCGGATTTAGGCGAGCAGGGCCCTGCGCGCCGGTAAGCCTATTTTACATAGGCCTACCGGCGCGCGCAGACCCCGGGACTCGCGTACGTCCCGGGGTTTTTGGAGGGGGGCGAGTCGGGGGGCGTGTCGGGGGGCGGGCCCGGTCGTCGCGGCGTTTCGGGGGCGTGTCGGCAGCGTTTTGGGGGCGGGTATGGGGCGTGGCTACGGCCCGGGGGCGTGGCCGCGCCCTCCGTACCCGCCCCCAGGTCGCGGCCCGGCGCGCAGCAGGCCCGCTGGCGCGCGGGGATTTACGTCTCCCTCCGGGAGGCATAAATCCCCCGACAAAGGTAAGGGGGGGGGTGTAGACAGGGCCGGGTGGGTGGGTTAGGTAGGGGAAGGGAGGGTAAGGTGAGGGGAGGGGAAAGGAAAGTTCCCTCCGAGGCCGCTCCGATTTCGGAGCGGCCTTGGAGGGAACGGGGGGAGGCAGCACGGCTCGGCGCGCGCAGGCTATACAAAATCGATAGCCTTGCGCGCGCCGATCCAGGATTTTAGTGGATACGCGCGGCTCCGCGCGTATCTACTAAAATCCAGCGTACTTTTGCTTGAGTCTGATGCGCAAGCAAAAGTAGGCTGTTCGCGCTCGTCTGAAAATCTACCCCAGTATGTTTATGCACATGCATGTATGTGAGAGAAGTTTGTATTTGAGCAAAAGAGTGTGTATGTTTGTGTGTGTGTGTGAGTGTCCTTGCCAGTTTATGTCTCTGTGCATTTTCAACTTACGTATTTAACCTTCTGCTGCTGGTCAATATATGTGCATAAGTGAAAGGGGCAATTTTCAGAAGTTTTTGCTACAGGTAAATAGGTGTTTACCCCCCATAAAAACAAGCCTTCCAATAATTCCTCCATCCCCCAGTGCAAGGGGTGGGGAGTACATTACTGAGGTCAGGGCTGGGGTGGCACCAGGGGCCATCCCAGCAAAGAATGTATGAGGAGAACATTTGTAACTCCCTATGAGCACTTCCCAGTGAGAAGTGTGCACCTGCTCATTCTGGAGGTACTTTATCTACCCAGGGCCTGTTAGTATTTGTGGACCCTTGGCCCGAGGTGGGGTTGGCACTACCTGAGGGGTTGGGCCCCGCAGGTCCCCACCGTCGGGAGGTGAGGCTGGCCAGGAACAGAGGCAAACAGGAACTTCGCCAGTACCGGCCCTCATTCCCTGCAGGTTGAGCCCTTGGGTGCCGGGGCCGGCTGGTCTTAGGCGCACCTCTGTGTGGCTGGTCCCGGAGAGAGTAGGTGGCTGGAGGCTGAGAGTGTCAGTGAGGTTAGGTTCAGTCCAAGACTGAGGTACTCTCGGAGGGAGAGTGAGAGAAGGCCTCAAGGGGTGAAAGGCCACTGCAGTTCTGAGGACAATGGGGCAAGACCACGTGGGAGTTACACTGAGGAGAGGAGGTGCCGAAGTAGAGGCTTGCACTCTGATATGCTGAAGCAGGGCTAGAGCAGGGGATCTGCTGTTGCAGGTATGAGTAGAGTAGTAGCACAGAGGGGCTGCCTGAGATACGGCAGCACAATAGCAGGATCTTGCAATGTAGAAGCTCTGAGAGGTGCCCTGAGGAGCGAGGACACAGAGACACAGTCCAGTAATGTTGCAGCGCTGAGCCAGGTCTTGCAGAGTGAAAGTACTGAAGCAGGATCTCTGATGTAGAAGTGCTGAGCCAGGCCCCGAGGAGCAGGAAGCGCGGAGACAGGGTCCCAGGTGTGGTAGTGCTGAGCCAGGCCCCGAGGAGCGGGAAGCGCAGAGACAGGGTCCCAGATGTGCTAGCGCTGAGCCAGGCCCTGAGGAGCAGGTAGCGCTGAGCTTGGATACTGACATGAAACACAGGGATCCGTAGAGCAGGAACAACAGGTCCAGAGTACTGGAGCAAACACCAGAAAGGAACCAGGGAACTCATTGCCAAGTTGACTAGTGGTGGCTGGAGGTAGTCCTTAAATATCCCGGGCCTCTGATGTCATCAGCCGGGGACGAGCCTGAAATTCCCACCATTGGCCCCTTAAAGGGAGGACAGATGGGGCACGCACATGCCTAGGGAGGCCCAGGGTCGGAACGCTGGTCGGCGGCATCCCAGCCACCACATGGAGCACAGGGAGCCAGGAGGAATGCGGCGGCAGTGGCTGGCCACAGCCGCGAGTGTACCGGGAGTAGAGAGCCAAGCATGACATGATGTGAGTTGAATCGGTGTGGGCGGCCGCGGCCGGCGGCCATAACAGGCCCCCACTAGATAATTCACTTTTATGGGAAATTGAGAACTTTCTCTTTGAAAATCAGCTTGAAGGCCCACAGGTAAAGCAACTTCAGGCCCGCAAGCAAGGCATGCAATATGAATATTTCCCTTTAAGTGCCGACATTCATAACCGATATGAATAGAAACCGGCTTCGACATAGGGCTTTCCATAGCACTTAATTGGAAGAATGCTCCAACAACTTATTTACTGATCCTTCATTCTACACAAAAACAGCCACATAAAAACTGCGTATTGGATCTCAGGTATTCTTGAAACCTGTGGGGCAGATTTTTAAAAAATACGCGAGCGCGTACTTTTGTTCGCGCACCAGGCGCGAACAAAAGTACGCTGGATTTTTATAAGATACGCGCGTAGCCGCACGTATCTTATAAAATCCGGGGTCGGCGCGCGCAAGGGGGTGCACATTTGTGCAACCTGCACGTGCCGAGCCCAGCGCGAGCCTCATGTTCCCTCCGAGGCCGCTTCGATTTCGGAGCGGCCTCGGAGAGAACTTTTCTTCGCCCTCCCTTCCCCTCCCGAACCCATCCCCCCGGCCCTATCTACCCCCCCCCCCCTTACCTTTGTCGGCAAAGTTACGCCCCCGAAATGCCGCGTCGTTTCAGGAACGCCCCAGGACACGCCCCCTCCCTCCCCTTTTTGAAAGCCCCGGGACTTACGCGCATCCCGGGGCTTTACGCGCGCCGGCGGCCTATGCAAAATAGGCGCGCCGGCGCGCGAGGGCCCTGCACGCATAAATCCAGAAGGATTTACGCGCGCAGGCCTTTTAAAATCCGCCCCTGTGTGTCTAGTACTCTGCCTTCTTTGCTCATGCTGCTGGATTCATTACCAGCCCTTGTCAGACGGGTTTCCCAGAAAAAAACACACAGCAGACCTGGACAATTCTGCAAAGGCAACATTCTTTAGAGAAAAACGAAGCATAACTGAAAACATCTTTCCGACTGAAAATCGCATATAAAGGAACTTGAACAAGACAGCGTATACAAATATCTGGGAGTAGAGGAAGGTGCAAACATTCAGCAGAAGTCACAGAGAGAAAACATCAGCAAAGAATACTACAGGCGACTGAAACTGACATTGAAAAGTGCTTTCCTAGTACAGAATAAGACACAAGCTATCAATCAACTTGCAGTCCCTGCATTCTCATTCAGCTTTGGAATAGTAGACTGGCACCATTAATGTACTGAAAAATCAGAGGTAAGGTAACCCCTCACCCCAAGGAGGGGTAGGTCTATAATAGTCCCAGGGCCAAATTGGATGACATCTCTCCCTCACTTATCCTCCGGTGGCTGACACACAAAGAGAACTCCACTTCTCAGTTTTGTGACTATTAACAATAGAAAAGGTTTTCCCCCGGGGTAGAGGAGAGAAGAAAATGCCAGAAGATTGATTTTAGCAAATAATCAATGATAAAATTTTGTTTAAGCATTTACATTTTAGCTTGGGTAGTGATTAGAGCTTGATGCAAATCCTGAAATGAAATGAAATAACATTTAATTTTAAAAGAAAATAAATTGAAGAAACTTCTTTCATTAGCAAGTTGAATGTCTTTAAGTAGTTTCCAAGAACACCTTTAATTGCACTTGGGAATCATCTCGAACAGGTAAGCATATTTCTTCTAGCTTTTTCCCTTATAAATGTTAACCAAATCCTGTTTCTTTTTTTTTTTTTTTGTTTTCAGGTTTTTCACATTCAAATATGTTCTCTTTCTCCTCTTTTTCAGATACGAGGACTCACCGACACAAAATATCAGTGCGCGCCAGGGCGCATTAAGTATTTACATGCACATTTCTGGTTCACGCCCCGAAATGCCCATGCCCTGCCTAGACCATGCCCATGCCCGTGCCCCACCCTTTTTTTTAAAAAACGTTGGAGATATGAGCACTGCGGGAGAAACATGCATATCCAAGCAGCTTTATAATCTGCTCAGTGCACGCAAGCCCATCTTATTCAAGCTTCCCCTAATTAATGCACGCGCCAGGCTCTTAAAATTCATATTTAAGTGTTTACCATATGGTAAACATCCATCATGTGTTAAATGCCTTGACACGGTAATAACACGTGGTAAATATCGCACATCTTTTCATCCTTGATATTTTGCAAATGCCTGCAAAGCAGCTCATTACTATCCTGAAAGATGGAAAACAAATATCACAGCTTGTTTCAAAGATCACAACGGCATTTTTTGTTTCAAAGTTACTTTTGAGGTGTAGCTAACTTTCCTTTAGGAGTATCAGGATGTTGACATGTGTCCTGATGCCCCAGGTTCTACACTTGAGTAGGCCCAAATGGTCAAAATAAACTGCCCTGTTGTGGTCAAACCCCCAGGGATCTTGTGGGACCCTCTTTCTCACACACACATACACAAACACACACACCCCAGTCCCAGTGAATGAAAATCTGAATACAAATCAGATTAAGTCTCAGGCCAAGCACCCTCCTTAGCCAGAAAGCCCTCTAGTTCTCCCCTTGCCATATCTGTCAATTTCTGGTGGTCTCATGAAGCCCAGAGCACCCCCTTAGCTCTGGGCCATGTGTCATCACTAAAAGAATAGTGCTGGCTGGACGGTTTTGTACTTATGTCCCTATCATTTGCAGACAAGAGGGGTGAGAGTAAAATCCGTAAAATTAGGGAGGGGTTTGAGAGGAAGAGGCTTGACCTGTTCCAAGACTGAATCTGATTTTTATTCACATTTTCATTGATAGGTTATGCCAAAAGGGTGGCAGGGAGGAATGGAACAGAGGGTCTCACAAAACCCCTAGAGGTTTGGCTACTACTGGGGGAGTTATTTTAAGCCACGCAGGCCCTATAACAAGGCTATGGTCCCTGGCTGTGGTAAATTCTGGGGACAGCTAAATTGTAGTATTTTCCCAACAGAATTTATCACCAGTGAAAATAATGCAGGGTTTATTAAGCTGCAGTACCAAGGACTGCAGTTTAGTTAAACTCTGCAGTAGTACCTCAGCTTAGTAAGTAAGCCACATAAATTCATATTACGGATTTCCTTAAGCCAAAAACATGGTTATTTTCTCAAAAGATTCTCACTTTTCTGCCTTGCAGATTTTACTTCTTTCTCAGAAATGAGCCAGGTATAAATTATCTTGTTCAGTACTCAATATGCAAGAACATTGAGGCGCGATGCTATAAAATTTGAGGACAGCGAGCGCTGAGCTTTCAGCGCCCGCAAGGGGGGCGCCATGCAATAAACAAATTAGGGGGTCATGCTAGCAAGGAGCTGCTAGGGTCGCTAGCGCGACCTTAGCGCCTCCTTGCTAACGCAACCCCGCGGTTACCGGCGGTCTGCCGGTTATGAACACCAATGCCGATAAATTCGGCATCGGTGTTCATAACTGCAGTCAGCCGGTTAGGAAAAGAGACGTCGACTTTATCAGTGTCGGTTTTCATTACTGCAGCCGGCCGGTTATGAAAACCAACGCCCAGCATAACAGCATCAGTCTTCAAAGCAGCCGGCAGAGGGTTTTTTTTAACTTTAAAAAAAGTACAGAAAAGCAGTTTTTTCTGCTTTTCTGTACTTCTTTTCAATGCGCTCACCTATTAACGCCTGCTCCAGGCTGGCGCTAATATCTGAGCGATAAATGTGCGTCTGAGACGCACATTTATCTTTTTGCATTTGGAGTGAATGAGTAATAGCCTCAGTCACATGCATTTGCATGTGATGAGCGCTAACTCATTCACTCCGCATCAGACGCGCGTTAAATAGACGCTAATCTCCCTATTGCATTAGGGGGTGGATTAGAGCCTATTTAACCCGCGTCCGACAGCGGGTTAAACCGTGTGCTTGGCTGAGTGCACTGTATTGCATCGGCCCCATTATGTCTTTGCCAGTCTTATTCTCCGGTGTTTCACTATGTGCACCAATTGCTGTGTGTCCATGAATATTCCTGCTAATATTTCTCTGTGCGTTTCTGGCCAGAAATTTACTGTATTAGGAACAGTTGTGCAAATGCAGTTCACAGTTCTGAAGAAAATTCTGCAGGTGATGCAGAAGTATGTTGGCTCACTTTCTTCTTGGATTTCTTTGGTCCTCTGGTCCTCAATCATCCTCAGCACAGCACCTACTACAGTAACCCTTAGCAAAATGAACAAGGGAAATTGTCTACTCTTTTGCAAATTACCTTCCGCAAGTTTTTAGGTACACAGGCCTCATTCACTGAAACCACCATACTGAGTTGTGAACTAGATAGTAATAAAATACAAACAATAAATAAGCAGGAGTCCTTAACTAAGTTGGTCAGAAAGAATCAAATTGACTTTCCTTTCTCTAATTATTTGCCCTCCTATTGAACAGCGCTTGAGATATTCACTGGGGCAATTTTATATCTGTTGCAACCAGTGTGGAATGTAAAAGATTTTTCTCTCAACTTCCAAGTGTTTTTTCTACAGCTCTCTCACTGATACACAGATCTAGAAGAGAAGGTCTGATTAAGCAAAGAAGCTTTCCTTATTGTTGATTATTTCCCAAAGTATTAATATGGGGGATTTAATTCCAAATTAAAGTGAACTGGTTCTTAGAAACTGCCCTTTATAACATTAGTCCACTCTGTCAGGGGACTTGCATGGAGCCGGTGCTTGAACGCTGTATACCAGTCAGTTTTCATAGCTCCTGGTTCTTAAACCCAGTTTCTGACTGAACAGATCCTTTGGTCTACTGTCCAAATTCAACCAAACAAATTAAATTCAAATGTTTCTTTTGTTCATTCCTTAAACTTCAGCAGAATTTTCTCTTACCAAATTTCTTTCATTTAGTTTATCCTCTGCTTACCTTCTCTTCAAAGGCTTTTTCTGTTAAAGCTGATTTTTTTTTTAAATTTTATATTTATTGAATTTTCAAATTTTCAAATACATTGAAACAACAATGTCTACAGAAAATAGGAAGTCAAAAACAAAGCTTTACATTAAATTTTCAAGAAAAAAAGAAACAATATATATTGTAATATGTCTTCCATATTATAAGCAATGATGGGGAGATCCTAAATATAAAGTGGTTTTAAAGGCAATTATCAATCATAATACTTAATGCTGGCACACCGTGTTTATGCAGTTTTAAATTAAAATTAGCCTTCACATCTAGAACCTATCGGGAGTGAGAGTCCAGGTACAACCGTAGTTGTTCTATCTCTGTAAATATATACTTATCATCATAGTAAATCAAAATACAGCGGCAAGGGTATCTCAAGTAAAATTTGGCTCCTATGGCCACAATTTTATTTCTCATAATCAGAAAAGTTTTTCATTTTTCATGAATTCTCTTTGTAATGTCCGGAAAAACTCTAATTTGAAAGCCGTAGAATAATTCAGACTGCTTTCTAAAAGACCTCTTCAAAACTTCATCCCTATCTGATGTTTGCAGAAAAGTCACAAATACCGTTGCCCTTTCTTCAATTTTTGCTTCAAAATGATTTCTCTAAGAAATCTGTCAAATTATCTGTAGAAGTATTTTTACTCAACTGCTCTTCTTGTTGTTCTTTCTCTTTTTTTTGTCTTCCAGGTAAATAATAAAATCTTGAAATTATTGGGACTGTAGTTTCAGTATAGGCTAAAATATTTATGAGATAACTTTTAATTAAATCTTTTAACGTCATCCATTTTGTTTTTGGAAAGTTCAAGAATCTTAGGTTATTTCTCCAGAGCTGATTTTCCAAAAAATCAATCTTCCTATTAGCAAAGGAGTCAGATCTTATAAGATTAACTTGTACCTCTTTTATATTCTTAATTTCCTTTTCTGCACTTGCCAAAGATTTTTCAACCGTTTGAATTTTAATTTCCATACTATTAGACTTTTCCATATTTTGCTTCACAACATTTGTTAAGTCTATTTTAGCCATGTTCATTGTGGTCAGGGCCTTCCAAATTTCTTCAAAGGTTATTTTTTCAGGTATTCTCAAAGAAATAGTTCAAAACTACATGTATACCTTTTTCCTCTCCTCCTTTGTCCGAGAGGCCTTGCCCAGCTCATCTCGCCGCGTTTCAGCGTCTCCCCCCCTGGAGCCTGAAATTTCATGGCTCTCCGAAGCAGGCATGGATTCCATACCTCATCTCTGGGGCTCCGATGATATTGGTGAGGGCTGACTTGGCGTACTTTCCAGCAGATGTTCCGTCCCTCCTTCCAACGGGGATTTAAAGGCAAGAGAAGGAGTTGTTGGCTCGCCGGGGCTAAGAGATATTCTTCGGCCAGGGCATGTGGCCTCCGCTCTCCTCCATCTACGCCAGCAGCCCCGCACTCCGGCAAAGACTGCACTCCATGGAACACTTCCTCTATCTGTGTTTGTCGAAAAGGCACATCAGCGTTGAGGTAAGAATCTCTCGGATCCTTGCCTTTCGTTTAGTATGCGGCATGTAAAATATAATGAAGGAAGAATTTTACAAAGGAAATTTTGGCAAGGTTTTTAGAAAGAAACACGGAGCTCGGTCACTTCCGTGCTCATGGTGCGGCAGCCATCTTGGATCTCCCTAAAGCTGAATTTTATATTTGTTCATTCTCAGTTTTATTATTTTAATTTGCTTTAATTATGCTTTTGCATGTTTATATTTTATTATGTTAATCTTAATTGTAATCTTCTTAGCACGACTTTAGTTATATGTGGAATATAAATATTTTTAAAATAAATAAATAGATAAAGTACCAATGGGTTAGAAAACAGCCCATGTCTGCCAAAGTTAAGGGTTTTACTATCAATTTATTTTTTTCTCTACCAATAAAACCCTGGTTTTTCTGTCACTCTGCAGGAGCCAAACTGACATGCTTTTTTTTTCCTAGGTTTTCTCTCCATCTACTCCAAATTGATTCCTTTCCCCTCATATAGAAGTTTTTTTCTGGGATCAATATACCACCAAGCACCAATTCACAACAATCTCAGAGTAGCAGGAAATGGAAACAAACCCAGGTATGAAGAGAGCAAGATTTTTTAAATCCTATTTAGTTTAATTATTGGATGTTATTCGATATGTCTGTTGTTTTGAAATATTATATTGGTATTTTGGGAAATTTTATAAACATTTTTATGATGTTTTAATTATTGCATGTTCTATTATTTCATTTTTAAAAATGTATTCAATTAGTAGTATGGTTTTAATATTATGATTGATGTTTTATACTTTTTTATTTTGTTGTTTGTTGGTCTCTTATTTTGCCTTTGGTAAGAGTATACCTATGTTCTGTATATGTTGCGTTGGAGGTAGACCCTTGGCCTGGTGCAGGATTGGTACGGCCCTCTGATTGGACCCAGAGAGTGCCTGCCACCAGGAGACGGAGCACAGGAGGAGACAGAGGCTAGCTGGAGATTCGCCAATAGCAACCTGGGGTTTCAGCAGGTTGAGCCCTTGGTTACTCGGGCTGCCTGGTCTTAGGTGGGCTTCGCAGGATTTCCTAGACAGGAAGCACAGAGGTGTGCCCACTATGAACAAGGGTGCATAGTCGATGTCCAAGAAAGAGTGTCCAGAGGTCACAGGAGGCCAGAATAAAGTGCCCAAGTGGATAGCGAGGATCAAGGCCAGTGTATCAGTCCAGAATGGTCAGCCGAAGGAGGGGTCAGTACCTTTAGTCAATCCAGGAGTAGTCAGGTCAGGCAGAGGTCAAGTTCCAAGCAGCAGTCAGATGAAGTCAGTGGACAGGCAGAGGTCAGTTCCAGGCAGCGATCAGACGTGGTCAGTGAACAGGCAGAGGTCAAGATCCTGGCAGCAGTCAGACGAGGTCAGGAGCAAAGCAAAGGTCGGTACCATGAGATCAGTCCGAAGAGTACTACCAGGGATGGAGAGATGAAGGAGCAGGAGACGCAGGAACAGGAGACACTTGAACAGGAAAACTAGATAACACCGGAGTGTATGACCCGATTACCAAGGCAGGGTCATGGGTTTGAGCCTCGACTTATATATGGAGTCCCTGTGAAGGCATCAGCATGCACCTCTCGGGGTTTTCATGCACTTGGCCCTTTAAAGGGCTGCAGGCCGGCCGCGCGTGTGCCTAGGGGTGGGGCCGAGGACGCTGAGGATGCGGATCCCCAACAGGAGCTCCGCTGTGAAGCATGCATCGGAGACTGAGAATGGGGGAGCCGGGGATGCTGCGAACTAGCTGCAACTGCAGAGAAGGAGAGCCCAGAGCTCATGGACGGGAGAGCAAGGTGAGCAGGGCCAACCGCGGAACGAATGCAGCCGGGACTCACAACAGTATGTGTAATCCAAGTGAGGGATTCTGCTAATGAATAATTTCTGTGTAGGGGTCTATAGCAGTCCATTCTGTTTTCAATAAGAGATGTATTGGTCTTCTAGGGACTGATGTAATATTTGCCATGCTGGTCTTTCCTGGGAAGGGTTGCTACTGTTGAGTCCTGGGAGTTAGTGTTGTGTTGAAATGGCAAATTTGTCTCTTGAGAAGCTGTGATAGCTTTTTTTGGAGTTATGTAAGTATTATCCAAAAATACCATACGTGAGTTACTGAGACAATATAGGTCCTGTCTTTAGATGTGAATGTCTCTGATCTGACATTTGAAGAAGGGACTTATGTAGTTTTAAAAGCTTTTGTACAATATTTTTTTTTTAATTTATTTATCAATTTTACAAACTATAAACAAAGAATCCTTTGCTTCAATCAGGAGAATTACACAAAAGAAAAAATATTATACATTGTTAACTGTAATTATATTATAATTACACAACTAATTTATGTTCCTTTGTTCTAAGCAATATTTGGTGGAGAGGAAAGAAAAAGAGGAGTATACAAAAAGGAAAAGAAACTTTATATTAACAAATAAGCCCCTTGACTATTAATCCCAATCATATATTTATTTAAGGAACCAGATGTTCTAGGTTATAGGGGTTTCTTTCTTAGCGTCCAGAAAGACCCTTAATTGCTCTGGATTATAAAATATATAGGTATTGCCAGAGTACTTTACCACGCATTTAGCAGGATAACGTAAAAGAAAACTTGCCCCTAAAGCTATTGCTTCAGGGCGCATTATTAGAAAGGATTTCCTGCGTAGTTGTGTAACCCTGGACAAATCAGGGAATATCCTAACCAAACCACCCATATATGTAACATTAATTGCTTTAAAGTAATACTTCATAATGAGGGCTCTATCAAATTCTGAAAACAAAGAAATAAAGAGAACTGCTCTTTCAGCAATTTCAAGTCCAGAGCTTTCCAAATAATCAGATAAGTTGTTAAAATTTCCGATTTCTCCCACTGGAGATATTTGTATCTGGCTCTGTCCTTGTTTTAGAAACAAAATCTTTTTAACTGCTGGAGTTTGCTCCTCTGGTATCTGTAATATTTCCTTCATATATCTTTTAAAGGTTAGTAGTGGGATTTCTCCCACCACTTTTGGGAAGTTCAAAACCCTAAGGTTTAACTGCCTCAAATAATTTTCTACAGATTCCAGCCGCCGTGTTAGGATCATTTGATCTTTCACACATGCAACGTTAGTATCAGTCACTTGTTTAAGATTTTCTTTAACTTGCTGTAGCTCTCGCAACTGCTCTGTCCCCTTCAGATGCAAATGATTTTCAATAGAAGCCATTTTTTGGGCGATTTCCTCGGTTTTTTGGGTCTGTTCATTGAACGCCTTCGTTAAACCCACAACCACATCCCAAAGGGACTCCATAGTGATTACCGCTGGTCTTTTAATCTCCTTATAGGGTTACTCGTTACCTCTCCTCCACTCGCCGATGTTAACGATCCTTGCGGCATTTCTTCAGCCCTCAGTTCTCTCCATGTCACAGCTTCAAGGGGATTCGAGGCAATAGCAGACCCCTCCAAACTCGCAATGCCTCGCGAGAGTCCTCCCACAGGAGTCGCACTTATGACACATCCCACCAGCGACTCCTCTTGCCCCGAGGCATTCGGTGAGACAGCATTCGGCGGCAATCGTGGTTCCGGGGGAGTTAGCGATATTTCCCCAAGCGGAGAAGGGACTCTTCCTCCCGTTCCGCTAGCGGGGCTCGCTACTCCTGTCGATATAGGAGAGGCATATTGCAGTATAACACGCTGACCTGCGGGAAGTGTGGGCTCGGGGGGATAAACCCTCACCTTCCCCTTTCTTTTGTGAGGCATTTGCAAAGAAAGTCCGGTAAGTGTAATGAAAGGCAGGAGCGTCTGAATATGCGTCCAGTCAAGAGGCCATCTTGAATCCTCTCCCTTGTACAATATTTTTAGGTAAATATATATATATAGTTTTTTATTTTACAGGTATTTTAGACAGCCTGGCTTGTTTTGTTTTCTAAATAGGAGATATGTTATTTTAGAGCCTGACGTAATATTTGCAGTGTTGTCTTTCGTAAGTAAGGTTGTAGTTTGAGTGCTGTTTTTGGTATGGGAGATTTACTATATTGTAATTATTTATTCATGTCTTTCTGAGGGCCAAGCCCACACTCATTACATATTACATCAGGCCTAATGCTATATGGGTTCCATGTGCCTTTTGAATCTGGGAGAGAGGGGCTGAGGGAGCGAGACTGATGCCCCTGCTATAAATGTCACTACATGCCACTGGTAACAGAAAACTGTTGAGATCACAAACCTAACGGAACTGAAGAGAATGAAGAAGTTGTGATCACCTAAGATATTCCCATCCCAACCGATAAGAAGCACAATTTTAGAAAGCCAAATATTGTGGTAAAGGAAAAAAAAACACAAAAATCAGCATTGCTAATAAAATTGTCACTACCAAGTGACCATTTTGTAAATCATATGGAGAAAGAGAAGACCCTTAGGTATCAAGAAATGCAATCAGAGACCAAGAATGTGTGGCAGAAAGATACAGAAATATTTCCAATCATATTAGATGCCACTGGTCTGATTAAGAAGATATGTTGCCTATACATATTCGGGTAGATTTTAAAAGGGTTACGTGCATAAGATACGCGCGTAACCCTTTTAAAACACCCCTGCGTGCGCCGAGCCTATTTTGCATAGGTTCGGCGGCGCGCACAAGCCCCGGGAAGCACGTAAGTCCCAGGGCTTCGCTAGGGGGCGTGTTGGGTGGGCGGCGCGACATTCGGGGCATTCCGAGGGGCATGTCGGGGGCATGGTGCCGGCCCAGGGGCGTTCCGGGGGCGCGGCCGAGGCCTTCGGAACAGGCCCCGGGTCGGGAGATGGCGCGCCAGCAGCCCGCTGCCGCACGCGAGTTACGCCTGCCAGAGGCAAGCGTAACTTTTACAACAAGGGTAAGGGGGGGATTTAGATAGGGCCGGAGGGGAGGGTTAGGTAGGGGAAGGGAGGGGAAGGTGCGGCGGGGGGGAAGGAAAGTTCCCTCTGATTTCCGAGCGGCCTCGGAGGGAATGGGCAGCATGCGCTTTGCCCGGCGCGCGCAAGTTGCACAAATGTGCACCCTCTTGTGTGCGCCGACCCAGGATTTTATAAGATACGTGCGGCTACGCGCGTATCTTATAAAATTCAGCGTAATTTTGTTTGCGCCTGGTGCATGAACAAAAGTACATGCGCGCACTGTTTTTTAAAATGTACCCCATTACATCCTATGAAGTCCAGATGGAGGCAATTTTTGGCACATTGCAGGTGCTAAGAAGAGCATTAGCAATAAATTTGAGAGATTGAGATCAATCCCATTATATTCTGGCTTACAAATGAGATTCATTCCTGTCATGATATGCGCAAAAACAACCCTTTTGGAAACACTGTTCCAAGAGACTAGTAAAATCGAAAAAGATGTTACTGATCATCCAAAAAATATCACTACAATCCTGAACAGCTTCTATAGGAAAAGTTTCTTACAGTAACAATATCAAACCTTCCTGTCAACCTGCTTCTTTGCCTTCTAGTACTCAGGATCTCACTTCCTGGGTATCTCTTTCTTGGATTATGCCAATTTCAGTTCCAGTTAACACAGATTCACCATAATGTCATACTACATGAACTACAGGATTCAGATTACTCTCTTAATAACTAAAAGGATCGATATTCAGTAATCCAGCAAAAGGAGAAGTTAGCCAGATAAAGATACACAAATCTTCAATGGAACTTTTCTGAAAAAGTGTCCTTCTGAATACTCTCTGCTCAAATTACCAGATAAAGTTATACAGGATAGCTTTGCCTCTCATTGGCTTACTGGATTTTGAAAAAAAAAAAAAAAAAAGAGTACTGGATGAGCAGCAGCCAATTTTCTCCTCTCCCACCTCCTAAGACATCTTAATATATTACTTGGCCAGCAGCCTCCCCTCTCCAGCCCTCAAGATGTTTAATAATTTTAGCTAGCCGAGCAGCCTCTCCTCCCCATCCCCTACCCCATGTCCTCCTCCCTCTGTGCTCTTGGAGCTACCCCTGAAGCTCCATAAATGGCCCAGAAGCACAGCAGGAGGGGGAAAGGCTCTGACAGCTAGTAGCATTTATGTATTAATTTACTTACCTCACTCCCTCAATGACCAGTGCTCTTCACTGATAAGTCATTTACCTCTGACCTTTCAGATTCCAGTTTTCACTTAGACAGCAATAAATGAAGCCATAAATAAATAAGAGAACAGTAAAGGATCTCCGCATGAATGTCCTTGCAAAATCTAGGATTTCCTGCTTCAGTCTGAAAATATAGGGACAGATTTTCAAAGACCTACGCGCATAAATCCAGAATTTACACGCATAGGGGGGTTACACACACCGGACCTATTTTCAAAAGGCCCAGCAACATACGTAAAGCCCCGGGATGCGTGTAAGTCCCGGGGCTTGAAAAAAGAAGCGGTGGGTTGGCAGGGTGTGGGTGGGCCATGGGCGGTCCGGGGCCGTCCAGGGGAGGGGTCAGTGGCTCCTGGCTCAGCGGCCATTTGCCACTGTGTCTGAGATCGTGTGCTGGCAATCGGCCGGCAGGCGCAAAAGGTAAAATTTAAGATTGGGGGGGGGTTAGAGTAGGACTAGAGGGGAGGAAAGGTTAGGGGAAGGGGTGGGAAGGTCAGGCTAGGGGGGAGGGAACGGAGGACACCAGCACAGCTCGGCGCATGCAAGGTGCACAATTGTGCACCCCCTTGTGCGCGCTGACCCCGGATTTATAACATGTGTGTGCCTGGTGCAGGCGTAACTTTCGCGATAAAGGTAGGGGGGTGTAGATAGGGCTGGGGGGGGGGGGGTTAGGTAGGGGAAGGGAGGGGAAGGTGGGGGGAGCCCGAAGGAAAGTTCCCTCTGAGGCCGCTCCGATTTCGGAGCGGCCTCAGGGGGAACGGGCAGCGCGCGCAGACCCCGGATTTTATAAGATACGCGCGGCTATGCGCGTATCTTATAAAATCCGGCGGACTTTTGTTTGCGCCTGATGTGCGAACAAAAGTACGCGTGGGCGTACTTTTCTAAAATCTACCCCCAAATGTACAAAGTCCTAGTCTCATACTCTGCTACTCAACGTTGTCACCTCTCCTGGGACCTTGATGCAGCAATCCCGCCATTCAGTGCAAGTCAGTTTTGTCCTCTCCCCTTGTCCCAGATAGATGGACATATGCACTTCCAAACTGAAATCAAGACCCCAGGCCCCCTTCATTTAGTTTACCCTAATCCTACCCTTTTCCTGAGCCTCCCTTCTTCAAAAATGATATCATGATCCTCTTGTCCTTGAATTTCTTTTTCTATGAAAAATACCACCTTCATTTATTTTTGTTGCAGCTAGCTTGTTATTCAAATGTTTCTATTTATTTATTTATTTATTTATTTATTTAGTTTAAAATATTTTCTATACCGTCATTAAGTTAGGTACCATCATAACAAGTTTCCAGCTACCTCACTCCCTTTAATTTCATGCGCCCTCCCGCACCTAATAAACCCCATCACTAAGATTAGAAACCTCCTGTTACCCGTCCAGGACCCTGTATATTCTCCCTCTCTTGAACAGTCTGTATATAAGTTACACCACTGTATTTAGCCTGTTACCGTTTAATGTTACTGTTATATTCTATACTTTTGTACTTTGCATTTATTCATTCCCTTTTCCCCCTCCCATGTTGATTGTACTTTCAATCTTTAGTTGCAATGTAAACCGGTATGATGTTTGCATACTAATACCGGTATATAAAAATCTTAAATAAATAAATAAATAAATAACGGTTTACACTAAGGCACAAATATCAATATTGGAAACAGATAATAAATTCTATCACTAAACATGTGCCAATAAATTACGGTAACACAGATCATTATAATTATTCCTAAGTGGTTGTGTTATATCATGTCCATTTTTGTAACAGGTTTAAAATAGATAGCTTAATCTTTGGTGATCAAAAATATTTAAGAATAAAAAATAGACTATATACCCGTGTAGATTGGGGTAGTGTGCTTGAGTGTTCGGCAGATCGCTTTTTCTTTTTTCCTGTGTTCTACTCTCCTTTCTCTTTGTTGTATGCTTGTTTAAATAACCATGTTTTTAACTGTTTTCTGAAGGTTTTCATGACTGTAAGCGGATCTCGAAAGGCATGGAGTTCCATAGCATAGGACCTGCTAAGGAAAGCACTCTTTCCCTTACTTGGGTTAGTTTAGCTGTTTTAATTGAGGGGATGGTCAGTAAAGCCTTATTTGCTGATCTCAGGTTTCTGTTAGGGGCGTGTACTTGGAGGGCTGTATTCAGCCATTCAGCTTTTTCATTATGTATTAATTTATGTATGGTACATAGCGTTTTATAGTGTATTCTTTGCTCGATGTAATTCCAGTGTAATTCCATTAGGGTTTCAGTGATGTAGTCTCTCTTACTTTTACCCGTCAGGATTCTATCACAGTCACGTTTTCATTTCTTTCCTCCAGAAAATAAATACCGTACATTGAGATTTCCTTAAGTTTTTCGGAATAGTACGTGCATTGCAGATCATCTACCATTTTCCCATAGCTCTCCTTTAATGTCCTTGCAAAAGCGTGGCCTCCAGCATGGAACAAAATACTCTAGTTGAGGTTTTACAGGGGGCTATTTTTAAACCAATGGCTTGTGAGAAAGTCTGAGATTGCATTTTATCTGCAGGCATTCTACAAGTTTTCAAAGAAAAAGTGGTATGCACATACTTTCACTGTGGAACTTGCTGCAGGTACAAAACGCTCGTGGACTTTTGCACCTCCTTTTTGTGTGGGTAATTTTTTCATGCAAAACAACATGGGTCAATTTGAAAATGCAATATCTACATGTGTTATATTCCTCCTCAGGCTTAAACATGCGCCTCCCCAAAGAATGCTTCCTCTAAATGCAGTTAAAATTTATGTGTTGTGGAGTAAAGCACAAACTTTCAGTCGTATTGAGGGAAAGCAATTTTCAGCCAGCCAATTGGCATGTATAAGTTGCTATCTATACACATAAATGGCTTTCACAATTGCCTTCAGAATGGTAAAGAGTACACATAGTACTGCTATATAGTGCTACAATGTGTGATGTGATGGAGTCGTTTGGGTGCTTCCCTAAATGTGCACCCAAGTATTTCTTTCAGTCATGCTATGTGTAAGAATGTGTGCAAGCACAAATGTAGGTAATGTATGTGTGACTTTGATGGGTGTGTGTGTGTGTGTGTGTGCGTGTGTGTGAGAGAGAAAAAGGATGTGAACATGATTTGAGAAAGGTGATAGTGTTAGCTTGGTTTTATAGAGTCATATAGGATTTAGGGTCTGGCCAAGTGCTTTTAAAACGGCATTTGCTGCACTCTTCTGTGACAAAAGCAGTACTATCTCTTTAAAAGCAATGTTGACAATAAGAAACTGCACATTGATTTTTACAAAGCCATAGATATTGATATAGCAGAAACTTTATTCACGTTTCCTTCTCATTGCATGTGATAAAATAAAGCACAGGTTGTTTTAGGTTAGGTTTACCATTGTTGCCATTAGTGGGGAAAAAATGTAACTGTTACAAATCCCTCCTATAGCTTTATCAGTTGTTTGGCCCAGAGATATTCCACCTGGTAGGTGAAAAAAATGTGTGTATAAGTGAATAAATACCTCTTGGTGGGCCAGGCCATCTGTGGATGAGTCTGAAAGAGTTAATAGAGCTTCTCTGGTGGCTTAGACTCTTCCCTGGATATCTTTCATGCAGCCCTGCAAATTTTTGTTTTGAATACCCTGAATATCACCCTTCTACATCAGCTGCCATTTATCAAAACCCTAATTTTCCAAAACACTTGCCTTCCAAAATGAGAAGGCTGTGGGTGAATTAAGCCCTAAGGGGTAGGTACATTATATTTAAGGGTCTGCACTCACATTTGAAAGGGGAAACTTTAACCTGCAAACTTTCTGTACCTCTGACCTTTGTACCTGTCACTGGTGCAGGTCAGTCTGCAGGGAGCTAAGCTAAGAGATTTTAAAGTCAAAACCCTGCACTTTCTTTCTCTCCCTAAACTCCCTCTGACCCCATGGATGCCTTTTTTTTATCCATGGGCCTAAATGCGCCCATGAACTGTTCCCCGTATGGAGGTGGAACCATTTTCAGTTTACCCATGGAAAATGTTTTGAAACTTGCCCTTTCAGCCATTTATATGGATCAGGCATTTTGCTAAATAACAGCCTTAATATAAAGTGGATGGCCTGGTGCATTACCTTTTGAGAGACAGAACACTGATGAGCTCATATTGTCTGAGAAGATCAAATATTAATTTCCAGAATAATGAGGCTTAATCACTGAGCAGGAAAAAACAAATCAAATGCAAATTTGTTTAATGTTAATTGTAGTGAATTATAGTTGAATCTATCACAAACATCCTTAGCCAAGCCTTCTGCTGCACCATTGCTGTCATCAATAATTTGTAGGAATTCAAGATATGTAGAAATAAAGATCAGCAAACAAGCTGATTGTGATATCCCTTAACTGAATTAACTTAATACAGTCATAACTAAATTGTCCCTTCATCAGGACAATGCAAAATAAACTGTAGATTAAGTTGTCTGAATCTACAAGTAAATTGTAGGTTGGATTAAACCAGCAATGTTTGAAAAGTTTTAAAGCTTATAAAGTAAAATGCTGAGAGTGAAAGGGAAGGTGACCTAGACTGGATGTACCTGTGGGTCCTTGTGGAAATTACATTTTTTAAACTCTATATGTGTAAAAATGTGAACAGGGACCAGAAGAAAGGTAAGGCAGACAAATAAATATATCAGTACAAATACTTTTTGACTAAATCTATTTTATAACTCTTGTAGACTAAAGATGTATTAGAACTGGGATCATGCTATTAAGCTAATAGTGTCTGTTCACTCATATTTTAGTTAGTATCTTAATGTATGTATGTATGTATAATGATATAGGCTTATAATTTGAAAATAACAGGTCTCCATCTGACTGTTAATGATAGTTGAGTTTAAATTGAACCTTAAAGATTTCTAAAATGTAATTATTATTTTAATATTGTTATCATGTTACTTGTTACTTGTTACTTAGTTTTTTGTTCAATGTAAAACTTCTTTTATTCTGTTCTATGTAAACCGCTATTTGTAGCGATAGTTACTGTTCTTTGTGAACCGGGGTGATATGTATATTATACAGGAACCTCCGGTATATAAATTATTTTAAATAAATAAATACATCATGATTTGTATAGTGTATAGCAGGTGAATGTAGTGGTGTACTGAGAAAATAATGGACAGTTCCCATGTCTACTTTTAGTCAAGCAGAGGAAGGCAATTTTCAGATAGGCATGTTACCTAAGTAAATCAATATTTCCTCTGGAAAATTGTTCTCTTCATCTGGGATCTTACAATCTAGTTAAGCCAGACAGACAGGACACACAGCAAATAACAAATAAGAGACTTTAAGCTATGATAGCTGAAAAAGTTTAAGATAGTTGGTTATTGAGCATAGTTTCTGGTCTAAGGCTGCACAATCTGGCCCTTGCCAGAATCATGGGAAACCAGGTTCCACTTTTTTTCACTGATCAAACGGTTTTCTTGATTGGATGATCATGCTCTCCGGACAAACTGGAAAACCCAAGAAATAGCATTCAGGTCTTCTGGTTGCCACCAAGATAGGAGCAAAGGTTAAATACAGTAAAGATCTGAATCAATCTGAAGAATATTATTTTTCAAAAGCTGCACAAAAGGTAGACCCACTAGAGAAATACACAGAATACCATGAGGTATTCAATAAGGGATAAATGACATTTACATCCCGGTCCCCCCCCCCCCTCACACACACACACACACACACACACACAGTGTTATGTCTGTGACAGCTATGTCCCATTCATTTGCAGCAAGGGAAAAACTTGTCTTTCAGAAGAAGAAACCCTCTCTCTCAGAACCTGAATTCTGCATGAATATCTATGAGATAATCTAGAGCAGTGGTTCTCAACCGGTGTGTCGCGACACACTAATGTGTTGCCAAGCACCGGCTGGTGTGTCGCGTGCTCCCGGTTTCTCCCGCTGCTCTTTCTTCCCTGCTGCCGTTGCCGCCAGGCTATCAGAATGTTCAAGCCCAGTGGGAACAGCAGCGATGGTAGAAGAAGCTGTGGCACCCGTGGCTGGGCCTTTTCTTCTTCCTGCACCCCCAACACACACGCCCCCCCCCCCCCCCCGTGACCCGGAACAGGAAGTGATACGCGGTGCGCGGGAAGGAGAAAGAGCCGTGCTGCGTGATAAAGTAACAGTGGCGGCTGCAGCATCGGCCCCCGAGCAATTGAAGCAGCCGGTAATCGAGAAAGGAGACAGCAGCTTGCGTCTCCCGCGGTCGATGGGATTCTTCTTTCTTGGCCTGCGGGGGCGGGAGGAGGAGGCTGCTGCAGCTACCATGGGGGGGGGAGTGAATGAGAGAAAGAGAGAGAAGCAGCCAGCTTGTGTGTAAGTGAGAGAATGTATTTGATTGAGAGCATGTGTGTGATTGAGAGAAACTGGTCAGAGAGCTGATGTGTATGTGTGTATATGTGTATATGTGAGAGACAATGAAAGTGACTGCTCTAGGAGATGACTGATGTATATGTGAGAGTGTGACTGATGTGTGTGTGAGAGAAAAAGCATGGAAGTGAGAAATCTGGGTATGTGAGAAAGCATGGGAGTAAGAAGCCTGGTGTTGTGGGGGGTATGTGAAAAAGCATGGGAGTGAGAAGCCTGATTATGTGAGAGAGAGCATGGGAGTGGGAAGCCTGTGCGTGCATGCATGAGCGAGAGACTGGTTGGTAAGGTGACTGTGTGTGTGAGAGAAAGAGACTGGTGTATGTGAATGTGAGAGAAAGAATGTGATTCAGGGAATGAGAAGCCTGTGCAGTGGAGAGCGAGCATGGAAATGAGAGCGGGACTGTTGTGTTTGTGTATGTGTGTGTAACAGAGAGAAAGTGATTATGGGAATGAGAAGCCTGTGTATGTGAGGAGAGTGAGAATGGGAGTGAGAAACCTGTGTGTGTGTGTGTGTGTGTGTGTGTGTGTGTGTGTGTGTGTGAGACACAGCATGGGAGGGAGAAGCTTTATATGTAAGACAGAACATGGAAATGGGAAGCCTGTGTGTGTGTATGCATGAGAGAGATCAGGTGACTGGTGTGTGTTTGTGTGTATATGTGTGTGTGTGTGTGTGTGAGTGAGAGAGAGAGAAAGAAAGTGATTATGGGAATGAGACGCCTGTGCATGTGAAAAGTGAGCATGGGAGTGAAAAACCTGGGTGTGTGTGAGACACAGCATGGGAGTGAGAAGCCTGTATATCTGAAAGAGAACATGGGAGTGGGAAGCCTGTATGTGTGTATGCATGAGAGAGATCAGGTGACTGGTGTGTGTCTGTGTCTGTGAGAGAAAGAAAGTGATTATGGGAATGAGAAGCCTGTGCATGTGGAGAGAACAAGCATGGGAGTGAGAGACTGGTGAGTGTGTGTGAGTGAGACAGAAAGTGATTATGAGAGTGAGAAGCTCATATATGTAAGTAGAACACAGGAGTGGGAAGCCTGTGTGTGTGTATGGCATGAGTGAAACTGTTCAGGAAGGTGACTGGTGTGTGTGTCAAAGACTGTTTGGGAGATGATTGGTGTGTGAGAGAAACTGGTCATGGGGGCATGACTGGTATGGTGTGTGTGTGTGAGAGACATGGGACTAAGGAAGAGGACCATGAGTATAGAGCTTAGCCTCTACTGCTGCTTCTGCTGTGTGCTATGGCCTGCATGGAAGAGGAGTAGGAGAGCTGCTGGATGGGGTAAGTAAAGGTGGCTTTTTATTTTTCTTGATTGACTGCCATTTTAATTATTTAATATTATGTGATGTGTCTGCTTTTTTGAAATATTTTATTGGTGTTTGGAGAATTTTTAATAGTTTTTATGCGTTTTTAATTGTTGGATGTTATTCTGTTCATAGCTATTTTGAAACATTTATTCTGCTTATTAGTATAGTTTTACAATTATTTCTGTGTGGGGATCTATAGCTGCTTGCTAGTTCTGTTTTCCTAATAAGAGATATATTGGTTTTTAGGGCCTGATTTAATATTTGTAGTGTTGCCTTTGCATAGATAGGGTTGCTCCTGTTTGAGTGTATTCCATAATATAGGTGTAACTGTGTGCGGATTAGTTTATGTGCATTACTACAGATCCTGGGAGTATGTTAGGTCTGTTCTGTGTCTGTTACCGAGATGAGATATTTTACTAGCATGTAAGCGTTTTATCAGTCTTATTTGTTGTGTTTCTCAAGAGGACATGCATTGGTGGTAAACTGCTGTCTTTTCATAAGTAGGGCTATTGAGCCTGGAAGTAGAAGGAGTTTGAGTTGCTGTTACTGCGATGACACCAGAACCAGAATATCTTTTTTGTAGGGTGAGTTGTATGGGGAATGTCATAATTTTGCTTTACATCCATTATTGTGGGTCAGGGGGGTTCCGTGGATGCAAACTGTACTTTTACATCTAGCCCCATGACGATCATGGGTCAGTGTGTCACGCATGTGAGAACCATCTGTTCAGGTGTGTCCCGACAGAAAAAAGGTTGAGAACCACTGATCTAGAGAAAAGATTCATTAGATCTTCCAGATCTCCAACAGGGGCCTTGATCTTCTTCATCCCCAAGAAGAATGAGTCACTACACCTGTGTGTGTATTATTGGCCAGTAAACACAAATATTGTCCAATACAGATGCTCCCTCCTGCTGATAAATTAATTATGGGGCAGATTTTAAAAGCCCTCTGTGTGTAAATCCAGGAGGATTTACGCGCGTAGGGGGGGTTATGCGCGCCGGGCCTATTTTCAAAAGGCCCGACAGCACACGTAAAGCCCTGGGACGCGTGTAAGTCCATGGCTTGGAAAAAGGGGTGGGGCATGGACGGGGCATGGGTGGGGCCAGAGCCTCCAGGCACAGCGGCCATTTGCTGCTGTGCCTGGGATCACGGGCCGGTCGTCTGCCAGTGCGCGTAACCTACGCCTGCCCGGAGGCAAGTGCAACTTATTAAATAAAGGTTAGGGGGGGTTTAGATAAGGCTGTGGGGCGGCTTAGGTAGGGGAAGAGAGGGGAAGGGAGGGGAAGGTGGGGGGTGGAAGGAAAGTTCCCTCCGAGGGAATGGGGAAAGCCAGCAGGGTTCCCCAAGGGCTCGGCATGCGCAAGGTGCACTATTGTGCACCCTCTTGTGCACGCCGACCCCAGATTTTCTAACATGCGTGTGCACAAATGTATGCCCGTGTGTAGGTATTTAAATCCAGCCCTTCACTTTTTTGAAGGAGTTAATAAACATGTGGATAAAGGTAAACCGGTAGATGTATTGTACTTGGATTTTCAGAAGGTGTTTGACAAAGTTCCTCATGAGAGGCTTCTAGGAAAAGTAAAGAGTCATGGGATAGGTGGTGATATCCTTTCATGGATTACAAACTGGCTAAAAAATAGGAAACAGAGAGTAGGAGTAAATGGTTAATTTTCTCAGTGGAAGGGAGTGGGCAGTGGAGTGCCTCAGGGATCTGTATTGGGACCCTTACTTTTCAATATATTTATAAATGATCTGGAAAGAAATACGACGAGTGAGGTAATCAAATTTGCAGATGATACAAAATTGTTCAGAGTAGTTAAATCACAAGCAGATTGTGATAAATTGCAGGAAGACCTTGTGAGACTGGAAAATTGGGCATCAAAATGGCAGATGAAATTTAATATGGATACGTGCAAGGTGATGCATATAGGGAAAAATAACCCATGCTATAGTTACACAATGTTAGGTTCCATATTAGGTGCTACCACCCAAGAAAGAGATCTAGGCTTCATAGTGGATAACACATTGAAATTGTCGGTTCAGTGTGCTGCAGCAGTCAAAAAAGCAAACAGAATGTGGGGAATTATTAGAAAGGGAATGGTGAATAAAACGGAAAATGTCATAATGCCTCTGTATTGCTTCATGGTGAGACCGTACCTTGAATACTGTGTTACAATTCTGGTCGCCGCATCTCAAAAAAGATATAATTGCGATGGAGAAGGTACAGAGAAGGGCTACCAAAATGATAAGGGGAATGGAACAGCTCCCCTATGAGGAAAGATTAAAGAGGTTAGGACTTTTCAGCTTGGAGAAGAGACGGCTGAGGGGGGATATGATAGAGGTGTTCAAAATCATGAGAGGTCTAGAACAGGTAGATGTGAATCGGTTATTTACTCTTTCAAATAATAGAAAGACTAGGGGGCACTCCATAAAGTTAGCATGTGGCACATTTAAAACTAAATTCTTTTTCACTCAACACAAAATTAAACTCTGGAATTTGTTGCCAGAGGATGTGGTTAGTGCAGTTAGTATAGCTGTGTTTAAAAAAGGATTGGATAAGTTCTTGGAGGAGAAGTCCATTACCTGCTATTAATTAAGTTGACTTAGAAAATAGCCACTGCTATTTCTAGCAACAGTAGCATGGAATAGACTTAGTCTGTGGGTACTTGCCAGGTTCTTATGGCCTGGATTGGCCACTGTTGGAAACAGGATGCTGGGCTTGATGGACCATTGGTCTGACCCAGTATGGCATGTTCTTATGTTCTCCTTTATTGGGCAAACTTTGAACGAACTTGGAAATTGCATTGGCATGCATATCTACTAAAACTCCCCCCACTTACTTGATCAAGGCAGTATTTGCATGCATATGCACGCATCAATATAAAGACTTGCAGACATGTATATGCAATGCATGTAGCCAATTTTATAACAGGCAAATGTATATGCGCATATTTGTATGTGTTATAAAATCACCATATCCATGAGCACAAACTGGCAAATGAGTGATCCTGTGCATACACACGGGTCTTAAAATTGATCTCTATGTGCTTAGATGTTATAATCTACTGCTCTCACCCACAAAGAACTCCAAAGTTATCAGAGAACTTTGGAGAAAACCAGAAGGACTGTGAGGAACTTGCAACTAAGCAGGGCTGAGGAGAAGCTTAAAAATGAATTGGGTTTGCATTTCACTATGAAAGTCAGAATAACTATGGAAACCTATAGCTGAGCAGGACTGAGGGAAATCTTGCAACTGGAGTGTTTGTTTCAGATTCCTGCAGAAAAGAACCAGCAGAAGTCAGATCTCTGCTGGGAAAGAAAAAATACCTAGACATCCAGAGTATGACATATGGTGTAAGAGGTGGAATCTTAAGGATCAACACCACTCTGAAGAGATGGAGCAGTGATGAAAGAGCAGGCCTCTTGACAAGGTGCAAAACAAGAAGGAGAAAGGAGAGTCTGTAAGCCTCCTTCTGTTTTGGATTCTGGGAGCCGAGGAGAAGCCTGAATATATAGCTGCTTCTTTCATAAGAAAATAGGCTCCAAAGAAGCTAGTTGGAAATAAAGGTGTTTAATACTGGCATTTGATGAAAAAAAACATTTGGAGTAGATTTGAGGACTAGAATTAGAGAAACTTGGAAAGGTTGTCTTCTTAGCCACACTTGAGTATGTCATTTGTTTTGTTTCCCCAGGTGCAAATATGGAGCTGGAAAAATGGGTGACATGGGTAACCAAGCAACAACAAGACATGCAACAACAATTTGCCCAACAACTAGAACAGTAGAACCAATAATCACACCAGTATCAACAGTTTCTATAGCAGATAGGAGAGCAGAATTGGTTAATGAGGCAATTATTGCAATACCTCAAAGCTACTGTTAAGATTGTTACAGGTGTCATACCCACACGGGAGAGTGCACACTGATATCTACCCAAGGTGAATTTTCTGCTGACTAAAATGGGTCCAAATGATGATCCAAAATCTTTCCTAGTGAATAATGGAACTGGTGAGATAGTTTAAGGGAACAGTGGGCTGTGAGATTAGCTCCTCTATTAACCAGGGAAGTACAAGGGGCATATAGTGCTTTGAGTAATATGCAGGCAATAAACTATATTCAGTTAAGGGAAGTTCCTGAGTGTCATTAGAAGAAATTATGAGCAGTGAGATTTACCAAGGGTTCTTACCGAATTCTAATTGGACTTGGTTAGAACCAGTGTAAAAATCTATACGTGAGGTGATGGAACAGAGTAAGAAATGATAATAATGGAGCAGTGTATGGAATCCCTCCCTCTCAATATCCAAGGGTGATTAAGTCACCAAGTTGCACAGTCAAGAGGATACAGTTATCCTTACAGAAGGGTGGATAGATGCAGAAACATCTCCAGTCAGAAGGAGGTCAAAATGGGAAAGCAAATTCAAATGAGGAAAATCGGAAAGAATATAAGCACTGGCAAGTTAGATATAAAAAATTAATAAGATAGGCCAAGAGAGTATTTGAAAAAAAGCTTGCCATAAAGAAAAATCTAATAACATTTTTCAAGTAAATTTGAAACAAGAAGGGTGATGATTCAGACGAACTGAAGCAAATCACTGTGAAAATGAAAAATGTGATAAAGCAAATTGACAAACTAAGGGGGTCATTCATTAAAGCTTTATCATGTGCGTTAGGACCTTAATGCAAGTGATAAGGCCATATCCTTGCAAAAAGGGCCTTTTCGCATGCAATATCATGCTAATTAGGGGGAGAGGAGGAGTCAGGGCGGGGGGAAGGAGGAGTCAGCTGTGTCTTTCACAGTGGCACTATTCGGTGCGAAAGTCGGCAGCGAAGACACTGCGGTGGTGTGAAGGCTGTGGGCTTTTGCAGGCCTGTGCCTCCCTGGCCCCATTTTCACTGGATTCTAGGGATGTGCAGAGGGACACCATACATTGCATTCGGGATTCGGGGGGCAGATACGTTGCATTCGGCAAGGGGGCCCCCAATACATTTATACATTAATTCTTATTTGTTTCCCAGCTAAAATTAAATTAACTACAACCCCCACCCTCCTGACCCCCCCCCCCCAAAGACTTACCAAAACTCCCTTGTGGTCCAGCTGGGGGTCCGGGAGCCATCTCCTGCACTCATATCCTCGGCTGCTGGTATTCAAAATGGTGCCGAGAGCCTTTGACCTACTATGTCAGAGGGGCTACTGGTACCATTGGTCAGCCATTGGTCAGTCCCTGTCACATGGTAGGAGCAATGGATGGCCGTCAGCCCCTGTGACATAGTGAGGGCAAAGGCTATCGGCGCCATTTTGAATACTGGCAGCTGACAGCCCGAGTGCAGGAGGTCGCTCCCGGACCCCCGCTGGACTTTTGGCAAGTCTTGTGGGGGTCAGGAGGGTCTCCCAAGACTTGCCAAAAGTCCCTGGTGGTCCAGCAGGGGTCCAGGAGTGATCTCCTGCACTCGGGTCGTTGGCTGCCAGTAATCAAAATGGCGCCGATAGCCTTTGTGCTTACTATGTCACAGGGGCTACCGGTGCCATTGGTCAGCCCCTGTCATATGGTAGGAGCACAAGATGGTGCCAGCCATCCATTGCTCCTACCATGTGACAGGGGTTGACCAATGGTACTGGTAGCCCCTGTGACATAGTAGGTCAAAGGCTATCGGCGCCATTTTGAATACCGGCAGCCGAGGGTGTGAGTGCAGGAGATGGCTCCTGGACCCCCCGCTGGACCACCAGAGAGTTTTGGTAAGTCTTGGGGGGGGGGTCAGGAGGGTGGGGGGTTTATATAAATTGGCTCCCTTAGGTGCCCAAATAATTCGGTGAAGATTCATTGTATTTGTGAGGAATCACGATACGTTTCGCTTCCCCACAAATACAACGGATATGGCCCTATACATTGTGGATTACCAATTCGTAGGGAATGAATACACCCCCCTACTGGATTCATCATTCAGCGATGAATGATTAATCCAGGCCTAAAAGATTAATAAATTATTAGGACTATATGGTATTCACTCCAGAGTTCTGAAAGAGCTCAAATTCAAAATTATGCACCTGTTACTAATACCCTGTAACCTATTATTAAAAACAGGTACAGTACCTAAAGACTGGGGGGTGTTCAATATAATACCACCTTCTTAAAGGGGCTCCAGATATGACTCAGAAAACTATAGACCAATGAACATGATGTCTGTGCTGGGAAAAATGGTAGAAGCTATAGGGAACAACAATATTTCTGGCCATATGGATAGACATGGACAAATTGGGAATAGCCAACATGGATTAAGCAAAACAAAGTCTTGCCCTACCAATCTACTAGAGTTTATTGAATGTGCTAATAAACAAGCATACAAGGGTAACTAAGTCAGTTTAGTATATCTGGATTTTCAGAAGGATGTGACAAAGTTCCTCATGAGAGACTTCTCAGGAAATGAAAAAGTTTTCACCTCAATGTGCAACAGTGGTAAAAAAAAACAAAAAAACCCCAAGGAGAATGATTCAGAAAGGAAAATAAAATGGAGAATATTATAATGCTTCTGTATTGATCCATGGTGTGATTACATCTTCAGTATTTTATTTTGTGCAGTTCTGGTCATCCCTTGGAGTGATCAACACGAGTGCCCCCTAACTGTAAAAATCTATCTTCTAATTATCTGTTCCACCACACTGAGGCAGACCAAAGATCCACCAAGCCCCAAAATCCTTTTGCCAACAGTGGTCATTCCAAAAATAGATCAATTTCTTGTTGATCGTTCCATGGGATAAGTGGAGGCTTTCACAAATCTATCTGGCTAATATCTGTTATGGACTTTTCCTCCAGGAATTTGTCCAATCCCCTTTTAAACACAACTATACTAGATGCCTTGATCACGTTCTCCAGCAACGAATTACATAGCTTGAATGTGCGAGTGAAAAAATATTTTCTCCAATTTGTTTTAAATTTATACTTGCATTGACTACTGCTGGAGACAGTATTCTGGGTTTGGTGGATTTTTGCTCTGGCTCAGCATGGCATGTCTTATGTTCTTATGTACTTTGACATTTTTGCATATATAACCTTTTAATGTTTGATTTTATCTGCCTATTTTATAAACACCTTATAACTCACTCCAGAATACACAATCTAAATTTTAATCCATTTAATGCATTTTGATGACCTCAGAACTTTGATCTTATGTCTCACAACAAACCCAAAGCATGCACTGAAAATCTATAATGTACACCCTTCTTTGTTTTTGCTTACACATTGAACCCCACTATGAAAATGTCTTTTCATAACTCTAGGCAAACTTTCTTATGTTAAGAGTAATTCACTGGGCCTTACACTACTCAAATTTTTTTAGTGTTCTCTTAATCAAGCAATTTCTGTTCAGCAAACCTAGCTTTGATTTCACCATAGAGAATAAAGAAAAATGCATTTTATTGGAAGCTCACTTTCAAGCAGTGTATTAAGATCAATTAAAAGTATGTAGCATAGCACAAGTAATAGATCTGCAGATAAAATCCCTTTATATTGTATATAAACAAGATTAGAAACCAATTTCACCTTCTGCTTGGTACTTCAAGGGAAAACTTTGACATCAGTGCCTTGTACATCATGTTTGCCAGGGTAAATTGTTCTTAGTGAAAAATCTGCTGTATTTATTTTCTCTTTTAAGTTCCATTCCTGATCCAGTTATAAATCCTCATGAGATTGCAGTCACTCACCTTACCCAATTAGATATCTCTGTGAAGACCTTCATGTCTCTTTTAAAAGTGGGACAGTGCAATACTGGGCACTTCAGAGATTTTTTGTACAAAGATCATTGAGGGAAATGTCAGGTCTCTGGATAATAGTTGACAATTTCATCTTGACCAAAAACTGGAGAACAAAGATTCATTGCAGTTTTTTGAGCCACAATGCTAAGCTCTCTTCAACTAGAAATTTGTAGAAGGTCAAGCTATATACAGTAGATATGTCAATTTTTAACAACAACAGACTATTAAGCTACTTACAATGGCAGGTACATTCAGCTGTTGAGTGGTCAAAGCAAAGAACTTCGACATTTCACCTTTGCTCTTTCATTGTGTTGCTCTTGTTTTCAAATATCTTCCAAAGGAGTTCATTCTAGAAAGACAGCTACCATATCATTAGGCAGAATGCTCATAGGACAAGTTGTTGCATGAATCTCTTGATGGGAAAGTATATAGAAGATAGGCAGTTTGCAAAGAATGAAAATCAGAACAATATAACAACATAAAAAATGCCAGACTAGGTCAGATCCAAGATCCATCTAGCCAAACATCCTGTTTAAGGCAATGTCAAGCAGCAGGTGCTTAGAAGATGCATCCATCCCTAGTCATACCTTTTGTCACATCTTTCCATTTTTCCTGCAAACATCATTTAGGGTTGCATTAAACCCAAAGTGTCATTCATGACTGTTGTTCTGAATAGTTCATGACTGATCTTTTTTCTCTAAACTAAGGATCTGGATGGTTGCCATGTTCCTGTTATGTTATCTGTGTAGATGTTTTCTTAAATATAAGAACATACAATATGCCATATTTAGTCAGACCAAGAGTCAATCAAGCCCAGTATTCTGTTTCAAACAGCAGCCAATCCAAGTCACAAATACTTGGCATGTACCCAAACATCAATAGATCCCATGCTACTAATGCTGGCAATAAACAGTGGCTATTCCCTATTGATTAATAGCAGTTTATGGACTTCTCCTCCAAGAACTTATCCAAAAGTCAGCTACACTAACTGCTTTAGTCACACACTCTGGCAATGAATTCCAGAGCTTAATTGTTGTTATGCCCATCGGTCGCAGATGACTGCGACTGCTCTTGCTCACCTCTTTCTTTTCTTCCCTGACTCCGTGAGGTAGACTGGCAGCCTCTGCCAGCTGCCAATGGCCTGCCTACCTCTCCCAGGCCTCCCAGGGCAGCAAGGACGCCACCGACTGCCATCTTGCCATCGGACCTCCTTAGGCGCACACACAGGCCAGTTTTAAGCATGTCATAGTGGGAACTTCGAGGGCATCCCCTCCGGATGACATCATTCCTCCAAGACATTTAAGCCTGCTGGCCCTGCCTACCGACGACTTGGCAAAGAGACCCTCCTTGCTAATCCGCCTCTCTCTCAGAGGATCTGCGTTCCAGTTCCTGCTTCCTGGTGTGAGACGTCTTGGGTACCCGCTCCTTGGGGGCCCTCTCCTTGTCTTGGCTATCTGCTCCTCAGAGGGCCTGATGCCTGGAACTTCTGCCTGCCCCATTCCCCGGGGCTTCCCTGGAACCATCGCTACTCTTGTCGTGAGTACCCCGCTCTGTGGACCACTTCCTGTTCTGAGGACCTCCTTGGTGTACCCGCTTCGCGGATCATTACCAACCCTACTGAGGACCCTCACCGGTGTGGGCCATTACCATCTCTACTAAAGGACCTCATCGGCATACCCCACCTGCGGACTGCTATCATCTTTACCAAAGACTTCTTCAGCCTACTCCATTCCACAGACCACTACCATCTCTACTGAAGACGTAATCGGTGTATCCCGCTCTGCAGACCATTACCAACTCTATGGAGGTATCCTCTCTGGGTATCCCCTATTCCACCGACCCTGTGTCTCTGGGTCTGTGAGACCTCCTCTCTGACACCCCCTCTCCACGGGTGGTGTCTCTATCTCTGTAATAAAGACTCTAGACTGTTACTGTGTCTGACGTCAGCTGAGGCCTCGCCTCCCGACGGTGAGGCTCATGGGGCTCCTCCCTGTGGGCGGTACCATCTCTCACCAGGGCCCAGGGCCCACATACTAACTAATCCTAATAATTGTGCATTGAGTGAAAAAGAATTTTATCTGATTCATTTTAAATGTGCTACTTGCTAAATTCATGGAGTGCCCCCTGGTCCTTCTATTAAATGAGAGAGTAAATAACCAATTTACAATAACTTGCTCAAGTCCTTTCATGATTTTATAGACTTCTATCATATCCACCCTCAGTCAACTCTTCTCCAAACTGAACAGCCCTAACTTCTTTAGCCTTTCCTCATAGGGGAGCCTTTCCATGCCCTTTACTATTTTGGTCACCATTCTCTGTACGTTCTCCAGTGCAACTATAGCTTTTTCGAGATGCAGCGACCAGAACTGCACACAGTATCCAAGGTGCGGTCTATTCATGGAGCGACACTGAGGCATTATGACATCCTCCATTTTATTTGCCATTCGCTTCCTAGCAAGTCTTATGTCCCATTTAGCCTCTGCGATACTTGGGTTCTGTGATGCATCAGTTTGAAGAAAGGCTACTTTTAATTTTTATTTGTTATCTTTTATTTTATTTAGAGTTCAGAATATAGAATACAAAATTCTACTGCATACTCGCCAACTGGGCAAGTGCCTTGATGAATATGAAGATGTTCTGTGGTAGCGGACAAGATACAGCTGGGTTGGTCAAAGATCAGATGAAGTTGTTGTGTGAAGTTATCCAAGTTCCTGAGGCGTAAGTTATCTTGTTCCCACAAGAGAAAAGCTCAAGTGAATAGCGCCGGAGCTATTCAAAATAGCTCCGGTGCTACTTTTGCCCTCACTATGTCAGTGAGGGCAAAAGTAGCGCCGGCGCCATTTTGAATATTGGCAATACGGCCCGCGTGTAGGAGGTCACTCCCGGACCCCCGCTGGACTTTTGGCAAATCTTGTGGGGGTCAGGAGGCCCTACCAAGCTGGCCAAAAGTCCCTGGGGGTCCAGCGGGGGTTCGGGAGCGATCTCCTGCATTCGTGACGTCGGGTGACAGGAATCAAAATGGTGCCGGTGCTACCTTCGCCCTGTCATATGGTAAGGGCAAAGGGCCACCGGCGCCATTTCTATTAACGCAGCCGCGGCCCGAGAGCGGGAGATCGCGCCGGGACACCCCCACTGGACCCCAGGTAATTTAAAACATTTTGGGGGGGTTCGGGAGGGTGGGGGATTTGTTTGAAAGGGTCGGGGTGGGTTTTAGGGTTGTTTTGGTGTGCCAGTTTCCCCGCACTCCCCCCTCCCACGCCGGGACCCCTCCACTGGACCCCAGGTAATTTAAAACATTTTGGGAGGGGTTCGGGAGGGTGGGGGATTTGTTTGAAAGGGTCGGGGTGGGTTTTAGGGTTGTTTTGGTGTGCTGGTTTTCCCGCCGTCCCCCCTCCCCCGATTTACGATTTTTTGACAATAAATTGGGAGAATTGCTATTGTATCGCGCCTCTAATGATTTTTGACGATTTAAAATATATCTGACGATTGTTTTAAATCATCAAAAAACAATTCACATCCCTAGTTAGTATAGCTGTGTTTAAAAAAGGATTAGATAAGTTCTTGGAGGAGAAGTCCATTACCTGCTATTAATTAAGTTGACTTAGAAAATAGCCACTGCTATTACTAGCAACGGTAACATGGAATAGACTTAGTTTTTGGGTACTTGCCAGGTTCTTATGGCCTAGCTTGGCCACTGTTGGAAACAGGATGCTGGGCTTGAAGGTCCCTTGGTTGACCTAGTATGGCATGTTCTTATGTTCTTATCTGTCCATTCATTCTGGCCAGGTTTAACTTTATGGAATTTTTAGCCATAAAGATTCTACAGTGCATTCTGTTTCCTGAAGAATTTTTATCCAGTTTGACTGAATGCTCTCTTTAACATATATCAACATACAATGCTGTCTTTAACATACATCACCACACCTCTACTATTTGATCCAATACCCTGGTATCACAGCATCCAATTGGTTATCTTCTCTCCATCATATCTCTGAGATGTCAATTATATCTACCTGTTCATTTAGTGCTATCACTCTAACTCTCCCATCTTATTTTTTAGACTTCTAGCATTTGCATACAGACATTTCAAAGTATGTTTTTGTTGGTATTAACAACCTGCTTATCATTTGATAAGGATAATTTGAAATCTCAATTCTGTTTGCTCTTTACTTAAAGGCACCTGGGCTACTTTAGCATTGATTGCAACCCCACTATCAGGATATGCTAATGATCCTGTTTCGTTAGTATTCTTCAAAGATACACCATTCTAAATCATGCACTCCTGAGCGATTGCTGGCTTTCTCCCATCATCTAGTTTAAAAGATGCTCAATCTCCTTTTTAAAGGTAGTGCCAGCAGCCTGATTCCACCCTTTTGGAATCCATCCTTTTGGAAAAGACCCCTGCCCCTTCCCCAAAATGTTGCCCATTTCCCAACAAACCTAGCGAAGAACAACCCAAATTATAGCTACACAATGCAAGGTTCTACATTAGGAGTCACCACCCAGGAAAAAGATCTAGGCATCATCATGGATAATATGTGGAAATCCTCTGCTCAGTGTGTGGTGGCAGCTAAGAAAGCATATAGAATGCTAGGAATTATTAGGACCTTGCAAATCAACCTGGGGGTTGTGCATGTAAAAATACACATGAAATCCAATTTCAAGTGTATTTTTACCAGCACTGAAAAATAGGCATTCGGGGGGGGGGGGGGGGGGGGGGGGGACGCAGAGTTGGACGGCAAAAGGATTTAAACAAATATTTTTCATTTTTGAAAATATCTGCATAAATCTACATGTAGATTGGTTCTTTGTTTGAAAACTGCCCTCCTTATGGGCAGATATAATAAAATGATATTACATATGGCTTGGTATTCAGTACAACTGTTCAGTTAATTGGTAGGCAACTTGAATAGATAGATAGATAGATAGATAGATAGATAGATAGATAGATAGATAGATAGAGTTGTACATAAAGGAGATAAACTCTGCCCCAAGTTCTTTCTTTCTTTTATTCCTCAAGCCTTCATTCTCCATAAAAGAAGGTATACGTTCCTGTCCGTCTTCTCTCCCCGGCCGGCCCGACACAGCCGCTCTCCTCCTCAGTCTTGCCACCTCCACTACCACTGCCGGCGCTCCTCTGAGCGGCCCGATACGACGCCGCTGATTCCTCCTTCAGCAGAGAAGTCCCCGCCGAGACTCCTTCTGCCCTTGTGGCTGAACGCCGCTGCCGGAGGCCTCTTCAGTAGCTGGGAGCCGCCGCTTCAGCCCGCTCTTCTTCAGGGCCGTGGCCTGGTCCAGCGCAGCTCCTCTTCATGACTGGAAGCCACCACCGGCCTGTTTCTCCCCCTCTTCACAGCAGGACACCGCTGCAGGCCTTGACTCCACCCACCTGCCTCCAGGAATCCTCTAGGCATGGGCATGTGCCTCTCTTCAGGTTTTAAAGGGCCAGAAGCAGGAATCACCCTTGGGCCCTCCTCCTGACGTCCTTAGGGTACTTCCTGGACCTGCCCTATAAAAAGGCCCTGCTTCATTCCCTCAGGGCTTTTGGATTGGTTACCATCTCCAATTCACATCTCCCTTGGTCCTGCTCCAGCTTCCAAGGAATCCATCTTCTACTCCTGTTCAGATGACTTTGTTGCTATCCCGGTCGCTAGACTAGCGACCGGGCTCTTACCGTCCTCCCGAGGCTCCCGGGTCCGCCGCGCTCCGCCGGAGGTTTGGGCCTTCTCGGCCGCATGGCAGCGGCGTCTCCCTCGTGGAGACGCCGTCGATGCCGATTCTGACTCCTCCCCCCCGGCCGGGTACGCGCGCGCGCGAAGGGACGGCTCTTGTAGGTCCAGCACCCGGAAGTGCTGAACCGCCCCTTTGCTGACGACAGAGCCTGGCTGAGTATATAAGGCAGCTTCAGTCTCTCCTGCCTTGCCTTGCAACGAGGTCGCTCCTGTGAGTACTTAGTTGCTTCCCTGGATCCAGCTTGCTCCGATCCTGCCTGTTCCGGTCCTTGTTCCTGTGTTTCCAGCTGGGCTCCGTTCCTGCTTGTTCCTGTCTGTGGTTCCTGCCTTGCTCCGTTCCTGCTTGTTCCTGCCTGTGGTTCCTGCCTTGCTCCGTTCCTGCTGGTTCCAGTTCCCGCTCCAGTGAATCCACTCCTGCTTTTCAACTTCTCGTCTTCCGCCAGCCTTGACCGTTGGACTTCTGCTTGACTCTTCTCGTCTTCCGCCAGCCTCGACCATTGGACTTCCGCTTGACTCTTCTCGTCTTCTGCCAGCCCTGATCACCAGACCTCCTAAGTCCCAGCGACCCGGACCCCTACGGGCTCCTCTGGGGGGGTCTCGGGTTTCCAGGGCGAACGCTCCTACATCCACGCCAGGTCCGTGCCGCCTCCCGGCTCCTTTTCCACCGTCTGGACTCCGCTGTTCAGACAGCCGGGCCAAGGGTCCACTAAACAGACTTTCTCACAACAGACTTCATGTTCCTTACGTTCTTGATGTCTCCTTCCAATGTCTTGGGTCTTGTCCTTCATTGGATCTCCTTCTTGGTATGTTCTAGTCCCTGGCTTCCCTTTCCAAAGTCTTGGAGTTCCTTGTCTGTGTCCAGATGTTCCTTGTCTCACCCAGATGTCCTTCATTCAAATGTCTGGATGTACATTCATCCTGACACCTGTCCATCCTCTTGTCCAAGACTTCTAGTTTTCTCCTGTCCAGAAGTCTATCTTGTCTAGGGAAGTGAATCGTTTTAGGACGATTAAAATTATCGTCCGATAATTTTAATATCGTCTTAAACCGTTATGGAACACAATACAATACAGATTCTAACGATTTATCGTTATAAATCGTTAGAATCGTGAGCCGGCACACTAAAACCCCCTAAAACCCACCCCTGACCCTTTAAATTAAATCCCCCACCCTCCCGAACCCCCCCCAAATAACTTAAATAACCTGCGGGTCCAGCGGCGGTCCGGAACGGCAGCGGTCCGGAACGGGCTCCTGCTCTGAATCTTGTCGTCTTCAGCCGGCGCCATTTTCCAAAATGGCGCCGAAAAATGGCGGCGGCCATAGACGAAAAAGATTGGACGGCAGGAGGTCCTTCCGGACCCCCGCTGGACTTTTGGCAAGTCTCGTGGGGGTCAGGAGGCCCCCCACAAGCTGGCCAAAAGTTCCTGGAGGTCCAGCGGGGGTCAGGGAGCGATTTCCCGCCGCGAATCGTTTTCGTACGGAAAATGGCGCCGGCAGGAGATCGACTGCAGGAGGTCGTTCAGCGAGGCGCCGGAACCCTCGCTGAACGACCTCCTGCAGTCGATCTCCTGCCGGCGCCATTTTCCGTACGAAAACGATTCGCGGCGGGAAATCGCTCCCTGACCCCCGCTGGACCTCCAGGAACTTTTGGCCAGCTTGTGGGGGGCCTCCTGACCCCCACGAGACTTGCCAAAAGTCCAGCGGGGGTCCGGAAGGACCTCCTGCCGTCCAATCTTTTTCGTCTATGGCCGCCGCCATTTTTCGGCGCCATTTGGAAAATGGCGCCGGCTGAAGACGACAAGATTTCAGAGCAGGAGCCCGTTCCGGACCGCTGCCGTTCCGGACCGCTGCTGGACCCGCAGGTTATTTAAGTTATTTGGGGGGGGGGTTCGGGAGGGTGGGGGATTTAATTTAAAGGGTCGGGGGTGGGTTTTAGGGGGTTTTAATGTGCCGGTTTTTCGATTTTTCGATTTTTTCGATTTTTTCACGATTTTTCACGATATTTTACCCCCCCCAAACGGCAACAATACGATTCCCTCCCCCTCCCAGCCGAAATCGATCGTTAAGACGATCGAGGACACGATTCACATCCCTAATCTTGTCTGATGCTCCTGATGTCCAGATTTCCAGATATCCCTGGGGTTCTCCTCCCTAGAGGTCCCTGATGTCCAGATGCTAGATGTCCTGATGTCCCAAGGTACTGGTGTCCTTTCGTATCTGATGTCCTATGTTCCAGTCCTGATGTTCCAAGTCTCCGAGTCCCAAGTCCTGACTTTGATATTCCGAGTTCCAAGTTCCTGATGTTCCAAGTTCCAAGTTCCTCATGTTCTGAGTTCCAAGTTCCAAGTCCTGATCCTGATGTCCTTTGTCCAGTTCTATTCCTGAAGTACCATTAGTTCCTTGCTCCGTGTTCAGCTTCATTCGTCCCGGTCCTTGTCTTCAGCTGATCTTTCCTGGGAGTAAATCCATATCAATCCAGTGTCTGTTCCTGATGACTGGAGTCCTGTTCCAGCAGGATTTATCTTTGAGCACTGCCCGGATTCCTTCCTTGTCCTGAGCCTCAGTCTTGTGCTTGCTCCGCTCTCTGTGTGGTCTGCAACCAGCCTCTTTAGGTTGTGTAGGGCGCGCCATGGGTCAGGGTGGTCCGTGACCAGCCCATATCAGCTGTGTAGGGGCCTTGAGGGGCAGCGCCTGTCTAAGTCTCCGAGTATCTTGAGTCCTTATCCTTGCCTGAGTCTTCCCAATTTCCAAGTCCTCATTGGAGTATCCAAATCCTTACCTGACTCTCTAGAATTCATCTCTGATCTTCAATCTACGTCTGAGCGTCTTACATCTGAGTTTCAAGCCACCTCATGTTTTCGTCTCATCTGAGTTCAAGCCATCTTTGTCCTCATCTCATCTGAGTTCCAAGTTCTGAGTTCCAAGTTCCAAGTTTCCTCTTGTCCTCATTTTGTCTGAGCTTCCAAGTACCAAGTGTCCTCATCTCATCTGAGTTCCAAGCTACCTCATGTCCTCGTCATATCTCAAGTTCCAAATCTTTGTCTGAGTCTTTCCAGTACCAAGAATCCTCATCTCATCTGAGTTTCAAGTTCCAAGTTCCCAGCATCCTCGTCTCGTCTGAGTTTCAGGTTCCAAGCTCCAAGAGTCTTGTCTTGTCCAAGTCTCCAAGAGTCTTGTCTTGTCCAAGTCTCCAAGAGTCTCATCCCTTCTAAGAACTCTGAAACATTCCTTGTTCCAGGATCTGGAGTCTTCTATTCCCGTTCCTGGCCTCTTCATCTCCAGCCCTGTGTCTCTGACTGACTTCACTGGGCTGTGTAGCTCAACAGGGGGCCAATCATCCTCATCTCAGCTCCAGTGTGTACATGCTCCACTCTTGCCTGCACTTGCTCACCTCCCTTGGGGCTGCCTTGGGGCTCCTCCCTGAGTTGCCTCATTGGCCAAGGACTCACGCTCTCCCAGGAGCAGATGACTGCACCTTTGCATCCCTCCTCAGGGCTTGCAGAGAGCAATTGCAACAAGAAGCATTTCTAAAAGCAGGTCCTGGTACAAAATTCAGTAAAAATATTAGGGATGTGAATCGGGCTTCGGACGATTGAAAAGATTGTCGATATTTTCAAAATCGTCAGAAATCGGGGGCTCCCCCAAAATGATAGGAAAACCCCATGATATTGATTGTGGGGGTTCCCTTATTGTTTGGGGGGAGGGCGGGAAAAACAGCACACAAAAATAACCCCTAAACCCACCCCGACCCTTTAAAAGTAACACCTTAGCTTCCCCCACACTCCCAACCCCCCCAAAAAAAACCTTTTACAGGTACCTGGTAGTCCAGTGGGGGTCCCAGGAGCGATCTCCCGCGATCTCCCGCGATCTCCCGCTCCGGGCCTTCCTCCCGCTCCCGGGCCGTTGGCTGCCACTAATCAAAATGGCACCGATGGCCCTTTACCCTTACCATGTGACAGGGTATCCATGCCATTGGCCAGATCCTGTCACATGGTAGGAGCACTGGATGGCCAGTGCCATCTTGTGCTCCTACCATGTGACAGGGGCTGACCAATGGCACCGGTAGCCCCTGTGACATAGTAAGGGCAAAGGCTATTGGCGCCATTTTGATTACTGGCAGCAGATGGCCCGAGTGCAGGAGATTGCTCCTGGACCCCCGCAGCAACACCAGGGCTTTTGGCAAGTCTTGGGGGACCCTCCTGACCCCCACAAGACTTGCCAAAGTCCAGCGGGGGTCCGGGAGCGACCTCCTGCACTCGGACCGTCGGCTGTCAGTATTCAAAATGGCGCCGATAGCCTTTGCCCTCACTATGTCACAGGGGCTACCGGTGCCATTGGTCAGCCCCTGTCACATGGTAGGAGCTCAAGATGGCACCAGCCATCCAGTGCTCCTACCATGTGACAGGATCCGGACAATGGCATGGATACTCTGTCACATGGTAAGGGCAAAGGGCCATCGGCGCCATTTTGATTAGTGGCAGCCGATGGCCCGGGAGCGGGAGGAAAGCCCAGAGCGGGAGATCGCGGGAGATCTCTCCCGTGACCCCCACTGGACCACCAGGTACCTGTAAAAAGTTTGGGGGGAGTCGGAAGGGTGGGGGAAGCTAAGGGATTATTTTAAAGGGTTGGGGTGGGTTTTTTGTTTATCGGCTCGGGCACAGCCGATAAACAAAACCACGATCGGGCCCGATTGAAAAAAACCGACATGTGAATCGGAACCAGAATACAAACCGATTCTGGTTCCGATTCACATCTCTAAAAAATATTTGTAAGAATTGAAAAAGAATAGTCTGTAAATTTGCAGTTAGAATAGCTATGTATCTCTCGATCTATGGGTAAGTGAATTGTGAGGATTTTATTCCCACAATGGGCTGTGTATAGTGTCTGTATAGTCCTTGCCATGGCTGATCAGAAATTATTGAAGAAATAGGAAATTACCACATCTCTTAGACATAAAATTCACAGGGTATGATGGGAGACCACACCACAGTTCTGAGAGACAAAAGTAACAGTACAAGAATACAAACTCCTTAGTCTAATAATGGTCATTTATCGATTTTACTGGTTCAGAGTTTGATCCCCCTTGGTATAAGATCAAAAAAGAATTTTGCCAAAACTCTTAGGATGAACTATGAAGCTTACCAGGTTTCTTGATAACGTGTCTGTTTATGTAATCAAATTCTGAAACATAGTGTTCTAATGTATTCTAGGGATGTGAATCGTGTCCTCGATCGTCTTAACGATCGATTTCGGCTGGGAGGGGGAGGGAATCGTATTGTTGCCGTTTGGGGGGGGTAAAATATCGTGAAAAATCGTGAAAAATCGTGGAAAAATCTAAAAATCTAAAAATCGCAAAACCGGCACATTAAAACCCCCTAAAACCCCCCCCCGACCCTTTAAATAAATCCCCCACCCTCCCGAACCCCCCCCAAATGAGTTAAATAACCTGCGGGTCCAGCGGCGGTCCGGAACGGCAGCGGTCCGGAATGGGCTCCTGCTCCTGAATCTTGTTGTCTTCAGCCGGCGCCATTTTCCAAAATGGCGCCGAAAAATGGCGGCGGCCATAGACGAACACGATTGGACGGCAGGAGGTCCTTCCGGACCCCCGCTGGACTTTTGGCAAGTCTCGTGGGGGTCAGGAGGCCCCCCACAAGCTGGCCAAAAGTTCCTGGAGGTCCAGCGGGGTCAGGGAGCGATTTCCCGCCGCGAATCGTTTTCGTACGGAAAATGGCGCCGGCAGGAGATCGACTGCAGGAGGTCGTTCAGCGAGGGTTCCGGCGCCTCGCTGAACAACCTCCTGCAGTCGATCTCCTGCCGGCGCCATTTTCCGTACGAAAATGATTCGCGGCGGGAAATCGCTCCCTGACCCCCGCTGGACCTCCAGGAACTTTTGGCCAGCTTGTGGGGGCCTCCTGACCCCCACGAGACTTGCCAAAATTCCAGCGGTGGTCCGGAAGGACCTCCTGCCGTCCAATCGTGTTCGTCTATGGCCGCCGCCATTTTTTCGGCGCCATTTTGGAAAATAGCGCCGGCTGAAGACAACAAGATTCAGGAGCAGGAGCCCGTTCCGGACCGCTGCCGTTCCGGACCGCCGCTGGACCCGCAGGTTATTTAAGTCATTTGGGGGGGGTTTGGGAGGGTGGGGGATTTAATTTAAAGGGTCGGGGGTGGGTTTTAGGGGGTTTTAGTGTGCCGGCTCACGATTCTAACGATTTATAACGATAAATCGTTAGAATCTCTATTGTATTGTGTTCCATAACGGTTTAAGACGATATTAAAATTATCGGACGATAATTTTAATCGTCCTAAAACGATTCACATCCCTAATGTATTCCATGTTTCTCTGGGAGCACCATGATATCAGAGTTTTGCAACTGTCTTATTAGATATTCTCTCTGAAGCTACTCAGAGAATGCCAGTCCCAGTGGATAAATAGAACATCCAAACAGATGACTAACATTCATTGTTGAAATACTAACTCTCTCAATACCTTTTACATTAGGAGTAATTTAGGAGAAATGACAGGTTGCTGTTGTCTCTTCTTTCTCTGTACTTTAAGTATTGATAGTGGTTGCTAGTTGCTACCATAATAAGGATACAGATATCCCTTAGATTCTCTTGTAGCTATAAAACTTATGAGATATATACACTGTATCCATGTAGAAACTGGTGAGTGAAACTGTGAATGTTTTGTTTTTTTAGGGGGATTGAAAGAATGTAACACTGATACAGAGACTTTAGTTGTAAAACAAAGGTATAATAAGTTTAAGAAAAGGAGAACCAGGATGGTGTATAGCTTAAAAAAGATATTAGAGTCATCAAATAGGGCAGAATAGTTAGAAAAACAGTACTGCTAAACTGGACTTGAAAAGTGGTTCTAATCCTTTAAGCTTATCTTCTCTTGTCTCACTTTAAGAAGTTCTTAAAATTAAGGAATATTAGTACTCCTCATCTAAGTTGATTTGATAAGAGTAAAAGATGTTGGTTCTATAGAGCAAAGTTTAATATTTTTCAAAAATCAAGAAAAATGTTTAAAAATGTAAAAAATGCAAAGTGGAAGCAACCATGGGATCAACAGTTTCTCCTGCCTGCTGGACCATTTGTCCCCATGTCAAAACTGAAGAAGGCCCTAAAGGAATAGGCACTTTGAGAGGGGGGAGGGGTAAGAAAAGAGGAAGAAGTCTAAGGGAAGCTGTGGAGAAGTAAGAGTAGGACTCATCCTCCAGCAGTCCTAGGGAGGGTAATAGAACTGCTGGTGTTGGCTCCAAGGCTGGTGCAGAGGTACTTGCTAGTCCAGTGAGTGTGTAGCTGGCAAGAAGGCACAGCACTCTATGGAGTTGGTGGGATGACAATGCAGCAGAGCATTCAGCAGCCTCATGCTCTTCCTAGGAGCTGGAGCTTCACTCCTTTCCTGCTCCTCAGAGGAGTTAGTGGTATCTATTTAAAAAAAGATATATAGGGATTAAGTCCCCTGGCAGCATGACACCCATCATGAGCAATAGTTATGAGAATGAAGCAACATATTTGCCCAAAGTGTGAGGCTGATACAGAAGAAGGCTTGTGTGGGATGACCAAGCAACTTTCTTAGACTGGAGACACAGACACTCAGGACTCCAGCCTTTCATCATGCAATTTAAACTTTATTTCTTCCATTCAATCAGCAAACACAATATTAGACTGCTTGCCTTTTTCTAGCAGTGTACACATACAAGGACATTTAGTAGACCGCCTACTCACTTATAGCAATGTACTTCACAAACTTTAATGCCGAGCTTTAATGCCGAGCTCCTCTCCTGGAAATGTTGGGGCCTCCTGAACCTAGCTAGGCTCAGTCACTTATCCTGCCTTAGCAAGGACCTTCTCAACTCTCTATAGGTCTTAAGGTGGACCAGGCTAGATGCCTGGTCTTGCTCAAGTTAAGGAGAGAAAATAGGGCCATTTCCTCACAACTTGTTGCAAGCTGAAAGTTAACTAGCACTAGAGTAACCTGCACTGAACATGAGATCAAACCCACTTGATATTGGGACTTTGGACCCTTGGACTGGGACAAGAGTTAGTGCTACCACTGAGGGAAGGCCCCCAATGGTCCTTGATGCTGGAAGGCAGTGCAGGTGAGGATGACCAGGCTGGAGCTTCACCTATACCAGCCCTTGTTCCCCTCAGGTTGAGCCCTTGGGTACCGGGGCTGGCAGGGCTTAAGTGTGGGTCTCCTTGATGAAGACAGATCCAGCGGCAGGCAAAAGCAAAGTCAGGAGTCCAGGTTGTGACTGGCAGCGAAGGTGCAAAACAAAGATGCAAGCCAAAGGTCTGGGGCAGGCAGCAGATGGGCAGAGACGAGGTACCAGGCCAAGGGTCAAGACAGGCAGCAGATGAGCAGAGATGAGGAAGCAAGCCAAAGTCAGAACCAGGAAATGAAGCCGAGGAAGAGGACACAGGTACCAAGGATGAGGAAAAGCACGGAGTCAGGAACAGTCAGGAACACAGGAACAGGAATCAGGATCAGTAACTGGAATCACAGGAACCACAGGGACAGCAACTAGCACTCCAAAGAGATGGACCTGTTGCCAAGGCAAAGAACTGAGGACTGAATCAGGGTTTAAATACCCCTCAGTCCTGATGTCATCACAAGGGGCTGGGCTGACGTTTCCTGCTGCGGCCACTTTAATATCTGGCTGAGTCACACGCGCTCCTAGGGAAGTGCCCACAGTGGGAAGATTGGCAGCATCCAGGGCTGCATGGAGACCATACTGGTGGTATGGTCGGTAGCGTAGCAAAAAGTCAAACCGACTAAAGAAGAGTGACCTGGTGAGAGTTTAAACGTTTAGCCTTACTAAGGTATTCCAAGTTTTTGTAGTCGGGTACACCATGATGGGATGTTGCACCCCCTCCAGCCATTGTCTCCACTCTTCGAATGCCATCTTAATGGCCAAGAGTTCATCTCTGATTCTGTAGTTTCGCTCTGCCGTGGTGAATTTGTATGAGAAGTATGAGCACGGTAAGAGGGCTCCATGACTGGAGTACTGGCTGAGGACTGCCCCCACTGTGATATCCGAGGCGTCAACCTCCACAATGAATGGTTGTAATGGGTTCCGGGTGATGGAGGCAGGCCTGTTTTAGCTCCTCGTAGGCCTGGATGGCCTCTGGAGACCAGTGTCTAGCATCAGAACCCTTCTTTGTGAGCGAGATAAGAAGTGCCACAATGTGGGAATACCACAGGATAAAGTTCCTCTAGAAGTTAGCGAAGCCCAAAAACACTGTAATGAGCAGAGCCCTAGAGATCGAGACCAATCCCGAATGCTGGCCTGCTTTTCCGGGTCCATACAAAATCCTGATGTGGAAATGGTGAACCCCAGGAAGGGCAGGGACTCCCGTGTGAAGAGGCATTTCTATAACTTAGCATATAGGTGATGGTTTCTCAGACGCTGGAGAACACAGCGAACTTCCGAACAATGGGATACCAAGTCTCTCAAGTAGATTAGAACGTCATCTAGATAGAGAATTACATTGGCACGAAGCATGTCCCAGAAGACCTCATTCATAAGGTTTTGGAAGACTGCTGGCACGTTACATAGGCCAAAAGGCATTATTAGGTATTTGTAATGGCCGTCATGCATGTTGAAGGCGGTCTTCCATTCGTCCCTGAGCTTAATGCAGACCAGATTGTAGGCCCTGCGGAGATCCAGCTTTGTGAAGATTTTGGCCCCTTGGAGATGGTCCAAAAGCTCTGGGAAGAGCAGGAGCGGGTACCTTTCCCAGCAAGTGATTGCATTGAGCCCATAGTAGTCAATGCATGGTCGTAATGAGCCGTCCCTTCTAGCTACGAAAAGAAGCCTGCCCCAGCCAGGGAAGTGGAAGGACGGATGAATCCTCTCTCCAAGTTCTCACAAATGTTTTGAGACATCGCTTGGGTCTCGGGTAGCAATAGTGGATAGACCCGGCCACGTGGTGACCCAGTGTCAGGTAGGGAATTGAATCGGGCTTCGGACAATTGAAAATATCGTTGATATTTTCAAAATCGTCAGAAATCAGGGGCTCCCCCGAAACGATAGGAAAACCCCACGATATTGATCGTGGGGGTTCTCTTATCGTTTTGGGGGAGGGCGGGAAAAACGGCACACAAAAATAACCCCTAAACCCACCCCGACCCTTTAAAACGAATCCCTTTGCTTTCCCCCCCCCCACCAAAAACATTTTACAGGTACCTGGTGGTCCAGTGGGGGTCCCAGGAGCGATCTCCCGCTCTCGGGCCGTCGGCTGCCACTAATCAACATGGTGCCGATGGCCTTTGCCCTTACCATGTGACAGGGTATCCATGCCATTGGCCGGCCCCTGTCACATGGAGGGAGCACTGGATGGCCGGCGCGCTCACCGCACGGCCCTCTGGTTTGACCTCAGCCTGGCTTCTGGTATTCTTTGTCTGCTGCCTGTCTTGATCTCTGTTTGTCTTCTGGCTCTGTCTGTCTTCCACCTGCCCTGACTTCTGGCCTGCCATCTCGTCTTGTACCTCTGCCGCCTGCCTTGACCCATGGTTCATCTCTGACCACTCCAGTCTCCAGCCTGCCTCAACTTGGACCGTCTTAAGGATTCTTCTTTGCCAGGAGACCCTCGCCTATGTCCTGCCGGCCCCAGCACCCAAGGGCTCAACCTGCAGGGAACGTGGGCTGGTATAGTTGAAGGTTCCGTCCAGTCTCCTGGCTCAGTACCACCTCCTGGCTACGTGCATCACTTCAGGCCTTCCTTCAGTGATTCCTCCATTCACGCTAGCCGGCCCAAGGGTCCGCGTGCATAACAGTTTGCCAAGGCCAGGGAACTGGTGAATCTGTTCAGCCTCCAGGCCATTCCCGGCTTGGCCCAGAACTTGCAACAGCAACAACTTTGCTTGGACCTCCTGGCAGCCATCGTCGAGTGCTTGGCTAACTGCCTGGATTCTACACCACCAACTGCCGCTCCGCCTCCAACTCCTGCTGTAGCTCCTGTTCCAGCTGCTTCGATGCATTTACCAGCTTGATATGCGGGGGACGTTAAGCAGTGTTGTGATTTCCTCAACTACTGCTTCATGTGGTTTGCCCTTCAGCAAGCACAATTCCGACCGACCAAGTAAAGACTACCTGTTGCGACCGTTGCTTCCCGATGGCTTCACTCCACCTACCTTTCATTTTTTGCAACTCTTCCTGCTCTTCATGATTGCCTGGCTGCTATGGCAGCCGTCTGCCATCCTCTCCATCGTCCCCGGATCGGCTTGGGCACTGCCTCCTGCCATGCTGTTCAGGTACCTTAGGGCGTGCTCACCGCACGGCCCTCATTCTTATTTCCTCATTGGCGTGTTCCTCAGGGGCGTCCCCCTGTGATGACGTCACGCTGCCCGGATATTTAAGCCTACAGTTTATTGCTAACCATTGAGTTAGCAAGGGTCTTCTTACGGATGAAATTCGCTCTCCGTACCCAGCTACTCTGCCTTCCAACTTCCATTGGACTCTTTCTGCTAACGGGGTACCCGCTCCTCGGGGGCCTCTTTGCTTCTTTCAGGTCACTATCAGGTAACCGATACTCGCTCCTCGAGGGCCCATGTTCCCTGACCCGCTGCCTGCATCTATCTCCTCTTCTACTTGGAAGAATTCTCTACAGACACCATCAGTGAGTACAACTACCATCCACTCCTCAGAGCTGTCTCCCTGGAACCAGGTTCTCGCTCCTCGAGGACCTGCCCCCGTTCCAGCGCCAGTGTCATCTCCTACGTGGAACCGTGGTGTGAGTACTTTGACAACGAGTCTCTCTACCTCCAGGGATCTGGTACTCGCTCCTCGAGGGCCAGCTCTCCCTATCTCAGGGCTACTCCATATTTGGGACTCTGTGAATGTTCTATTGTACTCACTTTCTCAGTTCTCTCCACTACAGCACTGCTACCAGAGGACCAACTGTTCCAGCGCCCTGGGGAATACTAGCCCAGCTGTGCTACATCTTCTACTCACTACTGCCACCTCTGGTGGCTTCTCAAACTGTCTAAATAAAGAACTATCTGTGTTTGTGTGTCCAGAGCTGAGCCTGACCTGTGGCCCCTCACGGGACTTCCCCCCGTGGGTGTGGTCAGCTGCCACAGTGTTCAAGGGTCCACCCAAACCTCACTAACTATAACAGATTGCTAACTCCATGGAGCCGGCACAGCTCAATGCCTTGCAGGCCATTCCCGGCCTGGCCCTGCGCATTGATGAACAACAAGATGCATTGCAGAAACTCACTTCTGCATTCCATCAGCTGCATGCACAGAAGAATCAAAGCACTGCTTCCAGTAATGAAGGTCAGTTACCTGTAGTAACTATAAAGACTATGGTACATCTGGCTGCTCCAGTTCGTTTCTCTGGAGAGATTCAAAGAACTAGAGGTTTCCTAAATCAGTGCTGCATGCATTTTGCATTACAGCCTTCTCACTTCCCCACAGCCTAAGCCAAGACTACTTATATTCTAACTTATCTTGATGGAAGGGCCTTGTATTGGGCTTCAACGCTGTGGGAACGTAAGGATCCAATTCTGCAGGATATTGACGGATTTTTGGATTTGTGTAAATCCATTTTTGCTGATCCTGCTCGAGTGACTGTTGCTGGTTCCACTCTGGTGGACCTGAAGCAAGGCAACTGACCATTGGCTGATTTTGCAATAAAGTTCAAGACTCTTGCTACAGAATTATTCTGGGATTCCAAATGTCTGAAAACCCTCTTCTTCAGAGGTCTGGATACTCACTTGAAAGACGAGCTGGCTGCTCGTGAGACACCTGACTCGCTGGATGAACTAGTGGCTTTATGATGCTGCAGAGGTTAATGGAGCTGCAGACACCCCTTCATGAACCTTCTGGTTCAATGGACATAGGTGTGCATAATCCCCTAGGGCATCATGATTGGTTAGTCACGAGTCAGCTGGTAAAAATCCTGCAGCCATTCAAGGATGCACGGAGGAACTGAGTTCCAGAAGTGCCACCTTGGCTGACATTATCCCTATAGTTAATTTTCTGGAGGAAAATTTGGAGGGCTTTAAACAGGAAGAGGGAATGACAGCTGAGGTGCTGCATTATCTGGACTTTTTACAGAAGCAGGTGCAAGAGAGTTTAAGGCCTTTAAAAGAAGACCACACATACATGCTCACCACAGTCTGTGATCCCCGTGTGAAAGGGAAACGCCCTACAGTCCAATTGTCTCTCATTTGTGAAGGACCTGCTGTTAGTAAAAGTCCATGATCAGGACTGCCATAGGCAGAGACAGATTAGGCAAGAAGCAGAGGAGGAAACAGTGGAGGGCACTTCAGGTACAGCTAGTACCTCCTCCTCCTCCTCTACATCAGTACGCCAAAGGCATGTTGCCCATAGAGAATCATCTGTTCTGCTACGGCTAGAGAGAAAGCAGCTGGCATGAGTGACTCTCAGCCCACCCAAGCAAAGGAGACACCAGCACAAATGTCAGTGACACAGTATCTCTCAGAGCTCACAGAGGTCATGCAGACAGATCCGCTGGCATATTGGGCACACAAGTCCACTGTCTGGCCACACCTAGCCAAAGTGACTCGGCAATATCTGCCATGTCCACCAATCAGTGTGCCCAGTGAACGTGTATTTTCAATGACAGGGGATATCATGAGCCCTCACTGCTCAAGGCTGGCACCAAAGTTGATGGAAATGCTAGTGTTTTTTAAAATAAAAATGCCTTTGCTTGGGTTTCCAAATTGTTTTTAGAAGCAATTGAAAGCCATGCAGCAGCTCCAACTGCCTCCTATGTTCCAGATAATATCAGCACATGTACGTGACCTCAAAAGCTGTGCCAGTCCATCCACTGTGCAGGCCATACGTTCCTACAAGGGCCTGACCTCAAACACTGTGCCTGTCCATCTACTGTCCCTGCCGCACGTCCCTACAAGGGCCTGACCTCAAACGCTGTGCCCTTCTGAGTTTAGTTCTAGTATTTCTAATTTCAGTTTCATGTTTTTATGCATCACTTCTTTCCAGAATTTTCTTTTTTCTGTTTTGCAACATTTGGAAAGTAAGAACATAAAATGCTGACTTCAGATGTTTGGAGCTTGCATATTTCATTTGCTCAATAGTTTTCATGACCTTTATAAATAATGTTGGCACCTAAATCTTTCTTAGGTGCCAACATTAATGTTTCTAGTACAATAGAAAACTGGTGGTAGTTGCACTCTAGTTCATCCTCTGTGTTCCCATAGTTTACAGAGGCACTGTGTAAACTACAAAGAAACATAGGTTGATATTGTGGATTTGGACTTGAGTAGCCTTTTTCTTCTGCCTGTCCATCCAGGCTTTACGTCCCTATAAGGGCTTGACCTCTAATGCTGTGCCTGTCCATCCAGGCCTTACATCCCTACAAGGGCTTGATCTCTAAAGCTGTGCCTGTCTATCTAGGCCTTATGTCCCTACAAGGGCTTGACCTCTAATGCTATGCCTGTCTGTCCAGGATTTACGTGCCTTCAAGTGCTTGACCTCTAATGCTGAGCCTGTCCATCCAGGCCTTACATTCCTACAAGGGCCTGACCTCTAATGCTGTGCCTATCTGTCCAGCTTGGAGCCTGGATATTTCATATGCTCAATAGTTTTCATGACCTTCCTAATATTGGCCATTTTCCATAGATGTTTCTTAGGTGCCAACAATAATGTTTCTAGTGCTAAAGAAAACTGGTGGTAGTTGTACTCTAGTTCATTCTCTGTGTTCCCATAGTTTACAGAGGCATGGTGGAAACTACAAAGTCAACATAGGTTTATATTGCAGATTTGGACTTGAGCAGCAGTTTTCTTATTTCTGAGAGCTCTTCAAGTTCCTTTGTCATCAGCTGAAGTGCATAAGTACAGTTAATAGCTTCTGGGTATTCACTAGACGCCAACAGAACCAAAACACTTTAGGGGCCAACCCATTTCAGGGAGCCCTTTCCTGCGCAAGGGAAAGGGAACTCTCCCTGGGTGTAGCCAGCCTATCTCTTAGCACCCGTTGACCCATGTTGAACCGCTGTTCACATGGAAACCTCCTCCACGTCAACTCGCCATGCTTGAAGGCTCGTGCGCTCCAGTCTTGGGGCCAACCCATTTCAGGGAGACATTTCCTGGGCAAAGGAAAGAGAACTCTCCCCGGGTATAACCAGCCTATCTCTTAACACCCGCTGACCCATGTCGAACCATTGTTCACATGGAAACCTCCTCTGCCTCGGCCTTGAAAATTCTCGTTTGTATATCTGCTACATCCTCCAGATTTTAAAAGACCAGTGAGAGCTCACTAGATGCCAATGGAAACGCCCCATTCTAGGTGCAAACCCATTCTAGGGAACCCTTTCCTGCACAAAGGAAAGGGAACTCTCACCAGAGCCATCCTGTCTTGCCCATATCAAACACAAAAAAATAGCCCAACCACCCAATATAGTGTATTCCAGAAATCTTTTAGTACTAGTACAAAAAATGCAATTGGTTTCACTGGTTTGCTTTCATATCATTAGAATAGCCACATCTTCAAACGAAATCGCTAGACTATACAATTTAATTTGTAGGACCCATACACAAGGAGTTTGTCTGTCACATTTGGTCATATGTCACTTTACTTTATTTTAAACTCCAATTTTTTGGTATTTATTTCCTTTTCTATAAAGTCACTTGCAATAAATATTGCCAAGCCTTAGCGATCTTCAATATTAATAATATATGTCTCTCTCATGGGAACCTTCAAACACATCCAAACAAGTCAATAATAAGGGTGCACAAAGTCACCTACTCTTATGTATATTTTTCAAATAGAATGATACTCATCTCAAAAGCAAATAATGTTCCAATACAATATCCCGACATGATTGCATTTCGAACCCAAAGGTCCTGCTTCAGGGGAATTATCCAATCCAAACTGTTCTGCTTTCTCCAAATCTTTTCCTTCATTCCCATGGCAAAAAACTGGCTTGTCGCATCTCTTTTTTTGTGTTCTGAACTCAGACTCTCAATTTCAAACATGCAGACCCACGGGGCTTTTTATCCTTCCTCCGGTAATGATGTATCAACTCCAAACGTTTTCCATCAGGTCGTCTGAAATTAATCGCAGTACTATCCAGCAACAATAGAACATCTATTGCAGTCTTCAGCAAGGTCATCTCTCCTTACTCCCAAAAAACACCAGAACACGGCACCAGTTTTCAACCAGGTCGTCTAATTAAATATTTCTCAGCTAAACATTTCAAGCCAAGCCAATCGCAAAACTCACAGGGCCCTATATCTCCCCTCTAGGGAAAACTGTAAAATATAACAAATTCACCTACACCGCCAAAATATCCAGACGAATAGAGGCATCTGATGTAGACTTAAAGAGAACGAGGTACCTTAGTACTCAAAAAAGACCGGCAAAACTAATACAACTCAACCTGTCTTCAACCAGGTTGTTTTAATGCAATCATTTATAATTGTCACATCTCAGCCAGTCTTCAGCCAGGTCATCTTATTGCCTTATTCACAATTAACACATCTCAGCCGGTCTTCAACCAGGTCGTCTCATTCAATCATTCATGATTAAACAATTCTGCCCAGGCTTTAGTCCATCCAATCCATGTATTTGGAATCTGTATATATGGCAATGAATATCAAATTAACGAATATCAATTATTTTTTTCATTAAGACCCTGAGGATGCACTGAATGTAATGTGAAGATCCAAAAATGTTCACGTTTATTGAGTCATGCTTGAATATCTCCCCCTCTGGTCCCCTGTTGAAGTTGTTCCAAAATTGACAATTTGAGGTCCTTAAAACTGTGGTTGACTTGTAAACAATGCTGTACCATAGGCGCTGTCAATTTTGAGGTTTTAATACAGCTTCTGTGTTCAATTAATCTGGTACGAATTTTTCTCTTCGTCCTCCATATATATACCAAATCACAGGGGCATTGTATTACATATGTAACACATTCAGAATCACATGTGGTGGATGCTGTCAAGTCCACTGTAATATCTAAATTTGGTGACTTCCATTGGTGTCCAGTCATAGTTTGAGCACACATTTCATACTTCCCACAACTGTAATGTCCCCCAGCACTTGATCTTGAAGGTGTAGAGTCAAATGCAGATCTCACAACAGGGTCTCTGATGTTCTGTCCTCTCGAATATGCAAATCTCGGTACTAATTGGAACACTTTGTGTAGTTCCAACACTTGCCAATTTGATTTTACAATATTAACTACTTCCTTTGTGTACGCAGAATATTTCATAGAAACATAGAATCATAGAAACATAGAAATGACGGCAGAAGAAGACCAAACGGCCCATCCAGTCTGCCCAGCAAGCTTCACACATTTTTTCTCATACTTATCTGTTTCTCTTAGCTCTTTGGTTCTATTTCCCTTCCACCCCCACCATTAATGTAGAGAGCAGTGATGGAGTTGCATCCAAGTGAAATATCTAGCTTGATTAGTTAGGGGTAGTAGGGGTAGTAACCGCCGCAATAAGCAAGCTACACCCATGCTTATTTGTTTTACCCAGAATATGTTATTCAGCCCTTATTGGTTGTTTTTCTTCTCCCCTGCCGTTGAAGCAGGGAGCTATGCTGGATATGCGTGTAGTATCAGTTTTTCTTCTCCCCTGCCGTTGAAGCAGAGAGCTTCATCCCACATGTCAAATTTTGACAAAAAGGTTTCTGTTTGTATTGAAGTAGAAGATCCCTATTCGCAAACAAAGCCCTTTTAAAAGCTTTTTTTTAATCACCGATTTAGGATATCCCTTTTGGGAAAATCTTATGCTCAACTTGGATGCTTGTTGCCGAAACTCCACTTCATTTGAACAGATTCTTCGTAATCACAGAAATTGGGAAATTGGTAATCCATCCATCAATTTTCTGGGATGATAACTAGAATAAGTTAAAAAAGGATTACGATCGGTCTCCTTCCTGTATAAAGTTGTCTCAATTTTATGACCTTCCCGCACCAACAAAATATCTAGAAAAGAAATGGAGTGTTGATGATATTGCGCTGTGAACTGTAAATGTGAATTCTGTTTGTTCAACCACTGCAGAAAAATGTCTAGATCTTCTTTAGAGGAAGTCCAAATACACAGTACATCTTTGATATATCATTTCCATAATGCAATGTTATTGAACCACTGCGATGGATATAGATGCTGTTTTTCAAAATGGGCAACATAGATGTTAGCAATGTCAGGGGCAACCATAACCCCTATCGCAACACCCTGGGATAGATTTTATAAAACTACGCTCGCACGTACTTTTGTTCGTGCACCAGCCACAAACAAAAGTATGCTGGATTTTATAAGATACGTACGTAGCCGCGCGTATCTTATAAAATCCAGGGTTGGCACGCTTCCCGATCCCTCCAAGGCCACTCCAAAATCGGAGTGGCCTTGGAGGGAACTTTCCTTCGGCCTCCCCCCACCTTCCCCTACCTAACCCAACCCCCCAGCCCTATCTACAACCCCCCTAACTTTATCGTAACTCGCGCGTGCTGGCCGGCCTCCGCCGCGTGATTCCCCGGCCCGGGAGCAATTTAGGAGGCCTCGGCCATGCCCCCGAAACGCCCCCGGGCTGGAACCATGCCCGTGGCTATGCCCCCAGAGCGCCCCCGAATGATGTGCCGCCACGACACGCCGCCCAACACGCCCCCCCCAGGAAAGCCATGGGACTTACGCGCATCCCAGGGCTTGCGTGTGCAGGGGGGGGTTTGAAAGGGTTACGCACATAACTTATGCACGTAACCCTTTTAAAATCTACCCCCCTGTGTCTGGAGAAAAAATATATCCTTGAACTTGAAAAATTTTTTGAAAAGCACCAACTTTAAGAGCTCCAAAAGAAAACTTGTGGGAACCTTATGTGGGTGAGGTCGAGACTGATATTTGTATATAAAGAGATAGATCTTGTAAAAGACGTAGCATATGAGAGGTATCTTGAAGGAATGATGGAGCTACCTTTACAATGGGGCTTGGTCGTATTCTCTGGCATAAAAACATAAGAAATTCCATATTGTGTCAATCCAGAATCCCATCTATAACAGTGGAGAATTCAGATACCAATGTATTTTTTGTAATTATACTCATCAGGTGGAGGCATTGAATGAAAGGTCCTGGAAGCTTGGGTGGGAGAAGCAAGAGTGAATCCAGTCCCTCCACACCCGGCATTGGCCACAGGATGGTTAGTATATTTGGATTCAAAGCTGATTATGAAAAGCAAAAACAGTGCTCAAAAAAAAAAAAAAGCTTAGGCCATTGAAATAAATAATACCAATGCATATGTGTCGAACAGTACTTCATTCACAAATATCAGGGCAGATTGACTAGTATAGTAAAATGTGTCGGTTGACTTGATATGTAGGTTTCTCAGAAAAAAACTAACACCTGTGCAGCAAATTATACAGGGCTGCCAGTAAATAGGTATAGGGCAAAACTGTGATTGGTGATCCTTTTTTGGAATAAATTAAAATATTGTCCAGTAACAGTGAAATTGTACTTAACATATATTTTTAATGTAAAGTGCACTGAACACCAATATAGAATGTTGGAAGTTTGTGGTCCACCTAAGTTATATAAGGTAAATACTAATAAATAGTCATAGCAATTATACATCAGTTAGAAAGTGAGTTTGTCTCTATCTGTAGTCTACAATTGATACATTTTGACCACTAATTCCCCCTGGACCTATGTTTAGTATCCCTTCCCCTCCGTTTTATGTTAGTAACACTTTGGTATTTATCATTTCAGATACCACCAACACATCTGAAGCAGAAGAGGATGGTGGACAGATAGTAGCTCCACTACCACCTCCCCTGCCGCAAAAAGCACAGGTCCAGCTGCCATGGGCATAGGAGGAATCGCAAGCACCACCACCTCCACCTCCACAACCACCTCCAGCTTAGCAAGCAGAAAAGGTGGCACCACAATATCCGTGTGGGCCTGTTTTCTCCTGTTTCCCTGTCACTGTTGTACTCACGGCCCGGCATGGCATGGTTTCCTGAGGCCGGGGAGCCCCCATCGCTGCTGATGCCGGTGCAGGGCCTCCGGCTTGCAGGATGCCGCTGGCGTTGCCCCCAGCTGTTTCCTATCTTAGGCGCGTGCGCACGCCTTCAGCTAATTTTTAAAGGGCCTGCAGCAGGAAGTTACTGCCGGCCCTCCTTGCTGAAGTCAGGGGCTCTTCCCTACATAAACCTGCAGCAGAGGTCTTTCTGATGACTTGGCAACAGGTCTGCTCCGGGTGTCCTTGTTGGTGCCTGATCGTTCCTGCGTTCTTGGTTCTTCTTGTTCCAGTGCCTGTCCCTGTTGTTCTGGTGCCTGTTCCTGTCTTCCCAGTGCCTGCTTCTGCCTTCCTGCCTTGTTCCAGCTCCTGATCCTTCTCCCTCGGACAGATTCCCCTGGCTTGACTTCAGATTGGACCTCTCGCTTCTCGCTTGCCACCTGCCCTGGACTTTGGATTGGACCTCTCGCTTCTTGCTTGCCGCCTGCCCTGGACTTCAGATTGTACCTCTCACTTCTTGCTCGCCGCCTTCCCTGGACTTCGGATTGGACCTTTCGTTTCTTGCTCACTGCCTGCCCTGGTCTTCGGACTCAGATCATTACTCTTTGAAGCTTCATCACAGGGGCCCACCTAAGTCCAGCTGGCCCCTGGAACCCAAGGGCTCAACCTGCGGGGAACGGGGTTGGTACTGGTGAAGTCTCAGTCAATGGGCCCCTGTTGTCTGCCAGCCTCGCTTCCTGATGTTGGGAACCTTGGTTGGTCTTCCTCCCAGGTGGCGTCAATCCCAACTCAGGCCAAGGGTCCACAACCTACATCAAGCTAACAACAGTCACTGGAGGCTCTGGAGATTGTTGTTGTCGATGACAATGAAGGGCTCTATGGAGAAGCAGCATCAGTGGCTCAACGGTTCAAAGAGGCAGATGCAGCATCTGAGGAAGGGCCACAGGAGAAAGGCATGATTTCTCCCATTATAGCATGCTTGGATGTTGTGCTTGTTCTGCAAGTCCGGTTGAGCCAGAGTCTGGACTCCATGGAAGGGCTCATGGTGCAGATGGCAGCCAACTTGGTAAACATGAGACATGACCAGGAGCAAGTGATTGAGCTCCAGCAAAACCTCGAAGCAGCTCAGATGACTTGGTGGCCTGAGCCCCACCAAGTCTACCACCATCTCCCTGGTGGTGATGCTCCTCTTCATCCCACAGGGCCCCCAACCCCATACCCGCCATACCATTTTATTATTATTTGTATTCTATTTAATTTGGGGCGGATTTTCAGAGCCCTGCTCGCGTAAATCCGCCCAAAACCGGGCGGATTTACGCGAGCAGGGCCCTGCGCGCCGGGAAGCCTATTTTACATAGGCCTCCCGGCGCGCGCAGAGCCCCGGGACTCGCGTAAGTCCCAGGGTTCTCGGAGGGGGGCGTGTCGGGGGCGTGTCGGGGGGCAGGCCCGGTCGTCGCGGCGTTCCGGGGGCGTGTCGGCAGCGTTTTGGGGGCGGGTACGGGGGCATGGCTACGGCCCGGGGGCGTGGCCGCGCCCTCCGTACCCGCCCCCCAGGTCGCGGCCCGGCGCGCAGGAGGCCCGCTGGCGCGCGGGGATTTACGCCTCCCTCTGGGAGGCGTAAATCCCCCGACAAAGGTAAGGGGGGGGTTTAGACAGGGCCGGGTGGGTGGGTTAGGTAGGGGAAGGGAGGGGAAGGTGAGGGGAGGGCAAAGGAAAGTTCCCTCCGAGGACGCTCCGATTTCGGAGCGGCCTTGGAGGGAACGGGGTAGGCTGCTCGGCGCGCGCCAGCTATACAAAATTCATAGCCTTGCGCGCGCCGATCCAGGATTTTAGTGGATACGCGCGGCTCCGCGCGTATCTACTAAAATCCAGCGTACTTTTGTTTGCGCCTGGAGCGCAAACAAAAGTAGGCTATTCGCGCGCCTTTGAAAATCCACCCCTTTATGTTTAACAAAAAATATTGCATTCAATTTAAAATGTTTGTGGTTGTCAGGCAATGATTATAGTAGGGTGAGTGACCACCTACTACTATAGAAATTTTGGTGTACAAGCAGGACAAGTGAGAGGGAAGAGATGAGGGAAGGTGATGATGTTGATGCCAATGGGGGTGGGGTTGGCGAAGGGAAGAAGATAATGATACCAGAGGAGAGACATGATTATGATGCAGGGGGAAGAGGGAAGAGAGATAGTTATGATGCCATTGGGGGAGAGCAAAGTGAAGAGAAAGTGTTGATGGGGAATTGTGTGTTGAGCCTCAGTGAAGTGGGCTTTGTTGCAGGTATACCACAAAACCAAAATGTTAGGTGAACCAGTACTGTAGAGGAGGGGTTTCCATCCACCGGTCCGCAGACCAGTAGCGGACCGTTGGGGGTTTTTTGCTGGTCCACGGCGCCGCTCTCCCCGGCTGCTGTTCATTGGCTGCCGCTGCTGCGGGGAGGTGAGGCTGGAGACCAAACCCATGACCCGAAAAGCAAATTAGCACATCGCGGCTGAGCGGTGAACTATGTTGTCGGAGCCACGTGGGCAGGAAGGAGGAGCTTCAGCCACTGCAGGTGCTCCTCCTACTTCCTGCCCGCCCTGCCCCGGAAGAAAAATGTTGCCGGAGCCGCGCAGGCAGGAAGGAGGAGGAGCTTCAGCCGCATACAGAAGAGGAGCATTGCGGCCCGAGAAGACCAGGGCCGCTGCAGAGCCCATACTGCAGCAGCCCATGAAGAGGAGGCCCAGAGGTGAGACAGAGGCTGAGGGTCTATAGAGTGTGTATGTGTGCATGTATGAGATGAGTTGAGAGACTGTGTGTGAGAGTGAGTTGAGAGGCAGTGTGTGGGAGTTAGGACCTGAATGTTTGCAGAGAGCATATGAGAGCCTCTGTGTTTGTGAGAGAGACAGCATGTGAGAGTGAGAGCCTGTGCTTGAGCAAGACAGCATATGGGAGTGAGAGAGAGCCTGTGTGTGTGAGTCAGACAGCATGTGCCAGTGAGAGACTGTGTGTATGAATGATTGTATGAGAGAGAGCATGTGAGAGTGAGAGCGTGTGTGTGTGTGTGTGTGTGTGTGAGAGAGAGAGAGAGAGAAAGAGAGAGAAAGCATGTGAGAATGAGAACCTGACTGTGTGAGAGAAAAGAAATAGAAAAAAGGCAATATAAAAGGAATTGGCAAAAAATAAGAAATGGAAGGTGGGAAAAAAAAGCCTGTGAGCAACCGATTAGAAAACTAAGATCAGACAGCAGATGTAAAAAAAAAAATAAATTACTTTTTACTGATTGGCACATGTAATCTTTGGGAATGTGCAAGAGTAGCACTTTCTCAAGGCGGATCTCACAATGTATGAGGCAGCAGAATGGGCTTCAGTGCTAGTAGCAGCAATCAGCACCTCCCCAGTAGCCACGCGGCAGCAGTGACAGTGGCAGCAGAGGAATGAGAGAGGCTCTGAGGTTGTGAGGGAGCCAGTGAGAGTGAGAGCATGAGTGTGTATGAGAAAATCCAGGGGAGTAAGAGTGTGTGTGGGGGGGGGAGGGGGGGGAAGGGGAGAGAGCAACTTACAGCCTGAGAGTGTGTCAGTGTCTGTGAGAGCGAGAGCTAATGGTTGGGTATAAGAGCATGAATGTGTATGTATGTGCGAGAGAGAATGGATATTCTGAACCTATGGTGAGTTGAGTCACATTCACATTATAAATGTCATAATTAATTAAGTATGCACTAAAATCCAACCCCATCCATAACCCCGCCCCCATATGACCAAAACCCCGATCCTGAGCAATGCACTTAATGGGCAGAATATACAAGACTTGGGCATCTGAGTACAGGCCCATAACGGGCACCTGAATCCTGCTCCTTGCCTGGATGTCCAGAACTTGAGGAACCGAGTACAGGCCTGTAACAAGTGCCCAGGTCCTGCTCCTTGCATGGACATCCAGGAAAGGGGTGCCCGGGTACAGACCTGTAACAGGCACTCAGATGCTACTCCATGCCTGGATGTCCAGGACTTGGGTGCTTGGGTACAGGACTGTAATAGGGGCCTGGGTCCTGCTCCTTGCCTGGACATCCAGGATTTTGGTGATCATGCTGTTCACCTAAGAAAAACAAAACAAAATGAAAGACCTATTATCTATTGACATTTAAGCTAGTTAGATCTGCCGGCAATAGCAAATATGAATGCCCTGTATCAATTCACAGTATAGATCCAATCTGAACAGACAAAAATGGATTGTCAGACTCCTTGCAGCGATTTATATATCCCCCAAGCAGGCTTACGATGTGAAGCATGACTCACACTGTGTTGTCACGTAGGGGGAAAAATAATAATAAATTTGCCATAAACATTTCTCTTATTCCATTACACTGTATGCCCTTTTGAAAGAATTTCAGCGCAAGAGCAATGCTATACGGATGTCTGATCCAATAAAATGGGAAGCACTTTTTTGACCACCACACGTGTTTTGGGCACCCTTTTCATGTGTGTTTCATTTGAATACTGCTTCAAGTACCCGGCAGAGGAGTCTGTGTATTCATTGAAACTGCAGGGTGGGGGAGTCCAAGATGGCGCGCTAGAGGCAGGACGCACGCCGACTCTCTCCTCTTACCTTTACTTTTTCCTTACTATGCCGCATTCGGGTAGGAAGTGGAGGGCCCATGAGAGGCTGAATTTAGAAGCCTCAACGCCGGGTCTATGTCGAGGGCCGATGGACGCCCATGTCCTCAGAGGGATTTTGGAGCCGGGAGGAGAGTCGCTGGAAGCCGGTCTAGGAGACGCGCTAACACCCAACAGCTTCCCTGACTCGTTAACTTCTCTGTCCCCGGTGGAACGGACGCCCCCCGAAAACCCGGCAATTGAGAAGACAGCTACCCTGGCCCTGACGGAGAGGACCCCGGAAGGCACCGGGGCCGAGCCGGCACAGCATGTGGAAGGAATTCTAGATGCAGTGCGGAGCACGTGAATTGCCGGGGCAGAAGGGGAAAAAGACCGAAGAGGAGAAGAACAAATCCCAGATGAACTTTTGCAATTGCAATCCGAAGAAGAGGAAGAAGAGTTGATACAGGAGAAGCTATGTGAAATACAACAGCTGGTAAGACCGGAGCAGTTTACTTTAGAAGTTATTTGGACTGCTATAGAAACTCTTAATAAAAATCTGACTATCCAGCTGGATGATGTTGCAAGTAAAATGGGACAGATGAATGTTCAGATTAAAAAAATAAAAGGGAAGCAAATGGAAGTGAAAAAAGAAATGAAATCTGTTAAGACAGATGTATTTTCTCTGAAAAATCAATATCAAGAAATGGTGAAAGATAATATATACCTCCTTAGAAAAATAGAGAGTTTGGAAAATCAACAGAGGGGGAAAAATATCAGATTAATTAACTTTCCCAAGAAATTGACAACATCTCCGACTGAATTATGGATTAAGTATGCAGTGGAAAATTTGAAGATTGTAAAAGAAGTTTTACCGCCGATTTCACGCATATATTATTTACCCGTAAGAAAGAAAATTCCCTGTGAAAATACTGGAATGCAACAGCTTTCTCCAGCAAACTTAAATTTAACTGAGTTTCTTGAAACATCTTCAGAGGAAATTCCACAACCAGCAACCTTGATTATATCTTTCCTTTTAGACTCGGATAGAGACTGGGTTTTAAAAGCTTTCTTTCGTAGTCAGCGGGAACCCTTTTTAGGGTTCAGGGTTCAGGTGTTTCCAGATTTGGCGAGGGAAACACAGTTGAAAAGAAAGGAGTTTTTAGAGCTCAAGCCTAGGGTTTTGAAATTGGGAGCGCAATTCTTTATTAAATTCCCTTGCAAATGTATTATAAAAATTAGAGATGTTACATATACTTTCTTTTTGCCCTCCCAGTTGAGACAATTTCTAAGTAATAAGGAAGCAGATAATATAGATGTTAAAGTTTAACTGGGAATGTTTGGACCTTAAATTAGGATCTAGTCCGTTTAAGAAGTGAGAATATTCCTCTTAATAGCGATTTATGATTGTAAAAAATTCTTTGCCTTTATATAACAAAGTCGTCTCTTATTGCTGGACTCCCCCCAAGTTGAGGGCTTGTTTATAGCACAGTTAATGTTAGAGTTTATATAATAATCAGTGTGGAAAAATATTCTGTAATATGCTATATTTTCCATTCAATGTATGTAATTATCATTGAAAAAATTGAATAAACAGTAAATTTAAAAAAAAGAAACTGCAGTGTGCCCAGTTTATATGCACTACAGATGTGAATCGGAACTGGAATTGGTTCGGATTCCGGTTCCGATTCACATGTGGGTTTTTTCCCATTGGGACCGATCGCGGTTTTGTTTATCGTCTGTGCCCCAGCCGATAAACAAAAAAACCACCCCTATCCTTTAAAAATAACCCCTTAGCTTCCCCCACCCTCCCAACCCCCTCTCCCCCAAAACTTTTTACAGGTACCTGGTGGTCCAGTGGGGGTCCCGGGAGCGATCTCCCACGATCTCCCGCTCCGGGCCATCCTCCCGCTCCCAGGCCGTCGGCTGCCACTAATCAAAATGGCGCCAATGGCCCTTTGCCCATACCATGTGACAGGGTATCCGTGCCATTGGCCGGATGCTGTCACATGGTAGGAGCACTGGATGGCTGGCGCCATCTTGTGCTTCTACCATATGACAGGGGCTGACCAATGGCACCGGTAGCTCCTGTGACATAGTAAGGGCAAAGGCTATCGGCGCCATTTTGAATACTGGCAGCCGACGGTCCGAGTGCAGGAGATTGCTCCCGGACCCCCACTGGACTTTTAGCAAGTCTTGTGGGGGTCAGGAGGGTCCCCCAAGACTTGCCAAAAGCCCCTGGTGGTCCAGCAGGGGTCTGAGAGCGAACTCCTGCACTCGGGCCATCAGCTGCCAGTAATCAAAATGGCGCCGATAGCCTTAGCCCTTACTATATCACAGGGGCTACTGGTGCCATTGGTCAGCCCCTGTCACATGGTAGGAGCACAAGATGGTGTGGGCCATCCAGTGCTCCTACCATGTGACAGGGTCCGGCCAATGGCACGGATACCCTGTCACATGGTAAGGGCAAAGGGCCATCTGCGCCATTTTGATTAGTGGCAGCGGACGGCCCGGAGCGGGAGATCGCAGGAGATCGCTCTCGGGACCCCCACTGGACCACCAGGTACCTGTAAAAAGTTTTTGCGGGGGTCAGGAGGGTGGGGGAAGCTAAGGGGTTACTTTTAAAGGGTCGGGGTGGGTTTAGGGGTTATTTTTGTGTGCCGTTTTTCCCGCCCTCCCCCAAAACGATAAGGGAGCCCCCACGATCAATATCGTGGGGGTTTTCCTATCATTTTGGGGAGCCCCCGATTTCTGATGATTTTGAAAATATTGACGATATTTTCAATCGTCCAAAGCCCGATTCACATCCCTAGTATGCACAGTTTTATCACAGCCTTATGAATCGTCCTGAAAATGAGGAAAGGGTCTTAGTAAATGAAGCCCTAAGTTAGCCGGATACGTGTTAAAACTTATCTGGCTAAATTGAAAATACATGCCACGTATCTTTGAAATGTGCAAACATGTTGGGTAAATTTAAGAATATTCTGAATAGTATGCACATGTGTGCACACACAATATAAAATACATGTGCATGCATGCGTCCATATAGCCGCATATATAGGTGCATGCACTTTTGTTTTAGAGTTATCCTCCCAGAGTCTGATTTTCAATGCCATTTAATGCATAAAATCTGGCACTGATTAACGTGTACTTTCAAACACCAACATAAGTTAGCTTTGACAATGTTGGCTAAAGTCTGCATGTACATGCAGGCTTTTACCCTCCTCTTGCATTTATACAATTATGCTCCCTGAGACCTTTGCTGCCTGATCTATACTATTATTTCAAACAAAGCTTTAGAAAGGCAACTTTGGAAAGCTATATATTATAGTTATAAGGCATCTGAAGTTCAGTCTAGTTGAACAACAATGTTTTTGTTCACTGTTTGAGTTAGAGAAAACTAGCACAGTTTAATTGCACTCTACTTTTCTATCAAACTACTTCTAAGTAGAAATATGATACCTCAGAAGCACTTAAAACATCCTGAAAAGGTACTGCTGCATACAAGTGGGTTAGATAACTCACATCAATCAACTTGCATCAGAACATACTAACACAAAATGACAGCCGCAATCTTCAGCAACCTGTTAAGTTGCCTTAGCATGATACTGTTCACTTTAATGAAGCCACAGTGGGTTGTCAGAGCAACCTCCATCCCATCTACAGGATAGCCTTAGATTAAGAAAAGTTTAAAACCGCAGGCTCTATATATCATCTGCAATAGAAAGTCAACCTAAAAGGCATTTTGGACCTTATTTATAGTTTAACAACAACAACAACAAAAAAAAAACCCTCTCTACAAAGTTACAAAAACAAGAAACATTGCAATAAGGAGAAATACAAAACCAGAAAAAGAAAAACGGAAAAGGAAACAAAGCCCCCTTGTTCCCAGAATATTTGACCTCATATGGAGGGACCCAAAATCAATTAGAAGTTAAAAAAAAGAAATCAGAAATAAAAATCTTCAAGATGATTTATGTAAACAGTGGAAATTTGCCTCTGTGTCTTCCACATTACTTTATCTAGCACTAGCCTGTAAAAACTGATTTTAGTATTCGGGTTCATACAATACACATTTCTTACCTTCTAGTTTTATTTCACATATACAAGAAAACCTTGACACAAAGAATCCTCCCAGAAAGGTCATGTCTGCTTTCTCCGCCAAATCAGCTTTTGCCTACGCTAAGAAGATTTAGACACAGGAAACATTGCAATTCTACAACCCATGAATAAATTGAGGTCCATATTCAGAGGTATTTAGCCGGATAACTCACTAGTTAAATGCCTACAGTACCTGAATGTAATCCACTTTGAAGTGAGGAAAAAAGTGCAAAAAGCGGAATATAAATCTAAATAAAATAGTTATCCAGCTAAATGAATATTTGGGCACATATCTGGCTAAATTCTAGGCAGCTAATAAGTTAGATGACTAGAATTTATCCGGAAAAGTTAGAGGTGTTCTGGGGGCATGACTGGGATGAGAGGAGTTACTGAGCTAAGTTATCTGGATAACTCCAATATTCAAAGTTAACTAGATGACTTAAATGGTTAAGTCTGGTCGGGCCAAAGAGCTGCCCTATAGTTACCTGGCTCTAGTTAGCCGGCTAATCTTATGATAGTCGGCTATTATTCAATAGTGCAGCTGCACTATGAAATTTACCTCCAAATATAATCAAAGAAAAGGTGAATTTTAAAAGCCCAATGTGCACATCAATCGGGGGATGCACAAATAAGTTGGGCCCTTGTGCACTGACTGTCTTTTAGAAAGCACCCAGATTTGCATATAAATGCCTTGGCATGCACATCTCACATTTCTCCCATCCCCCATATATTGTCAGTGGGAACCTTGGTAACATCAATAAATAAGAGGGCAGCCAATAGGAATACATATTCATTCCTAAACTGACCTTAACTGCCCTGAAAAGTGTCAAATTGTATCATTTTCTGTTAATGCACACTAAAAAATCGTGCCAAACACGATTTTCTTCTCCTGCCAGACGATTTTGATCGTTAAGACGATCGGGCACACGATTCACATCCCTAGTATTTATGAATGAAATGAAATTTAATATAGACAGGGGAAGAGATGCACTCATAACCTTTTTAGATATGGTGCAGCATTCAACACCATAGGTCATAAGCTTTAAACATAGATTAATAAGACTTGGTTGAGATGGTAAGGCCTTAGAATAGTTTTATTGTACTTAGTTGATAGGACTTTCAGAATTAGCTGATGTAGTGAACTCTCATAAGCTCGAGGATTAGATTTTGATGTACCTCAAGGATCACTATTATCTCCTTTATTATTTAATCTGTATCTTGGCCCATTAGCAACACTGATTCAAGATCAGGATGTCAATTGTTTTCTATGATGGCAACTTTTAAACTGGCACATAGGTGCACATGTGTGTGCGTTTGTCAGTCTATGCCCCAGGGCCACAGTCATTTTATAACATATGTGCATGTGTTATGACCACTGCCCGGGGGTCCCCCCGCGAGCAGGCACTCACCTCTTCTCCCATGTTTGCTGCCCAACGTGGCATGGATGCCGCAAAGTTGGGCCTCCCCTCACGGCTGGAACTGTGGACTCAGTTACTTTCGTGGCCCGGAGGCCACCCATCCTGCCCTGCTCTTCACCGCGGCCGGCGCCACAGACTTCTGCCTGCCATCAACGCGGCATGGAGCCACCACCGACGTCCTGCTTTCCTGGGGCCTGGAGGCCACATCCCCGAGTCCACCTGGCAGCTGGAGCCACCCTCGGGGCCTCCTGCAGCGGCTGAAGCCGCTGCTGTCATCGGGGCCTGTCTCCAGGCCCAGCCCTGCTGCTACGTGCAGACGTCGGTGCAGGACCGCTGTCCATGGACCTGCACAGTTCCTGTTTCCTGCTCCTAGGTGTGCAGCTGCGCCTCTCTTCAACATTTAAAGGGCCCACGGCCGGATATGCCCTGGGCCCCACCTTTGAGACTGTTTCCTGTCCTAGCCCTATAAAAGGGCTGTGTTTACACTACGTCTTCGCCTTGCATCGGAGTTTCTTCAGCCCTGGAGGCTCCTGCCTGCCAGCGCTCTGACAGGTCTTTGTCTTCTCCGTGGAGCTCCTCGTCTCGTCTGCTCTCGTCATGTCTTCATTGCCTGAGGTCCCTGTCCAGATGTCCTGGTGTCTCGTCGTTTGACGTCCCACTTCCTGATGTTCCTGATTCCTTGGTATCCTTGTTCCAGTGCTCTGGAACCTTCTGTTCTGCCAGCCGTGGATCTCCAGGTGACGTTGTTCTGTCTTAGGAGGTGCCGGCAGTGGACTGGTGTCCTGTGCTCCTGAGCCATCCTGTCCTGCCAGCCTTTGTGGAGCTCCGGATGACTTCGGCTCCGTCGTCGAAGCTCCACCTCGACTGGATCCTCTCCTGCGCTTGTCCCGCTCTCCTCGTGGTCTGTGACCAGCCTCCTCAGGCTGTGTAGGGCGCGTAGTGAGACAGGGTGGTCCACGACCAGCCCATTTAGTTTGCCCGTGAAGGTGGGCTGAGTAGGGCGCCCTGAGAAACAGTGCCAATGTCTACCTTCCCAGCTTCTTGTCTTGTTTGGACGTTGTTCAAGTTCCTCGTCTCATCTCTGATGCTGTTGCATCAACCTTGGTGTCATGTCTTCGTGTCAAGGCCTCCATCTGCCCTCATCCTCAGGCCGGCCTGCTGCTCCTTGCTGATTGAAGCGGCAGGTCCGAAAGGGCTTGGAACAGTCGTAGGACCGTTCCCCTTCCAGCATCATCCTGTTGTTGGCTCTGGGAGCTTGCAGGCCAGGCAGAGGGTAAGACTGTGTCTCTGCCATCCTGCGACACGTCGCCAACCCTTGGTTCTGTCATGGACTTGTCTGGGGTCGGGCTGAGGTCCAAGGGCACACTAAACACCCATTATACAACAGCATGTCATAAAATAGCCTGACCATGCACACATGTGCGGCAATTTTAAGTGGATGCACACTTGTGCCACTTCTACTGCATAAGAGGTAGATTTAAAAGCATTGCTTACATAAAAACAGCTACATGCACCCAGAATAAGGAGCAGGTCATAGGTATTCCAGGTCTGGCATACATAATCACAAATTTTACAAATGCAACACATGTATCTTTGCTATTGCTCCAAGAGAGAGAGAAAGAGGGAGTGCACCTCTGTATAGAGTCACTCTGACACTCTATGTGTACCACTCTAGAGGGGCACTTTGAATCAGGGTGAGTTTTCGTGAGGTTGGTTGGGATTGGGGGGTGGGGGTGTTACAAACACATTTGGAGGTATTCATAGTAAAATTGACATCAGTAAAGAATTATAGCCCTTATAAGTGATGAAAAGGAGTAGATTTGTTCAATGCAGCGAGCACTGCAGTGTACAAATCAACTCCTCTTGTTAGACTTTTCTTCATAAGCTGAATTGTTGTGATTAGTTTATCGGTAAAAACAAGAATAGGACTGACACGACAGACATGCTTTGCCTATTGGGTTTCATACTTTGCAATGCCCTACCTTTTGAAATATGTCACAAAATAAATTACCAGATGTTTAGGAAGGGATTGAAAACGTGACTATACAAAAGGATTATGAAAACTGATGTTATTGATTTGCCTGATTATCCCCAGCTGGAATATTATTTCCTGGGGATTTAGGGGAAAAGTATAGAATGTTGACAGGTCAGATAGGGAGGTTTTGATGAATATTAGATTTTCTGAAATTGTATGCATCTTTTTCATGTATTTATGGTCATAATTGTAATTGTGTATTTTTTTCACTTCTTTGACATAAAAAAAGGTAGCTAAACAAATAACTAAACTAAACTCTCACATCCTTTCCCATTACCCATCTGTGGGGAATTCCTAATTCTCTAAAATGTTTTACTGAAAAAAAATATTTCTTTGTCATATGAGACTAGGATCTCCAGAGTTAGTCAGGCTTTCTGTAAAAATGGCTGCTTAATTCAAATACTTAGAGAAAAGTTTGGTATGCATAATATTCATGTTTATAAGAATTTGTAGCTGAAAGGGATTTTTTTCTGTAAAGAGCCAGGTAGGATTAAATATTGAAGAGCTTTCACAGTTTGAAAGATTGACAGTTACTAATGCTATCAATAAATGTCTAATTTCTAGATTGTATGGTTTATTAAAAGAGAAATTGGAGGATTCCTATGAGAAATATAAAGGTGCATGTGAAAACATGTTGGGAGAAGGATTTCCAAGGAGGAATGGACCTCGATTCACAGTATACTAGATTGTCCAAAGGCAATTCAATTTGTCTAAAAGCCCAAGAAAATGGATACAAACTTGTATACTGCTAGAAAGGTCGAGTAAATTTAGATTAAGGTTATCTAATTTGTGCTGGCAAAACCTATTTCACCTGGAACATATTTCTATGTTTGCTAGGCTTGTCTAGTTATATAAATGTATTGGTTAGAAGTTATCCCATGGATAAATAACAGTTATTAGGATAAGTCTAGTAGATAATCCACTGGTAATTATTAGGTTTATTCCTGGAAATGTCTTTCCTACAATTGAAAAAAAAATGTTTCATTATTAATTCATTGCTATGGCAAGATGAAACATAGCAAACCCCCTGACAATCCAAAAACATTCACTCTTCCAGATCTTAGCCTTCTCATTTTAAACACAATTGCTTTAATAATTCAAGGGTAGATATTCATAAGATGTAGGTGCCTAATATAAGGAGTTAGACAATTATAATCTGCATTGATGAAAATTCTTCACCGCTGCGTGCTTAAATTTAGGTTCCTAAGAAGTGACAGGGGAAGGGTTAAGTCAAGGGAAGTAATTAGTCGCTCAGTACTGATTTCCAGCACTAAACATAGGAGCCTAAATGTAGGTGAATAAATCGCAGGCCTAAATGTTTCAGTTTTAGGATTTTCTTCAGTTTAAGGAACCTCGGTCAGGTGCTCAGCTTTCTTTAAATACAGGCCTCTAAATGATCACTACAAATTCATTTGTCTGTGTGTGTGTGTCAACTAGACTATGAGCTCCAGGGAGCAGGAACTGTCTCTTATGTGTACTTGTACAGTGCTATGTATGTCTAGTAGCACTGTAAAAATGCTAAATGATAATAATAGTTGTAGATCTGCAACCAAAGCATCTTTAGAGAAATGATTTCACTTGTTGGAAGTTTATTCCATAGAAACATTGCCATTTTATGTGAAAGAAAATTATGTTAATGTTGGTAGGATATGGCCTCCCTTAGGGGTAGATTTTATAAAACTACGCCTGTGCGTACTTTTGTTCGCGCACCAGGCGCAAACAAAAGTACGTCGAGCCCTGTGCGCACTGCCCGTTCCCTCCAACCTCCAACCTCCTCCCACCTTCCCCTCCCTTCCCCTACGTAACTCACCCTCCAGCCCTATCTACACCCCCCCTACCTTTATAGCGAAAGTTACGCCTGCCCCAGGCAGGCATAACTCGCGTGCACTGGCAGCCTCTGCCGCGCAATTCCCCAGCCCGGGAGTGATTTCGGAGGCCTCGGCCATGCCTCCGAAATGCCCCCAAATGACGCACCACCATGACACGCCCCAACACGCCCCCCAGGAAAGCCCCGGGATTTATGCTCGTCCCGGGGCTTGTGCGCGCCGCCGAGCCTATGCAAAATAGGCTTGGCGCGTGCAGGGGGGTTTTGAAAGGGTTACACACATAACTTAGGCGCGTAACCCTTTTAAAATCTACTCCTTAGAATATAAGTACATAAAAATTTCAGGTCAGACCAAGGGCCATCAACCCAGTATCCTGTCTTGACAGTGGCCAATCCAGGTCACAAGTACCTAGTACATCCCATAAAGTAGATCTAAATCCTATTACTCACTCCCAGGGATAGCAATAGCTTCCTTTAGTTTACCTGGCTAATAATGTATTATGGACTTTACCTCCAGGAACCTGTACAAAGCTCTTTTAAACTCTGCGCTGCTAGTCACCGTGATCACGGTGTTGTCCTCAGGCAACAGATTTCACAGCTTGATAGTGCACTGAGTGATAAAGTACTTTCTATGATTTGTTTCAAATTTGCTGGTTGTTAGTTTCCTGGAGCATTGCCTTACCCTTGAAAGGGTAAACAATTGGTCCCTATTTACCTATTCCATCCCGCTCTTAATTTTATAAACTTCTATCGCATCTCATCTCAACCATCTCTTTTCCTAGCTGAAGAGTCTTAGCCTGCATAGCCCCTCATCATAAGGGAGCTGTTTCATTCCCTTTAGCATATTTGTTGCCCTTCTCTGAACCTTTTCTGCTCCCCTATGTCTTCTTTGAGATGAGGTAACCACTACTATTTATTTATTTATTTATTTATTTAAGGCTTTTATATACCGACCTTCTTGATACAGATCAAATCAACTCGGTTTACATTGAACAAAGTAGAACTATAACCAACCATATAACAAGAGACAATTTGAAGGAGCATGAAAGTTACATTCTAACAAGGTAGCCTTAACTGGGAGAAGGAAAAAAAAGAGGGGGAGAACGAAGATAGATTGCTATATACAATAAATAAAGTACTATTTACAATGGAGAGTGGAAGGGAGGCATGATAATTCTAAATCAGGCTGTTGGGCTATTGGCAGGGAAGGCTCGGCAGAATAGCCATGTCTTCAGTATCTTTTTAAAAATTGGAAGACAGGTTTCCTGTCTGAGGTCCGGGGGTATGGCGTTCCAGATGGAGGGTCCAGCGGTGGAGAATGTCCTGTCTCTAATGTTAGCGTGTTGTACAAATTTGATTGGGGGAACGTGTAAGGATCCCTTGTATGCATCTCTTAAGGGTCTGGTAGTCGAGTGTCGTTTAAGAGGGTGTATAAGATCCACAGGAGTCTGATGGTGAATATTTTTGTGGATAATTGTCAGTGATTTATAAAGTATCCTAAAGTTTACTGGGAGCCAGTGGAGGTCCTTTAGGATGAGGGAGATATGCGCTCTCCGATTAGTATTTGTTAAAATTCTCGCCACTGCATTTTGGAGCAATTGGATGGGTTTTATAGTTGAAATCGGTAGACCTTGCAAGATGGAATTGCAGTAGTCTATCTTGGAGAAAAGAATAGCTTGAAGGACGGATCTGAAGTCATGGTGGAATAGAAGCGGTTTGAGTTTTTTGAGTACTTGTAGCTTATAGAAGCACTCCCTTGTAGTGTGTTTTATAAATTGTTTTAAATTCAAGTGACTATCTATTATAACTCCAAGATCTTGGGCATGGGATATTTGAATGTTGGAATGTAGTTGATTATGAAGTGGACTGCCTTCTGGGGTTATTAGCAGTAGTTCAGTCTTGGAAGTGTTGAGTACTAGGTTAATGCTTGAAAGGTGTTGGTTGATCGTTTGTAAATGAGAGTTCCATAATTTGAGTGTAGAGTCCAGTGACCTAGATATGGGGATTAAAATTTGTACATCATTGGCATATATATAGAACTTAAGATTTAGATTTGAGAGAACATGGCAGAGAGGGAGTATGTAGATGTTAAACAAGGTGGGCGATAAGGAGGAACCCTGAGGAACTCCGAATGGGGCGTTAGTATGAGAGGATTCCTTGTTATTGATTTTTACCTTATAGCCTCTATTGTTAAGGAAGGAGTTGAACCGAGAGCTGATCTAGTGATGCCTATATCTGATAGCCGATTAAGTAGGGTATTGTGATTTACGGTATCGAAGGCTGCGGAAATGTCAAGAAGGGCTAGAAGGAATGATTGACCTTTGTCAAAGCCGATGTGAATTTGATCAAGGAGGGAGATGAGGAGGGTTTCAGTGTTGTGTTCTTTTCGGAAGCCATATTGTGAATGGTGTAGAATGTTATGATCCTCCAGGTAGTCTGAAAGCTGCTTATTTACAATTTTCTCCATGATCTTGGCTATAAACGAGAGGTTTGAGATGGGGCGGTAGTTGTTGAGGTCATCCGGATCCAGGTTCGGTTTTTTGAGCATAGGTTTAAGTGTGGCTGATTTGAGAGCGTCTGGGAAGATTCCTTGTGAGAGGGAACAATTGATAATATCGGCTAGATATTTGGAAATGTATTCTGGTATGAGAATCAGGAATTTGGAAGGGATTTGGTCCTGTGGATGGGTCGAAGGTTTCATTTTTTTTTATCAGATTTTCCACCTCTATAGTGTGGGTAGGATCAAAGGATTCCAAACTTATGTCTGTGTATGGTCGGTGGAGGGTAACCGGAGGTAGTGAATTTGGGTTAGTAGGTAATTTAGCTAGGGTGTTTGAGATTTTATTCTGAAAGAATAAGGCCAGATCATTGGCTTTCGATTGGGCTGTATCGTCTGGAATAGTGGGGGGAGCAGTTTTTGTGAGTTCCGATACATAGGAGAAAAGGGCCTTCGCATCGAAGATCAAATCGTGAATTCGGAGGGCATAGAAATCTCTTTTAGTTTGAAGCGTTGTCTTTCTGTAATGGTGGAGGGCGGCTTTATATATGTTTAGAGAATGGGGGTTGGGGTTCTTTCTCCATTCTTTTTCTTTCCGTCTAAGGTCTTGCGTCAGGGTACGGAGCTCCTTAGAGAACCATGGTTGTTTATTTTTTCGATTAGGGTCTATAGTTTTTTTAGACAGTGGGCATAAACTATTGGCTATCATTTCAGTAATAGTATGCCAAGAGGTGATAGCGGAATTGGGGTTAGAAAGATCCAACTTAGGAAGTTCTTTGATTAGAGAATTGCCGAGGTCTTCTGAAGGACACGGTTTCCTATAGTGCAATGTGGTCGCCTGACGTGGAGCAGAAAATCCTGTCAATGATTTAAAGGTGGATGTGATCATGAAGTGGTCTGACCATGGAACTGGGAGGCATAAAGGGGGTGTAAGTGGGGTGAGGTTGGAATTTGTGAAGATTAGGTCAAGGGTATGACCTGCTTTATGTGTGGGTTGGTTGATGTGTTGTTTGAAGCCCAAATCTGAAAGGGCTGATAAGAAGGCTTTGCAGTTAGAAGATCGAGGATTGGCATCAATGTGGAAGTTAAAATCTCCCAGGATTATGACTGGAGAATCTGGATTTATATATTTTGCTATGATTTCCACCATAGGGGAGGCATCTTGTTCTAAAAGTCCAGGTGGGGCGTAAGTGAGGAGGATTTGGAGTGACTTAGATTTAAAAAAACCTATCTCCAGTTTGGGAATTGTATTAATAGATTGAAGAGTGATGTTGAGAGATTTTTTTGCAGCTATAAGGAGACCTCCCCATTTTCTCTTTTTTCTGGGTAGGGAGAAGATATCATATTCCTGTGTAGGAAGTTGGTTAATTAAGACTGTGTCTGTTGGCTTCAGCCAGGTCTCCGTAATGGCACAAATGTCAGGTTTAGCATCGAGCAGATAGTCGTGAAGGATGTGAGTTTTTTTAGTGATTGACTGAGCATTGAAGAGTGTTAAGGTGAAGAGGGCCAGTCCCAGCAATTGTGTAAAGGGAGAGATCATTACCGGAGTGAGATTTCTGTGAGTTATTGGTTGATAACGTAGCAAAGGCTTTTTCTTGAAGCAGATGTAGTGGTGCAATGTGTGTATCAGGTATGCAGGCAACATTTTGAAATCGTGGGATGAATGGATGAAAGCTGGTGGTGGCTGGAAGAATACTGGGGATCCTGGTTAATAGTGTGGATCCTAGAAGAATGCTGGAAGAATGCTGGAATAAAGCTGAGGATCCTGGGTGAATGCAGAGGATCCTGGATGAATGCTAGAAGAATGCTGAGGATCCCGGAAGAATGCTGAGGATCCTGGATGAATGCTGGAAGAATGCTGAAGATCCTGGAAGAATGCTGAGGGTCCTGGAAGAATGCTGAGGATCCTGGAAGAATGCTGGAAGAATGCTGAGGATCCTGGAAGAATGCTGAGAATCCTGGAAGAGTGCTGGAAGAATGCTGAGGATCCTGGAAGATTGCTGAGTATCCTGAATGAATGCTGGAAGAATGCTGAGGATCCTGGAAGAGTGCTACACACAATACTCAAGATGAATCGATACAGAGGGAATATGATATTTTCCATTTTATTCAGCATTACATTCCAGATCATTCATAACATTTTTTTTGACTTTTTTGACCATCACCATATGCTGATCTGAGGATTTCAAAATATTGTCCACAAGTTCTCCAAGATCCTTTTCCTGGTTCATGACTGCTAATATAGAACCCAGTATTATGTACCTGTAGATTGGATTATTTTCCCTATGTCCACTCAGTGCCAGTAGAAGGGTATCCAGTTGCTCTAGGAGATGATGTCATCATGTCATGTCATGTGATCTCTCTCTCTCACACACACACAACAAACAACCCCAGCTCCTCGAATAAATACATACTCAAAAACGCCCTCCAACTCCATGCCACTTCTCATCTGCTGCCCTTACCAGCTACTCTGCCGCCCACCCACTTCTGATGTCCTAGGCCACCGCCTATCCTGCCTAATGCTTCCACCGGTCCAGTGTCCCCTTTGCACTTTTGCATATTAAATTTCTACTGCCATTCAGATGCCCAGTTGTTGTGTTTCGCGCCCGCCGCGGCAAACAGCCTGAAGGAAGCCCGGACCCAGGGCAGTCGTTCCCGCAGGCTGGAGTGGGCCCGCAGGGTACCCACTCGCCGGGAGCCCTCCTAGTCTCCCTGGGACTCAGCGTCTTCACTGCCGGGAGGATCCAATATGGCCGCCGCCATGGGATCCAAGATGGCCGCCGTCATCTTCACTATATTTAAAGGGACCTGACCCCTTTAATTAGACTCACCTGCTTCCAATGATCCAGAGCAGAGGAAGTATATAGGGAGGCTTCCTCTGCTCATTCCTCGACTTGGCAACGTCTCTTGCGAGTGTTGTTTGAGTCTGCTTGCCTCGGTGAGTTCCTGCTTCTTGCTCCTGTTACGTCTTGGTGTTCCTGGTTCCTGACTTCGGATTGGCTTACGGTGATTCTCTGGTTCTTGACTTCGGATTGGCTTACGGTGATTCTCTGGTTCCCGACTTCGGATTGGCAAGCGGCGATTCTCTGGTGCACGACCTTGGACTGGTGAGCGACGACCCTCTGGCACTCGACCTAGGACTCCTCCAAGACATCGTCTCCAAGGGCCCACATAAGTCCCAGCAGCCCGTGTCTCTACGGGCTCCTCCTGGGGGGACCGCGGGCTTCCAGGGCGAAGCTCCAGTTGGCCTTTGCACCATTGCTCTGACCTCCCTAGGTCCACCTAAGTCCTACGGGCTCCTCCCAGGGGGACCGCAGACCACCAGTGGTGAAGACTCAGCGCCTCATCTCATCTCTTCATCGCCTCCGTATTCGCCTCAGCCTCCAGTGCCAAGGGTCAGCTGGTTCTGCCTCCTGTTCTGCCTCGCCACCCGACAAGAGACCCTACGAACCCTCCGAAAGGTATACCATCCTCTTGTCAGCCAAGGGTCCACAAGCCTGAGCATAACACCAGTCTCCTAGTCTCACCTGTCCTTCTGAAGTTTCTTACCATCTGCTGCTGTAACAACTTTGAATAATTTTGTATCACCTCACTTGTCATTTGCTTGTTTATTTAACTTAATTTATCACCTTTCTTCAACATTTCAACACAATCAAGTTGATTTACAATCATATGGTAAAATAACAAACAAGCAAGGGTGACCTCTGTACCAAACAGTCATCTTCCCAGCCCTGGGGCGTATTGGACGTACTCACCCAGGGTGGGTTATACTATCTCTCAGGGAGCAGGCTGGGTTCAGGATCTCCTGTTAGGTCAAACTGGCTGAAGACACTTCCAAAAAAATTCTAATATCTACAAGCATCTTGTGCTCAAAAAAAAAAAAAAGGAATTTATTGTAACATACAAAATAACAGTAGCCAAAGCATCAGTTTTGAATCACAGTCTATTCTCTTAGAACATAGCTTGCATCTTGTTCAAATGACAAAAAAGACAGGCCCTATACCCTTATTTATTCTTCAAAGGTATTCTTTGGGCTCTAGATTACTCCTGAGTCTTTAGAAACCCTAGTTCTCCTCCCCTGTGGTCAGTTTTGTAGAGGTTACTCCCAACGCACACAAGGCCTAATTCACCTTTACACAACTTCTGATTTTGCTCACTTTTCTCCACAGAATACCCACTCATATCCACTCCACACTCCTCACTCCTTTTACCTCTCAGTCTCTTTCTTTCTCACATATGAACCCACGAGGGGTCCTAGATAATTATCTTTTTCTAACAGAAATCTCAAATTGTTATTCACTCTTTAGAAGCTGTTAGGATTTCAGACACTTCTCTTCTGGAGCAGTTCTGAAGATAGTTCACCCCCAGTCTGCTGGAGCATAGTGCTAGTCTCAAGCTCTGTGAAGAAATAGCCAGCTGCAGCCTCTCCCCTAGGCCCAGTCACCCAATCCCCAACACAGTTCCTCAGAGAAATCTCCAAGTTCAAAATCTCTTCTCTCTCTCTCATTAATCCTTGATTTCTATAGCGCTTCTCTAAATCCAAAAGAGCAGATGATACTCTCAAATGATGTTTCACACTTATAATCCACCTGCACACTTCCAGCAGTGCTTCCAGGTGAAAGCACCAATTGTTCTCCTTTCTCTTATAGCCTGGACCCTCCAGGATATTTGCATAACTCATTTGCAGGAACTAACACAATGGTGTTGGGCTTTGGCTATAGAGGATAAGCTCACAACACAGGTTTTGATGTCTAGTACTCCACCAGCTATCAGACAGAAAGCACTAAAACATCATTAGAACTCACAGAACATTAGGGTACAGGCATGGAAATTGGAACTGAATCACATAAACCCTGTCATCTTGTACCACAAGGAGGACAGGAGAACCCTTTGACTGATTTACAAAATATTGTGGATATGGAAAAAATGCTTCCTCATAATGGAGAATGCCATGCACTAGGGCAAAAGTGCGTAAAGTATATGGGTGCATTAAGAAGGTGAAGGCACATTTTGCCATTATTGATCAATTCAATTCAAACTCAACATATAGGAAAACATTTCAAAGAAGGCATACTCATGCCCAGGATGTGCATTCAGAAACTGATGCTTCTTCTCAACTTCCTAATAGTGGGCCTGATTTACTAAGGCTTTTCTCCTATATCTGTCTATAGGAAAAATGCTTAGAAAATTAGGTTCAGAGTTAGCATTACATCATTAAATGTTTCATAAGTAAGAACTTACATTTTTTTTTTTGGATTTTTTCTTTTTTTTTTCCCCAGGAATTTATCAAGGTTTATTATGACAAGAAAAAAATGGGAGAAAATTAATGGAAAAAAATTACTTAATTTTCTGGGTAAATATCAGAGTTTGTTTTAGTAGACAGAAGCCATAACTGTAAAAAAAAAAAAAAAAAAGAAATAGATTGTTTTAATAAGCAATTTTCTGTGCTTTACTGTAGAACTGAAACAGAAAGACCTTTAAGCACTTATGTCACCATACATTAACAAATCCTATAAAAAATTTCTCATACTTCTCCTGCTTTTCCAATGTCTCCCTTCTTACTAAATTTCTGTTTAACTTTCTTTCCCCACAAGAGTCTTCCACCAAGAATCCCTCTGTCTCTCTTTACCCCAGCCACATAATCTAGCTCCCCTCAAAACAGAATTCATCTTTACCAGCAGAAGTGATTCCAGGCTCCTGCTACTTCCGGTGGCTCCCGCACACTGCAGTGCAGCATTGCACTATATTTATTCATCTATACATAGCCAGAGAGCCTACTGAGAAGTGATTCTGGTGGGAGGGTGCACTTTCAATGCGGCAGCACTGAACAGAACAACCAGTGCTTTGGATGGATGGGAAGGGGTGGGACAACAGTAGCATCTCTAGATAGAATTATTTTGGGGGATAAACCAAAGTGACATTTCCACACATCACACCCATCCCCTCGGCATGAACCCCTGCCTTTAAATTGGTTATAAAAGAGACAATAAGAAAAAGTCTCAAGGGCCTTCTGCATAATTTTTAAAAACCCATCCAGTTTAATCTTCCTAGTAAAATATGATTTAATTTATTTGATATCCTCATTCAACTAGTTCTTCAGTATGGATATGAGAGTGAACACTTGAATCCATGCATGCATTTGAATTTATTAAAATTAATATTCTTCTCTTTATTAAGCCAATAGCTTTTGAGGCAGATTACAACTAGTAAAATAACAAACATAACAAACATTGAAACATAAAAACATACACCATACTCAACATACACCATACTCAAAAGCACATTCTGCTTAACATAAAGTCAAATAAGTTACTGCTGATGGAGATATTTTTTTTCCATATTAGCATCCAACAATCATACCTATCATCCATCAAAATGATAGTAAAGGCAACGGGACTAGATCACAATAAATTTCTTTAAAACAGTGACAGTGATGTGTGCTTGATACTAAATTCTGCTTCAAAGAATACCTGAAATCTATTGCAAATGCTTATAGGCTTGTCCAAAGAAAAATGACGGTAAATTTCAAACCGGTGTGTGGGCACACATTTCTGCACATAAGTCGGCCCCCATCCAGGGACATGGTCATTTTATAACATATGTGTGCATGTTATAAAATAGCCCAGCTGCTAGCACATGTGCGCAAACCCACTTTTAAAAAGGGTGGGTGCTAATGCCCTTCGCAGTTTTACCAGTTCGTCCCGTTTGCCCAGTTAAGAGATAGGTCCTCCAAACCCCTAGTTTGATAGTCTTCACACACACACCCAAGTTAACCCCAACCCTTAAAACCCTGCAGATCTGCCTAGTCTTTAAATTGTGACTTACACACATCCATAGCAGAAGTAAAGTTATGCAGCAGGGGACCTTGATGTGTACACATATCTGAAGTTTATGCCCCAAAATGCCCATGCTCCACCCAAACCATATCCATGCCCCATCCCTTTTTGAAAACTTTAGAGATGTGCACACTGCAGCATTTATGAATGTATCTGGGTGCTTTCTAAAATACGGTCGGTGTGCGTGAGTCCTACTTATTTACATATTCCTCATTGGAAGCATGCACCTGGTTTTTAAAATCCACCTCTATGTTTTTAATGTTCTCTTAAATATATCATGGGACTCAATAATTTGTTAATGGTCAGGCAATGAATTGCAAAGAAGTAATCCAGTGATTGAAAAAGCTGTGTCTCTTGCGATATTCCAATATGAACTCTTAAATGATAGCACTTCAAGCAAACATTTATTTTTTTATCTTATTGAGTGGGAAGGCTTATAAATTCTCAAAACAGTGTTTATCCAAAAGTCAGACTCACTATGATTAATTTTGTGAATTATAGATAACTTGAATTGAATTAAATATCTAACTGGCAATCAATGTAAACAATGAAATATAGGAGTAATATGATTTCACAGTGGGATATTCATCTGAATGCAGACTGATGCATTTTTGCAAAGGATGTAATACATTTGCTGCAAGTCCTTGTTAATCCTCCATCAGTAGGTGTTGAAATCTTGCCAAGTTAGTACATTGTCTTCAATCTGAGTCAAAAAGACTCTACCGAATCCTTGAATGCTCAGCACTGCCGGTTACACTTTTCAACCTGGTGAAGGGATAGCCGATTATCCAATCCGTCATTGCGCTGCTATGATGTCACCACGTTTGAGTGAAAATGTCCAATCGCAAAATCCCAAATTATACTATGGTATGTGATGTGATTATAATAATGAACCCCAATCAAGTGATTCATTCAAGCCCTGTGGCACCTGTGTTTGTAATATAAAAATCCAATAAGCTTCACTTCTATTCAGCAACCCACCACGATCCCCTCCTCACAAAGATGTCTGTACGTGATCCAAAACAGTCCATTTAAGATCAGTGAACAAGTGTCTCTATTGAACGCAATGTGTGATGATCGGAGCTGTCAATGTCTTTGTGTTCAATATTGACTTGTGCTCATTCAACCGTATCTTGATTTTTCGAGTGGTTCTTCCAATATACACTTTTGGGCAGGTGCCCAAATGATCGCATATACAACATGATCAGAATTGCACGTGGTTTGAGATCTCTGAAACACTTTGTATCCAGTGCAAGGCTCTATCCAAACTTCCCCGTCAATGCTGTACTGACAGTGGGAACATTGGCTACAATGACTGTGGCTGACACTTTCCTTATGGATAGAGCGTTCTGTAGTTGCATGGATCAACTTATCTCTGATGTTAGCCCCACGTGTAGTTACAATCAATGTCAGTTCCTTAAAAACATCATGTAATGCTAGCACCTGCCAATGTTGGCGAATTGAGGCTGCGATCACTGATGTTGCTACAGATTGCTTCAACACGCACACTAATGAGGGATCTTGTTTGATCGGTTTGTATTTTAACAAAGATGATCTATCTGAATATTTAGCCTGCTTATAAGCACGCTTAATGACTGATTTAGGATATCCACGTTCCAGGAACCTGTCACGCAAAATTTGAGCTTGTACTTCAAAATCTATAGTATTTGAACAAATGCATTTTATTCTGAAAAATTGGCTCACTGGTAACCTGCACTTGAAAGAATATGGGTGGTGGCTATGGAATTTCAGGAGATTATTTTTATCTGTGGGTTTACGGTACACCGTGGTACTGAATTTCCCCTTTTCTAAACTGATCAATACATCCAAGAAAGGAATTTGTCGCTTGGATTGTTGCTTAGTAAACTGGAGATGAGAATCCTGAATGTTGATCCATTCAAAAAATGATGACAATCTTTCTTCCGTACCCTTCCATACCAAAAATATGTCATCTGTGTACCGCACCCATACAATGATCTCCTTCCACCATTCAGATTTATAAATGGAATTGTTTTCAAACTGCACCACATATATATTTGCTGTGGTAGGAGCCAGTGGTGAACCCATTGGAATTCCATGGATCTGTTGATACATATCTCCATTGAACATAAAATAATTATTATACAGTACTACCTCAAATAACTGTAAAATCGCTGAAGTTGATATTCTTTGATATCCTAACCTCTGAGTAAGGCACTGCTGAATAACTTCAAAGGCGTGCATTTGAGGGATATTGGTGTAAAGTGGAGAGATATCTAAAGTTACTAGCCAATATGGAACCTAATCCTCCAAAATAATCGCTTGTAATTTTTGTAATAGGTGGATTGTATCTTTAATATATGAGTCTATATGTACAACATATAGTTTATACATATGAGTTTATATATATGTGTTTAATTGTTTAATAAGTTATCAATATAATCCACCATGTTAAGCAACCTTTTTTGTAAATACTGATACGTTCCTTGTACCTTTCTCAACTGCTGTCTTTCCTCCTTTACCTCTCTCCCCCCTCCCCCCCCTTTTGCGCTCCTGCTCCATTCCCCCACTCCCTGTTTTTTGTAATTTCCTCCTTCTCAAGTTTATTGTAAACCGGCGTGATGTGCTTGCACGAACACCGGTATATTAAAAGCTGTTAAATAAATAAATAAATAAATAAACATAAGGCTGCAAGATTTTATCTAAAAATATAGCAGGAGCTTCCAAAACAGAATCATTAAGCGACACAATGGGTCTAATGGGAGGATTATTGAGATCTTTGTGAATTTTAGGAAGAGAATATATCACAGGTATGCATGGATGTTCTTTTATCAGGAATTGTTTCTCTTTTTCAGTCAGTCCCTGAATATGATCGACAATGTCCTGTAACATCTGTGACAATGAACTTGTAGGATCTATGGATAATTTCCTGTAAAATGTACCATTGTTTAAATGCTGGTTCATGACCTGATCATATATTATTTTATCCTGCAAGACTAACCCTCCCCCTTTTTCAGCAGGTTTAATAATTAATTCTGTATTTTGTTCAAGAGATTTTAATGCAGATCTCAAAGGTGCAGTGAGATTATTCTGCCCACGATGTTCCTGATTCTCATATCTACCCAAATCTTGTAGAACCAATTGTTCAAAAGTCTTCACATGGGGGTCAATGGGACCGGGTGGGTTACATTTAGATCGAGGATAAACAATGGATATATCCTGGATGCCAGGGTTTTCTGTTTGAGAGAAGAACAATCTCAAATTGAGTTTTCGTATAAAGCGATGAAATGCTATTCTAGCATCAAAAGGGGAATGTTTGGTCATAGGAACAAATGATAATCCATAATTGGATACTTCAATTTGTTCAGCTGATAATGCAGTGGTTGATAAATTTACATTCGTTTTGAACTTATATGTAAAACGCTACTTTTTTTTTTTTTTTACTTAAAAAAGTGATGAGGCGAAAACGATCGGATTTCCAACTTATTCAACATAGCTATGTTGAATACGTTGGAAATCGCGATCGTTGATCCTAAATAAAAATTTAAACCCCTCACCCTCCTTAATCCCCCCCAAGACTTACCAAAATTCCCTGGTGGTCCAGCGGGGAGTCAGGAAGCCATTCCTCTATTCCTTTGCGAGGACCACGTGACAGCCGCGTCACTCCGACGTGATGCGGCCGTCACGTGGTCCACCCGGTTCCGCTCCCGGACCCCTCGTTGGACACAAACGGAACTTTTGGCCAGCTTGGGGGGGCCTCCTGACCTCCCCAAGCTGGCCAAAAGTTCCGTTTGTGTCCAACGAAGGGTCCGGGAGCGGAACCGGGTGGACCCCGTGACGGCCGCGACATCGACGTGACGCGGCCGTCACGTCGATGGCCGCGTCACGTCGATGACGCGGCCATCACGTGGTCCACCCGGTTCCGCTCCCGGACCCCTTGTTGGACACAAACAGAACTTTTGGCCAGCTTGGGGAGGTCAGGAGGCCCCCCCAAGCTGGCCAAAAGTTCCGTTTGTGTCCAATGAGGGGTCCGGGAGCGGAACCGCGGTGGACCACATGACGGCCGCGTCACTCCGACATGACGCGGACGTCACGTGCTCCTCGCAAAGGAATAGAGGAATGGCTTCCTGACTCCCCGCTGGACCACCAGGGAATTTTGGTAAGTCTTGGGGGGGGGATTAAGGAGGGTGAGGGGTTTAAATTTTTATTTAGGGAACCAGTGCACGTATGGACATAGACTCAACTTATGGAATTCTCCATATGTCCATATTGACCGAAATTGACCCCCCTTTTCGACTTATGGACTTATGAACATAAACTTTTGGTCTGCACATCCCTAAAATTTACCACTGCTGATTTCGCTTGTTCCTGGTCCTGATGTTCAGACCGGGGTGTGGCAGCTCCTTAGGGATGTGCAGACCAAAAGTTTATGTTCATAAGTCCATAAGTCAAAAGGGGGGGTCATTTGCGGTCAATATGGACATATGGAGAATTCCATAAGTTGAGTCTATGTCCATATGTGCAAATAAAAATTTAAACCCCTCACCCTCCTTAATCCCCCCCCCCCCCCCCAAGACTTACCAAAACTCCCTGGTGGTCCAGTGGGGTTAAGACGCCATTTCTGAACTCCTTTGCAAGGAGCACGTGACGTCGGCATCACGTCGGAGTGATGCGGCGTCACGTGATTCCCCGCGCGTTCGCTCCGGGACCCTCGTTCGACCCAAAAGGAACTTTTGGCCAGCTTGGGGGGGCCCCCCCAAGCTGGCCAAAAGTTCCTTTTGGGTCAAACGAGGGTCCCGGAGCGAACCCGTGGGGAATCACGTGACGTCGGCGCCACGTCGGAGTGACGCGGCGTCACGTGATTCCCCGCGGGTTCGCTCCGGGACCCTCGTTCGACCCAAAAGGAACTTTTGGCCAGCTTGGGGGGGCCTCCTGACACCCCCAAGCTGGCCAAAAGTTCCTTTTGGGTCGAACGAGGGTCCCGAAGCGAACCCGCGGGGAATCACGTGATGCCGCGTCACGCCGACGTCACGTGCTCCTCGCAAAGGAGTTCAGAAATGGGGTCCTGACTCCTCGATGGACCACCAGGGAGTTGTGGTAAGTCTTTGGGGGAGGATTAAGGAAGGTGAGGGGTTTAAATTTTTATTTTGGATCAACAATCACGATTTCCAATGTATTCAACATAGCTATGTTGAATAAGTTGGAAATCCGATCGTTTTCGCCTCATCACTTTTTTAAGTTAAAAAAAAAAAAAATAAGTAGCGTTTTACATTTAAGTTCAAAACGAATACACACCCCTACATCTCCTCTACAGTGTTGTTGTATCGTCGACATCCTCTGGGTCGCGTTAAAATAGTCCCGCGTGTGAACAAAAAATCCCCCTGTGCTTGTTCTTTCTGTGGAGGAGCCTGATTCTCTAACTCCTCTGAACCACTAGAATTCTCATCTGACGAGAAATTGAACCTGTCCCGCTTTTGTTCACTTTTATTCCCCAACCAAATGTACACTCGATCGAGTTTATAATCTGTCTGGTCCCTTCTGAATTTATTAATTTTTGTCTCCTTGATGTTGTTCCTAAATTTCTCCAATATCTCCTGATGCTCCTGCAATTTTATCTCAAAGTATTCAGGAGCAGATTCTTGCTTTAGATGCTCAATTTGTTCTTGTATTGGAGACACCAATTCTTCTGTAAATTTTTTCACCTGACTGATTATGAGTAACATCAAATCGAGGGCACATTTATTGAGGATAGCTGTCCAAGTTTGCATGAACAATTTGTCATCAGTGAATAATAAAGGTTCCTTTTCAACACACAAACCCCTGGGAATAATTTGATGTTTTATATACTCTATTAGAGTTGTGCCATGTAACTCAGTCCGGATACTCTTTTTATTTAAATGGATATATTCATCCCAAGAAGTGCTAGTGATTTGTTCTTCTGTATTAGACAGCAGTGACAGTTGGGTTTTATCATCGGCTATCTGAGCTTCGGTGAAGCTGAAGATCTGTTTCTATGCTTCCATGGCAATATTAATGAAATGGTGTGAAACTACGTAAAACACCAAATCTTTAGATGGCACCCAATAATTTCAAGGGATTTATACAATATGACAGTCAATAAATCACAAACCCCTCTTGAGAAAAACCTTTACACGAACTATATGGAATTAACTACCCCGATGTCAGGTGATGTGTCAAATGTAACCTGAAAAAATATTTGAGATCTCTATAACCAAATAACATTTTTCGATTAGAAGAGGAACGTTTCATATATTGGTATCATGGACCCCAGCGGGTGATACAGTCATGTTATAATCATATATATCATGTGATACACCAAGGGGTAGATTTTTTTAAAAAGCGCGTTCGCGTACTTTTGTTTGCACACCAGGCGCAAACAAAAGTACGCTGGATTTTATAAGATACGCGCGTAGCCACGCGTATCTTCTAAAATCCTGGATCGGCGTGCGCAAGGCTGCCGATTTTGGGCAGCCGGCATGCGCCGAGCCGCGCAGCCTGTCTCCGTTCCCTCCGAGGCCGCTCCAAAATCGGAGCGGCCTCGGAGGGAACTTTCTTTTGCCCTCCCCTCACCTTCCCCTCCCTTCCCCTACCTAACCCACCCACCCCCGGCCCTATCTAACCCCCCCCCCTACCTTTATCCACGGATTTACGCCTCCCGGAAAGAGACGAAAATCCACACGCGCCAGCGGGCTGCTGGCGCGCCGAGACTCGACCTGGAGGCGGTTCCGGGGGGGAACGGCCACGCCCCCGAAACGCCCCGGGCCGAAACCATGCCCCCGGTCCCGCCCCAGAAATGCCGCGCCCCGCCCCCGAAACGCCACGTCATCCGGTCCCGCCCCCGACACGCCCCCTTCGAAAAACCCGGGGACCTACACGTATCCCGGGGCTCTGCGCGCACCGGCGGCCTATGGAAAATAGGCGCGCCAACGCGCAAGGCCCTGCTCGCGTAAATCCACCCGGATTTACGCGAGCAGGGCTTTTAAAATCCGCCCCCAAGTGAACTAAATAAATCATTCATTTAAAAAATTTTTGCTTGTGTTTGAATTCAACACTTATGAGACTTGAAACAAGCAATATCAAACTCCAAGTGATATCAAAGTCCCGGCATTATTTGATATAAAAGGAAGGCTTAAATAAGCTCCATCTTAAAAAAGATGACCATTTGTTCAATCAAACGCTTGTAAAACTTTCACAAGCTATGTCAACCTCCCAGGCATTATTTGATATAAAAAAAGGCTTGAGATCAAGCTCTATCAACGTCCCAACTTATCTGATGTTGTAAACAGATGACCAACGCAGCCACGTTTCAGGTCCACCCAGGGACCTTTCATCAGGGAATTCGTCCTTCTTAATCCTCCGTCTGTAGGTGTTGAAATCTTGCCTTCTAAGTTAGTACATCGTTGGCTCAGTGTGCTGCAGCAGTCAAAAAAGCAAATAGAATGTTAGGAATTATTAGGAAGGGAATGGTTAATAAAACGGAAAATGTCATAATGCCTCTATATCGCTCCATGGTGAGACCACACCTTGAATACTGTGTACAGTTCTGGTCGCCGTATCTCAAAAAAGATATAGTTGCAATGGAGAAGGTACAGAGAAGGGCAACCAAAATGATAAAGGGGATGGAACAGCTCCCCTATGAGGAAAGGCTGAAGAGGTTAGGGCTTTTCAGCTTGGAGAAGAGACGGCTGAGGGGGATTATAATAGAGGTCTTTAAGATCATGAGAGGTCTTGAACGAGTAGATGTGACTCGGTTATTTACACTTTCGAATAATAGAAGGACTAGAGGGCATTCCATGAAGTTAGCAAGTAGCACATTTAAGACTAATCGGAGAAAATTCTTTTTCACTCAACGCACAATAAAGCTCTGGAATTTGTTGCCAGAGGATGTGGTTAGTGCAGTTAGTGTAGCTGGGTTCAAAAAAGGTTTGGATAAGTTTTTGGAAGAGAAGTCCATTAACTGCTATTAATCAAGTTTACTTAGGGAATAGCCACTGCTATTAATTGCATCAGTAGCATGGGATCTTTATGGTGTTTGGTAATTGCCAGGTTCTTGTGGCCTGGTTTGGCCTCTGTTGGAAACAGGATGCTGGGCTTGATGGACCCTTGGTCTGACCCAGCATGGCAATTTCTTATGTTCTTATGTTCTTATGTCATCAATCTGAGTCAAAAAGACTCTACCGAATCCTTGAATGCTCAGGACTGCCGGTTACACTTTTCAACCCGGTGAAGGGATAGCCGATTATCCAATCATAAACTACTTTTGATCATAAACTATCCAATCATAAACTACTTAGATCATAAACTACTTTTGTCCGCCCTTCAACTTATAGGTATTAAGTCAACAGTTTTAAATTGGTTTAGCAGCTTTCTGTTAAATCATACTTGTCAAATCAATATGGGTACGTGTTCTTCCCAAAAATATGCCCAGACAACTGGCATCCCTCAGGGCTCCTCGTTGTCCCCAATATTGTTTAATATTTATCTTTTGCCTTTGTGTCAAATTCTGTCAGCACTAAATGTACAATTTAAACTTTATGCTGACGATATTCAGATATTTGTCCCTTACAAATCTTCCTGGGCAAACACCTTTTCTTTGATTCAAGTGTATGTCAGCACGATCGAACAATGGATGGCACACAACCGTCTAAAACTTAATAAAAAGAAAACGGAAATACTGTGCTTGAGTTTTATAACCAATCCTTCTAATGCACCGCCGACCAGCTTAGTTGTTGGTAAAGAAATTATTCAAGTTACCAAACTTGCACGTAATCTCGGAGTATGGGTAGATACTAATTTATCTTTAAAACAACACATTTCAAAAGTGGTGAAAACTTCATTCTTTAAATTACATGTTCTGAAACGATTACGTCCACTCTTATTTCTTCATGACTATCGCTCTGTGCTTCAGGCATTGATTTTATCGGGACTGGACTATTGTAACGGCCTTTATTTGGGATTGCCTGATTCCTCCATTAGACCGTTACAATTGATATTGAACTCAGCAGCCAGACTTCTTACTGGCACTCCACTTAAACAACATATCTCACCAATTCTGTATAAATTACATTGGCTTCCTGTTAAATACAGAATTCAATACAAAATCATGATGTTAATTCACTCTTTCTTGAACAATATTGAATCTACTTGGATGTGTTTTACGTTGCATATTTATAGACCCCAACAGGAACTGAGATCTACCGGGAAGAATCTGTTAGAAATTCCCTCAGTGAAAAACACGGCTTTAAGCATGACTAGGAATAGAGCGTTCTCGGTTGCTGGCCCCATAATGTGGAACGCACTGCCAGACCCGCTTAGGTTAATAAATAATCGGAAAGATTTTAAGAAGGCGTTAAAAACCTATCTTTTTCAGGAAGCATTTAAAGATCTAGAAGTACCTTAATGGAATGTATAAAACAAATTATGTCTGTTCATATAGTTCTCTTCTTTTCTTGCTTTTAATTTTTAATGGATATTGGGCCACTCTTTGTCTTAGTCATTTTTATTTTTATTGATAAAGCAACCTTGATGTATTTTTATTCATACCTAGTTATTTTAAGTTTTATTTATTATAAATATATTATTTTAAACCTTTAATTTCAAGGTTTATATATTATTGTAAACCGCTTTGATTGGTAAAATTTTTACTGGAAAACGGTATAGAAATTTGTTTAAATAAATAAATAAATCCGTCATTGCACTGCTATGATGTCACCACCGTTTGAGTGAAAATGTCCAATCACAAAATCCCAAATTAATCTATGGTATGTGATGTCATAGCAGTGATAGCAGTGAATGATGACATACACTTAATTGGCATCTCAGAGACATGGTGAAAGGAGGATAAACAATGACACAGTGCTATACTGGGGTACAAATTATATCGCAATGACAGAGAGGAGCATCTGGGAAGAGGGGTGGCAATTTATGTCTGGGATGGCATAGAGTCCAACAGGATAAACATCCTGCATGAGACGAAATGAAAAATTGAATCTTTATGGGTAGGAATCCCTTGTGTGTTGGGGAAGACTATAGTGATAGGAGTATACTACTGTCCACCTGGCCAAGATGGTGAGATGGACAGTGAAGTACTAGAGAATTTAGGGAAGCTAACCAAATTGGTAGTGCAGTAATAATGGGAGACTTCAATTACCTAAATATTGACTGAGTAAATGTAACATCAGGACATTCTAGAGAGATAAAGTTCCTGGATGGAATAAATGACAGTTTTATGGAGCAATTGGTTCAGGAACCAATGAGAGAGGGAACAATTTTAGATCTAATTCTTACTGGAGCACAGGATTTGGTGAGAGGTAATAGTGGTGGGGCCGCTTGGCAATAGTGATCATAATATGATCAAACTTGAATTAATGACAGGAAGGAGGACAGTAAGTAAATCTACAAAGGTAAAATGTGTGCAAGAGGCATGGACATTGTTAAAAGATACCATCCTAGAAGCACAGTCCAGATGTATTCCACAAATTAAGAAAGGTGGAAGGAAGGCAAACCTATTACCGGCATGGTTACAAGGGGAGGTGAAAGAAGCTATTTTAGCCAAAAGATCTTCATTCAAAAATTGGAAGAAGGATCCAACAGAAGAAAATAGGATAAAACACAAACGTTGGCAAGTTAAATGTAAGACATTGATAAACAGGCTAAGAAAGAATTTGAAAATAAGTTGCTGTAGAGGCAAAAACTCACAGTAAAAACTTTTTAAAATATATCCAAAGCAGAAAGCCTGTGAGGGAGTCAGTTGGACTATTAGATATTCGAGGAGTTAAAAGGGCACTTAGAGAAGCTAAGGCTATCATGGAAATATTAAACACATTTTTTGCTTCGGTGTTTACTGAAGAAGATGTTGGGGAGATACCCTTTCCGGAGAAGGTTTTCATGGGTAATGATTCAGATGAATTGAACCAAATCACAGTGAACCTAGAAGATGTGGTAGGTATGATTGACAAACTGAAGAGTAGTAAATCACCTGGACCAGATGATATATACCCCAGGGTTCTGAAGGAACTAAAAAATGAAATTTCAGATCTATTTGTTAAAATTTGTAACCTATCATTAAAATCATCCATTGGACCTGAAGACTGGATGATAGCAAATGTAACCACAATATTTAAAAAGGGCTCCAGGGGCAATCCAGGAAACTATAGACCAGTTTGCCTAACTTCAGTGCCTGGAAAAATAGTGGAAAATGTTATGTCTATTAATTTCTATGCCTATTTAATTTAATTGCTTTCTTCAGATTATCTGCTTACTAAGTTATCCTGTATTCATCTCCCTGTTTTATGTAACTTTCTTATGTCTCGCTTTACCCCGTGTTCGATGTAAACCGGTGTGATATGACTATTTGTCCTGAACATCGGTATAGTAAAAAGAAGTAAATAAAATAAATAAATAAAATCACAGAATATATAGGAAGACATGGTTTAATGGAACAAATTCAGCATGGCTTTACCCAAGGCAAGCCTTGCCTCACAAATCTGCTTCACTTTTTTAAAGGGGTTAATAAACGTAGATATAGGTGAATTGGTAGATGTAATGTATTTAGATTTTCAGAAGGCATTTGACAAAGTTCCTCATGAGAGGATGCTAAGAAAAGTAAAAAATCATGGGATAGGTGGTGATGTCCTTTCACAGAATACAAACTGGTTAAAAGACAGGAAACAGAGAGTAGGATCAAATGGGCAATTTTCTCAGTGGAAAAGGGTAAACAGTGGAGTGCCTCAGGGATCTGTACTTGGACCAGTGCTTTTCAATCTATCTAGATAACTGAGGCTTGACCGATGTGCCGCAAATGTGCAATAGAGAGCAGCTCTACTGCAGATGTGCGGCACAAAGAGCTCTGAGCAACAGAGGGGAGGAGGGGAGGAGGAAAGGGAAGACGAGCTACCACTCCGAGAAACAGCTCCTCCCACATGTTAACAGCCTGAGCCTGTCCCTCCGCCACTGGGGAAAGGGGGGAAAGGGAGTAGGGATGCCGGACCGTCATGCACAGGAACAGGAGGAGGAAAGGACAGAAGAGTCGCCGAGCTCGTCCGTCTGCCCACCTGCCTGCCACCGGGGAAGGGAGTTGGGATGGCCGGAGCAGAGCAAATGGAGAGCGGCTGTGAGCGACGTGCTGCACACACGCGGCCCAGAGAGCTCTGGCTGATGTGCCGTGCCGCAGCTCTGACCAACGTGCCATGAAGGGGCCTTGCTCCTTACCTCCAGCTGAAGAAATCACAAGCAGCTGCAGCAGCCAAAGCGCAAAGAGCTGAACAGAGAAGATCTGACTCAGCTTGCCCTCCTCCTCCCCCACCCCCTGAGTCCCGCAGATAAGGAGAAGCCAAGTAAACATCCCGCAACTGCAGGGGGGAGCAGTGCTGGCAACCCGCCAGTGGAATTCAGCCAGTGGCAACCCGCCAGTGAAAGCCAGAGCCCTGCTCCCTCCTCCCTCTCAAGCCACCGATCGGATTTCTTAAAGGCACAGGTCTCCCAGAAAGAGAGCAAAGCAAGCCAGGCAACATGTCCCAAATCTGTTGCAGCTCCTGCCACCGCTGCCTGCAGCCCTTTGCGGAGGGGAGGAAAGCGGAGTGTTATGGTCACTCTCCCAGACACAACAGGCATGGGAACTTTGCAAGCTCTTGCGAGAACAGAGCAAAGACAGGCGGAGAGGGGACAAAAATCTCGCCCGTTTTAACTGTGTGAGATAGAAGTGTGGTAATGTGCGCTGAAGGTGAGTGTGAGTGACAGAGAGAGGGAGACTACGTGAGGGATTGTGTATGTGTGTGAGAGAGGGATTGGGCGTGCATGTGTGAGGGACAGAGGGAGAGTGTATGTGCAAGAGAGAGAGAGAGGAAGCCTATGTAGGGGCTGTATGAGAGAGAGATTCTCTACCCCCCCTCCCCCCAGCTCTCCACTTAGATTTTAGAGTGGAAGGGGTTGAGTGTAGAGGGGAATAGGAGAGCTAATGGAGAGCAAAGGAGTTGTGGCCTGTAAGGATAGAGTGAAAGGGGTCTGAGCCTGTCCCTCTGCCGCCGGGGAAGGGGGGAGGGAGTTGGGATGGCAGGACCGTTATGCCTCACGAGATCCCCTTCGGCCGCCGCTGCAGCTCCTACCACCAGCGCCGCCTCTGGCCCTTCATGGTGCTGGAGGGGGGGGGGGGGAGGAGCGGAGCAGAGCAAAGACGTAGGAGTAGAGGGGACAAAAATCTCGCCCATTTTAACGGGCTTAATGGCTTGTATATATATCAATGATCTGGAAAGGAATACGATGAGTGAGGTAATCAAATTTACAGATGATATAAAATTATTCAGAGTAGTTAAATCAAAAGCAGATTGTGATAAAGTGCAGGAGGACCTTGTGAGACTGGAAAATTGGGCATCCAAATGGCAGATGAAATTTAATGTGGATAAGTGCAATGTGATGCATATAGGGAAAAATAACCCATGCTGTAGTTACACGATGTTAGGTTCCATATTAGGAGCTACCACCCAGGAAAAAGATCTAGGCATCATAGTGGGTAATACTTTGAAATCGTCAGCTCAGTGTGCTGAGGTAGTCAAAAAAGCAAACAGAATGTTAGGGGAATTATTAAGAAGGGAATGGTGAATAAAACATAGGATGTCATATTCCTTCTGCATCACTCCAGGGTGAGATCGCACCTTGAATATTGTGTACAATTCTGGTCACCGCATCTCAAAAAATATATAGTTGTGATGGAGAAGGTACAAAGAAGGGCTACCAAAATGGTAAAGGGGATGGAAATGTTCCCCTATGAGGAAAGAATAAAGAGGTTAGGACTGTTCAGCTTGGAGAAGAGACAGCTGAGGGGGGATATGATAGAGGTCTTTAAAATCATGAGAGGTCTAGAACAGGCAAATGTGAAATGGTTATTTACTCTTTCGGATAATAGAAGGACTAGAGGGCACTCCATGAAGTTAATATGTAGCACATTCAAAACTAAGTAGAGAAAATTCTTTTTCACTCAACGCACAAGTAAACTCTGGAATGTGTTGCCAGGGGATGTGGTTAGTGCAGTTAGTGTAGCTGTGTTTAAAAAAGGTTTGGATACATTCTTGGAGAAGTCCATTACCTGCTGTTAATCAAGTTGACTTAGAAAATAGCCACTGCTATTACTAGCATAAGTAGCATGGCATAGACTTATTTTTTGGATACTTGCCAGATACTTGTAGCTTGGATTGGCCTCTGTTAGAAACAGGATGCTGGGCTTGATGGACCCTTGGTCTGACCCAGTATGGCAATTTCTTATGTTCTTATGTTCTTAGGATACTGGAGGGCAAGTGTTGTCACCAGTGGGGGGGAGGTGGGTGCTGAAATACAGCACATACTCTTCTGCTTGCACTGACTTCCTGCAATGATGGATGGTGCTGAAATGCTGCATCTGCAGCACTTCAATCAGCATAAAATTAGTGGTGAAAATCAGTTTTAACTGATTTTCATCTTTGGAAAAATCTGGTAATTTACAGGTGAAAACTGACTTAAACTGGTTTAAACTGAAAATGAAGGGCACTATCCTCACGGCAGATTACAGAGTCCCAGAAATGCAGTCATTTTAGTGGACACTCAGATTCTATTTGCAGTTAGCAAAGATGCATAACTAAACACTTACGGGCGGATTTTCAAAGCCCTGCTCGCGCGCCGGCGCACCTATTTTCCATAGGCCGCCGGCGCGCACAGAACCCCGGGACCTACGCGCGTCCCGGGGTTTTCCGAAGGGGGCGTGTCGGGGGGTGGGACCCGATGACGCGGCGTTTCGGGGGCGGGGCGCGACGTTTCGGGGGCAGGGCCAGGGGCGTGGCGCCAGCCCGGGGGCATGGTCCAGGCCTTCGGACCAGCCCCCGGATCGGAGCACAGCGTACCAGCACTTCGCTGGCGCACGTAGATTTACGTCTGCTTCTCGCAGGCATAAATCTACGGACAAAGGTAAGGGGGGGGGGGGTTTAGATAGGGCCGGGGGGGTGGGTTAGGTAGAGGAAGGGAAGGGAAGGTGAGGGGAGGGCGAAAGAGAGTTCCCTCCGAGGCTGCTCCGATTTCGGAGCGGCTTCAGAGGGAACGGAGACAGGCTGCGCGGCTCGGCGCGCACCAGCTGCCCAAACTTGGCAGCCTTGCGCGCGCCGATCCAGGATTTTAGAAGATACGCGCGTAGCCGCGCGTATCTTATAAAATCCAGCATACTTTTGTTTGCGCCTGGTGCGCCTGGTGCACAAACAAAAGTACGCGAACGCGCTTTTTTTAAAAATCTACCCCTGTAGCTATCATGCAAACAACTGCATATTAAACTGTTCTGGAGCAACTAAAAACAAAGATCTACCCATATGGTTCTTAAGAGAACTGCTTTCACATGAAGAGTGCTCACAGCTGTCACTCTTCTGACTCCAGATGTGTCATGTTCTTTCTGCATGGCATAGCTTAGCTGTTCCCTGTATAATGAAGGTGAATGCGGAAACAGATGGCTATTCTAGGGGCTTGATTGCTGGCTTCTGATGTTTTATTTTTTATTTTGTTTTATTTTGTTTTTATCAGTGTTGCAGCTTTTGTATGTTTTTATTAAATTTTACTATTTGTATGTTGATACTATTAAAAAAGGTTTATAGTACACCCCTTTGGGCAGTTACCTGCTGGCGTGGCAGTTTAGATATGTGATGAAATAAAATAAATAGTTGCTGATGTGTCCTACTATATTCAGTATCCTTCTATAAAGCAGAAACAGCAAAAAGTAAAAAGGGATTTATATCGCAAATTTCGCCTTCCCAATGTGGGCGAGAGATTGGGAACAATGGTTCATTGGACAGATTGACAACGGCCATCTCAGACATTAGCCTCACTGGCAGCTTTGACAGCCTCCTAACAAGAACTCCCAAGTCTAGCATTTCCACCAAGTCCACATGAACTATGCTCTGCAAGTTTCCATTTACTGCTTGAAAGGATGACAGCCCAAACATGGAAAGCCTGGGGCTGTCCATTTTTTCTATGGAGGGAAAGACTGCCTATTATACCCTGTAGCATGAGGATGGCACATGATGCTTAACTACTGATGGACTATGTCTTTGGCACCTGTTACCCTTCTGTGCTACCTATAACATTTGAAATGATGTTGTATTCATTGTCAATATACTTTTTTTTCTACATTTCACATGGATAATATTTTTCAGTTGGAAAAAATGGAACTTGGATATTATGATTATACAAATTTGATTCTAAATGTAATCATGATTAAGATCACCAGTGAAGCATAATTGTTCTCAAATTATTCCTCTACTTTGTTTTATGTTATTAATAATATTTATCACTGTTCTTATAAATTCTTTAGTGCACAACAAGGGTTAATTTTTATACATATAAGTCATTTTTTTGTCTGTGTATTTGTCCACACAATACTTTGAAAATGTATCTTACAGTGTTGAAGGTTCTGGCTAATGCAATTTAGATAATAAAAGGTTGTGGGTAGCAGAAAATAAGGACCAGATGGGACCAGCTTTGATAGATGGTAGCTGGGGGATAAGAGCAGTAGAAAACAGAGGGAAAACAATGAATTCTGAACACTAGTGTATTTTAGCTTCAGAAACCTGAAAAAATTTGAATACATCTATACACGATTTTGCATTTAAAATAGCCACACAAATCTGAGACCTGCCTGTACACTGGAGAATAACAGAATTATCTGCAAAAAGAAAAGTAGGTTATAACCTCGGAACAAAGTTCTGTGATATGAGTTACCATAAAGATAGAATAACAGACTTTTGAGAAAGTCAGGCTATTTCTGAGGTTTCCTGTTATGATCTCTACTAACAGTAATAGATATTAAAAGCATAAAAATATTCAGAAAAAATATAATATACTTTACTAGTCAAAAGATATGGAATGATTAGAAATCATTTTTCATTAGTAATACTGTAAATCATTTGATTGATCTAGGACAAAAAAGCATTTCAGCATGAAGATTGCGTGAACAGACTAAAGTCTGAATATTGATAGTGTGAACATCATTAACCATTTTGATCAATATATATGTGTTGGATAATTTTCTAGCTGTAGAAGTCAATCTATTACTAATTTCTTTATTATCAGATGTTGCCAATGCCTTACGTTGGGGAGCAAAGTAAAGAAGATACAATTTTGCAATCACAGTGCACTAAAATAATTCTGTCATTCAGTAAAATTTGAAAAAAAAAAACAGGAATATTACAGTAGTAATACTTCTTACTGACAAGACATTGACAATGAGGGGGGCCTTATGCAGAAGCATTTAGTTGGATAATTCAAAACTTATCCAGCTAAATGGATATGTGTGCACTTATCCTGCTAAATTTTTACTGGCAAGGCATTGACAACTAAAAACACTGGTATACAAATTTTTAGAAGTCATGTGCTTCAGGAATAAAATGTGCCATTTATTATTGAGGTTGATGTGCTGAATTCAAATATGACAACTAAACTACATGATTGGCTACTGTTTCCATGATATTTAAGTTTTTATAATTTACATCTATGTCTATTGTGCAGATAGTGCATAGATGACAGAGTTCTAAACATAAATTGTAAACTAACTGGTGAATTTTAAAAGCCCTCCGCACGTCAAAACTAGAAGATATGCAAGTATCACGGGCCAGTGCATACCGAGTAAATTTTAAGAGCCTCCCAAGTACGCGTGTATCTCCTTCTACATGCACAAATACATTTGCCAAAACGGGGTGGTGCTTGGGCATGGTCTGGGTGAAGCATGGGTATTCCTGGATTTTTGAATTAATCCAGCATGCAATATGAATCAAAAGACCAAAAACTATTATGTATTGCATATATACAGTATTCAGTGATTCAATATGAGCTTCAGATTGCATCATTCATTGTTGTGCCCCAAAAGCAATACTGTCCAACCCCAGTCATAGATTTATTTATTGATTCAGTCAAAAATGTATATTAGTCATTTCTGGTTTAATTTGAGATATGTTTCTTTCTTAACTCACTTATACACCGCAATTGCCAAGTCAAAGGTCATATATACTAGAGATGTGAATCGTGTCCTCGATTGTCTTAACGATCGATTTCGGCTGGGAGGGGGAGGGAATCGTATTGTTGCTGTTTGGGTGTGTAAACTATCGTGAAAAATCGTTAAAATCGTGAGCCGGCACACTAAACCCCCCTAAAACCCACCCGACCCTTTAAATTAAATCCCCCACCCTCCCGAACCCCCCCCCCCAATGCTTTAAATTACCTGGGGATCCGGCGGTGGTCCAGAACAGCGGCGGTCCGGAACGGCCCCCTCAATAGAATCGTGTTGTCTTCAGCCGGCGCTATTTTTCAAAATGGCGGCGGCCATAGACAAAAACGATTCGACGGAGGAGGTCGTTCCGGACCCCCGCTGGACTTTTGGCAAGTCTTGTGGGGGTCAGGAGGCCCCCCCAAGCTGGCCAAAAGTTTCCTGGGAGTCCAGGGGGGTTCCGGGAGCGATTTCTTGCCGCGAATCGTTTTCGTACGGAAAATGGCGCCGGCAGGAGATCAACTGCAGGAGGTCGTTCAGCGGGGGTTCCGGACCGCCGCTGAATGACCTCCTGCAGTCGATCTCCTGCCGGCGCCATTTTCCGTACGAAAACGATTCGCGGCAAGAAATCGCTCCCGGAACCCCGCTGGACTCCCAGGAAAATTTTGGCCAGCTTGGGGGGGCCTCCTGACCCCCACAAGACTTGCCAAAAGTCCAGCGGGGGTCCGGAACGACCTCCTGCGTCGAATCGTTTTTGTCTATGGCCGCCGCCATTTTGAAAAATGGCGCCGGCTGAAGACAACACGATTCTATTGAGGGGGCCGTTCCGGACCGCCGCCGTTCTGGACCACCGCCGGATCCCCAGGTAATTTAAAGCATGGGGGGGGTTCGGGAGGGTGGGGGATTTAATTTAAATGGTCGGGGGTGGGTTTTAGGGGGTTTTAGTGTGCCGGTTTTCCTGCCCTCCCCCTTCCCCCGATTTACGATTTTTTAATGATAAATCGGGGGAATTGGTATTGTATCGTGGCCCTAACGATTTTTTGACGATTTAAAATATATCGGACGATATTTTAAATCGTCAAAAAACGATTCACATCCCTAATATATACTGACCCAGTAGCATATCTTGAAAACTAAAGCCAATGAACAGTTTTAAGCATCATTTCCATTCTCAGTGACCCAGGTTTAGAAAAGTTTGACTACATTCATTTTGGAATCATTTTGGCTGTAGACCTATGTTATATCAAACTTGTCAGGCCAAGATCTCTATTTCCTGACTAGGACAACGACCTGCTGAGTCAGCGATATGTAAGACAGCCTCTCTTTCTACTCCTGCTATGATCCCCAAGTCTTGCCACAGGTCACAGATTTTATTCTATACAGGAGCACAGACTAATGACATCAAAACTGGCCAGGTAAAGGCATCCAGAGTCAGCAATGGTAAGGCAGCTTCTCCTCTCAGGCCTGCAGTAATTCCTATAGCTTGCTGCAGTCCATAGCTTTTATTTAATACAGGGTTGAAGACTGATGATGTCAATTGGTTGCATCAGGTCATCGATTTCCTGACCTAGAATAGTAATATCTAGGGATGTGAATCGTTTTAGGACGATTAAAATTATCGTCCGATAATTTTAATATCGTCTTAAACCGTTATGGAACACAATACAATAGAGATTCTAACGATTTATCGTTATAAATCGTTAGAATCGTGAGCCGGCACACTAAAACCCCCTAAAACCCACCCCCGACCCTTTAAATTAAATCCCCCACCCTCCCGAACCCCCCCCAAATGAGTTAAATAACCTGCGGGTCCAGCGGCGGTCCGGAACGGCAGCGGTCCGGAACGGGCTCCTGCTCCTGAATCTTGTTGTCTTCAGCCGGCGCCATTTTCCAAAATGGCGCCGAAAAATGGCGGCGGCGATAGACGAACACGATTGGACGGCAGGAGGTCCTTCCGGACCCCCGCTGGACTTTTGGCAAGTCTCGTGGGGGTCAGGAGGCCCCCCACAAGCTGGCCAAAAGGTCCTGGAGGTCCAGCGGGGGTCAGGGAGCGATTTCCCGCCGCGAATCGTTTTCGTACGGAAAATGGCGCCGGCAGGAGATCGACTGCAGGAGGTTGTTCAGCGAGGCGCCGGAACCCTCGCTGAACGACCTCCTGCAGTCGATCTCCTGCCGGCGCCATTTTCCGTACGAAAACGATTCGCGGCGGGAAATCGCTCCCTGACCCCCGCTGGACCTCCAGGAACTTTTGGCCAGCTTGTGGGGGGCCTCCTGACCCCCACGAGACTTGCCAAAAGTCCAGCGGGGGTCCGGAAGGACCTCCTGCCGTCCAATCGTGTTCGTCTATGGCCGCCGCCATTTTTCGGCGCCATTTTGGAAAATGGCGCCGGCTGAAGACAACAAGATTCAGGAGCAGGAGCCCGTTCCGGACCGCTGCCGTTCCGGACCGCCGCTGGACCCGCAGGTTATTTAACTCATTTGGGGGGGGTTCGGGAGGGTGGGGGATTTAATTTAAAGGGTCGGGGGTGGGTTTTAGGGGGTTTTAATGTGCCGGTTTTGCGATTTTTAGATTTTTAGATTTTTAGATTTTTCACGATTTTCACGATTTTTCACGATTTTTCATGATATTTTACCCCCCCAAACGGCAACAATACGATTCCCTCCCCCTCCCAGCCGAAATCGATCGTTAAGACGATCGAGGACACGATTCACATCCCTAGTAATATCCTCAATAAAAAGTATCTTAAAAAAAAGATAGTGCAGTGATTCCTAAGGTTTGTGGCGACTACAGTTTTTATTCAATATGGGGATGCAGACTGATGATGTCAAACTGGTTGGGTAAGACATCCATTTCCTGAATAGAACAGTGACCTCCTGAGTCAGCATTGGTAAGGCAGCCTCTTCTTTCACTCCCACAGTGATCCTCAAACTTACTGGCTACGGCTTTTATTCAATATAGGGACATAGATTGATGACATAAAACTGATCTGTTAGGGTGTCCATTTTCTGACTAGAACAGTGACCTCTTAACTCAGTGATGGTAAGGCAGCCTCTCCTTTTCTCCTGCAGTGATCCCCTGATATATAAATATATTTGTTAGAAGATTATCTTAGGATTTACAGATGCAGTTTCACCTTAATTGGTGTGCCATGATGGATTCACCTTAGGGCACTACTTCTTGCTTAAAAATTCCACCATAGGAAGTTCTTTCACAGTGTCTTTACTTGTGTGTGTCCCAACTAAGTTGGAAGAATAAGTATGTATGTATGTATTTATTTTTAATTTTTATAAATAAATACTTATTCTTTCAACTTAGTTGGGACACACACAAGTAAAGACAAATCACTATCAATGTCTTGTGTTGTGAATGTATTTAATACAGTGACATCTGCTACCTTGGCAATACTTGTATGTGGACCTGGATATTGCCAGAGTTAATTGGTTGCCATCACAGTTGGTATTTTCTTAGACAAAGAATAGTCTTAAGGTCTCACTGTAGCCATACATTTTAATAATTATTAAGTTATATTATGTGTGTTAAGTGATAGATGATTTAACTATATAATATTGTACTGTCTTAATTAATTACAGCTACACGTATTGAGTTGTCTTTCATCAATTCACTTAAATGTTACTAAAATGTATCAGGGACACCAGGTTTCAGGTGGGGGCTATATAACTCATGGTTTCTAAAATGGTACTCAAATGCCCCTTGTGGAATTGTTAATGTTTTATTTTCTTTTATTTGAGCATGATCCAGTTAGGTCACTTCTTGGAAAGCTTTGGAAGAGGCAAGATTGTCATCTCCAACATGCAATCCTAGAGGACCCAGCTAACTGTAGAGAATTTGTAAGCTCCAGTAAGGGAAATGCCAACTGCTAAGGCATGGGGCAAGCCATGTTTATGTGAGCACCATTGGGTGGCTTCAGTATAGTGAAATCTCAGAAATATGACCAGTATTGCCTGGTGTGGATTATCAAATTGCATCTGTCATTTGATGCTTCGGCATTATATTTTGGAAGTCCTGAAAATCTCTGCAGAGAAGATACCTCCAATTGACAAACTGGTGTTCTTACCCTGTAAGTCAACTATAAATCAAGAAGTTTAGCCTCAAACAAATGCTGATTTTATAAAAACTTGACTTCTTATTTAGAGAATGCTAATATTGAGGAGGTTGAAAGGTCTACATTGTTGCTTTCTTTCTTTAATTAACAGGATGTTTCTTCTGTTATGAATTCCTATTTCTTGAATTTCAACATTTCTTTTTTGGGAGATTTGGTCAGAGTTTTCCCTGACCTTTCCAAGTAATGCAAGATCGATGTAAGGTTTTTCTTTCTTTGCGCTCTGAAGTATTAGCTTTAGGAGCTTATTTTCTTCTAAGGTATCTTTCTAAATGTGTTGTTAAACAAGGGGTTAATACGTTTGTATTTTTTGATCCTGACCAATTGAAAAAATATTTGTGTACTAGAATGATTAATTCTTCTATTAATCCAGAGTCATAGGGATATATATTTGGTTCTTTATTGTAAGTGATAATATCCACGCTATTTACTTCTATTGAGATTTATTTTTCTCCTCTTCCTCTCCTCATTTTTTATGAGTATTCTGTGAGAGAATAGATTTCTTTCATGTAATAGTGGTTAATTTTTTAATTTTATTTTTATGTCTCAGTGTTACTGTGCAAAGGTTTGTTCTTTGTAAAATTTAAAAATTTCAATAAATAAAATGAAAGCAAAATAGCATCTTTCAGATTCATTGATGTACAGGCAGTTTGGGGATTATATTGAACTGTAAACAACTACCTCTGAACTGGAACCTATGTCTGCTGTCTGCTGTGTAACATCATGACCCCTCACCTGCCCCTTGCAACCCAAGACTCATTCCCATACAACAAGTAAAGCAGAGGCAGAGAAAGAATTGAATGTAAAAAAGCCACAGCTTTATTATTATTATTATTTTCACTAGATGAAACTGTCTATATATGATAGAGAAAACACAAAGCTTCAATTGTAAAACATCAAAATCACAAGCTGAATATAACTAGTACCGCATAGTCTGTATTAAATAAAGCGAGGAAACCTTATAACCAAAGGCGGGCTTCTTTATACAGAAGATAGCCCACGTTCTGCCAATTATGCAGCATGTATGGTATGATTTAGAGTCAATTGTGTAACTTAAGACTGTATTATCTAATTTCAATCATCCGTTTCCCCACTTAGTTGTCCATTTTTTTTGGAAAAGTTTTTTTGAATTTTTAGGCAGTAATAAAGTGTCTGGAACACCCCAACCCGACATGGCTCGTATTTTGTAGGCTTTGTCAGGGTTGGTGAAGTTAAATTCAATGTCTACAATAAAAAAGCAAACAATCCCGCTTACATTCTTGCTGTTGTTAATCATTAATTCATATCGCTGTGCAAGTAATACATACGTTCCTTATGTCTGCCTGGCTGCATACTCTGCTACTTGGCCTCAGCTTTAACAAAACTGGGATCCGCCAATATTTTGACAAACTATTTAAACTATTTAACGGTTTCAAAAAAAGCCAATCAGTGAACTCAATACAAGGTCTAACGACCAATGGGAGATTACAACAAAGAAGACCATTTGACACAGTCATTTAAACCATCAGGTGACTGAGACGCGAGTGTGAAAATCTACCACTGCTCGCGATAATTAAGTAGACAACCGAGATCTCCACCGTGATGACTCTTAACCAAGTGGGGAAACCGATGATTGAAATTAGATAATACAGTCTTAAGTTACACAAGTGACTATAAATCATACCATACACCAGGGGTGGGCAATTCCGGTCCTCGAGGGCTGCAAACCGGTTGGGTTTTCAGGATATCCCTAATGAATATGCATGAAAAGATTTACATATGACTGAGGCAGAGTGCATGCAAATCTCTCTCATGCATATTCATTAGGGATATCCTGAAAATCCGACCGGTTTGCGGCCCTCGAGGACTGGAATTGCCCATCCCTGCCATACACGCTGCATAATTAGCAGAATGTGGGCTATCTTCTGTATAAAGAAGCTTGCCTTTGGTTATGAGATTTCCTCGCTTTATTTAATACAGACTAATCGGTAGTAGTTATATTCAGCTTGTGGATATGATGTTTTACAATTGAAGCTTTATTATTATTATTGACAGCATGAATAATAATTCGCCGTGTTACCTAGTAAGACAACCTTCAAGCCCGGCCCCCAGCCATGCCCTTCCAAGCAAGGGGGCCAACCTGACTGGCAAAGGCAACCCACCACCCCAGCTGAGACAATTCCTTAAACAGAGTACAGGATTAAAACAAGTCTAACTAACATTATCTGGCTGCCTATGGCCTCGTTAACAACAGTACTCCCCCTAACTATCAGGGAAAATAGACTAATTACGGTACGGTATTCTCTCGAAACTAAGTGGGGGGAGAGCCAGAGGGGGCAGGCCCCTTTAAAATGGCCTGTGACATCATCAATCGGCGCCTGTCACCCTTGCCGCGCCCAGACGCCAATCTCCCAATATGAGCCCGTGTGCAGAAGGAGAAGGGGGTCGTCCAGCCTACAAAGTCTGCCACACCAGACCTCCTCTCTGCCTCAATCCTTGCATGGGGGAGGGAGGAGGTGGTCTTGGTCCACAGCCTCGATGTTAATGTCGGGCCACGGAGCATTTCAGCATGTGCCCTCATAATAACATCGACATCCGCTATAACTGAAATGACCGCTTCCCTGACCCTTGCAACCTGAGAATCATTCCCATACAACAAGTAAAGCAGAGGCAGAGAAAGAACTGAGTGTAAAAAAGCCACAGCTTTATTATTATTATTGACAGTATGAATAATAATTTGGTATACGAGCCAAGGGTCACACCTGCCACCAATCGTGTCTGACCCTTGCTGTCCACCTTGTTACCTAGCAAGAGATCCTTCAAGCCCAGCCCCCAGCCATACCCTTACAAGCAAGGAGGCCAATCCGACTGGCAAAGACAACCCATTGGCTCGTGCACCCACCACCAGCATGAAGTAGTACTACTTGTCTCATGCCCCCAATGCAAAGCTGCGGCCGCCTCACTTGAAGATTTCCTCTAGGGCCTCTTGCATCGCATTGTTGAACAGATCACAGTCTATATCAGAAAGTTGAATTCTATCATTCCCTATAAAGGCCCTCACAAAGCGCCTCCACCCACTCATGCAAAATGTGTCACCCACACAGTTTTTGTACACATACGCCAAACTGCCTATTGATCTTTTTACACACCCTCCTCCACAATTTACTGTCACTCCATTTTGCTTGGTGTATGATATTAGACCACACTAGACAAGTAGCCAGAAACCAGGCTTCAATATGGCCACGGTTGCTTTTCATGCGACGAATCAAATGTATGTAAGACCGAGACCCCAGATCATTGCCGCCCAGGTGAATGATTATGATGCCGGGCTTTGACAGTGAATCCTTCTTGATTTTCATGTAAGGCAATAGCTGATCCCATGACATTCCTCTCTCTCCCAATCATACAATGTACATGTCACTCATGGCAAATCCCAGATGTAACTCATATGTGCGAGCTCCAGCCCTTTTTTGCGCTCAATGGACAAAGATGTGTCTGACAATCCAGACTGTTCTTTATCCCTGGGATAAATCTGCAGACAGAAAATTTCAGAAATATATTATTTCATCAAGTGTGATCTACCCTAATGTATGTGTTCACTGTGTCTGACCTCTATCTACCGATTTTTTTATAGTATCAACGCACAACCCTGACTGAGCCACACTGGTGGACACCCCAATCTGAAAAGCATGCATGCCAAACCCATTGGCATTGCACCCTGATGCACTAAGAGCCAAGGCCAATACTGTTGAAAACTGGTATCTGGTGAGAGGTTGGTGGTCCGCGTGTGTTAACAGATGCTTGCCCCCATCAGCTCATACTGTCAAAAAAGTCAGCAAGTTCTGCATGGGGCAGGTAACCTATGATGCTACTCACCTCAGGCAGATTTCAGAGCCCTATCCTGCCTGATCCATCTTTGATCTTTGCAAGACTATGCGGACAGATTGTTCTGATACCATGACATTCTGAAACAATATACCTTGATAACCCGAGACCTTTTTGTATGCAGCCACCAGCTCACTGACCCTTAGGGCACCAAAGAATACTACAGAGAAAGCCATGCAAAATAATTTGACTTCAAAAACTGAATTGCACATGAGTGACAAAGCCTGCCACAATCATATCAATAACTCATGAGTTATTGGGCATCTGTGGTCGCATACCGGCCCCATCTTCCTTGCTCAACCTGTCAACATCTTCTTCACTGTAAAACTCTCTCCATCCCCGAGCCTTTGAAAAGAAAGCAAACACTGCTAAATGATTAAATATGGAGCTTCTCGACTTCCCTCTGCCCTTAGCCCATGATATATATTCTAGTATTAGACCCTCTGGCACAGGCCCTTCATCCCAACTGCAACTGCTTAAAGATTTGTACATGACTCCATAGGCCCTAAAATATGTACCCCACGTGGCTAGGGCTACTGAAATTCCACACGAGGTCTTTAATGGTGTCATTTCAATCTTCCATAAGTGGTCCGACACTGGCACTCCTTCCTCGTCTGCTCTGGGAACCTGTTTTAAAAACAAATCCCATTTAGCTCGAGACAGTGAGTTGGCAATGCCATTCTATATTCTGGGCACATGATGTGCCCATGTGACAGTGTTTGAATTTAAACAAGCAATAACCACCTCCCTAAGGAACTCCGCTACCATGTGGCAATTACCGCTTTGTTTATTTATGACTTGCATCACAGCCATATTGTCACACCAGAATATTATATGCTTATTGTGCAGCTTCTTGCCCCAGAGGACCAGAGTGACCAGAATGGGAAAAAACTCCAGGAAGGTGACATTTCATGTCAGACCCACATCAACTCATGCTAAGGGCCATGGTGCTGTGGACCAGGAATCTTGGCAATAGAGGCTGAAACCTCACCCCCTGGACGTGTCTGAATGTATGTCCAAGTTGCAGTTAGAAATAGGTGGATCTGGCTATACAGATATACCATTGAACTTGCGCAAAAAGGAAGCCCAGATAGCCAAATCCTGCTTCACTGCTCGTGTGACTCTAATGCGATGCTTTGGCTGTCAAATTTCGGTTGTCATTGCGGCCAGCCACCGTAAGAAGGCCCTGCCCATTGGGATCACTCTGCAAGTAAAGTTTAGACTGCCGATGAGGGATTGTACCCTTTCCAGAGCTAATTTCTTGGCAGATATAGTGAGGCCCAGTGCCAGCTGAAGCTTCTGAAGTTTCTCGCGAGGTAACCATGATACCATTTCCGTCAAGTCCAGCACAATTCCAAGAAATTTGATTGTTGTGGTTGGACCCTCTGTCTTCTCATGGGCAAGAGGCACTCCAAACTCGTCTGCCAGTTTGTGAAATGTGTTTAATAAATGCGCACATGCCGAAGAGTCATGAGGACCTATGAACAGGAAGTCATCAAGATGATGTATGATGTTCTTTAGCTTTGCTTTTTGTGCAGTGGCCCAATGAAGAAAGGAGCTAAAGAGCTCGAAGTATGCATGTGACACAGAACTTCCCATTGGCATGCATTTATCAAAATACAGGGTGGCTCATGGAAAAGTAACCCGCCTCCAATACCAGTGCTTTGGAGGCAAGCTACTTTTCCATGGGACACCCTGTAGTATGCTTCTTTGAAACAGAACCCCAATAATGGGAAGCTGGTGGGATGAACAGGGAGAGGCCGGAAAGCGGACTCAATATCAGTCTTCGCCATGAGGGCCCCTCGTTCGCACCAGCAGAGAACCACTATGGTACTGTCAAATGAAGCATACTGCACCATACATGCCTCATCCGACAGATGATCATTCACTGAGGCTCAGTATGGGTATCACAAATTCTGGATTAACCTGTATTTGCCCAGTTCCTTCTTTGGTGCGATCACCAAAGGGAAGAGCATCATATTTTTGAAAGGTGGTGACTCCATGACACCACCTATTGCCAGCTCCGAATCCAGCTTCTGCTGAACAACGTCCACATGCTTAGCTACCGAGGGGGTGTTAATCGTGGAGTGCCTTCAATATTGCCCTGGAAAGGTATGATGAACCCTTCACGAAAGCCTTCCATCAATTTCTTAGCCACCTTCATCTTTGGGTAGCAATTGAGCCAGTCTAGCATCGCATCTAAGTTTATAGGGGATGAGGCCTTCCAGAACACAATGCCTTCATTATGGCTGCCATTTCTCCCTGAGTTGTTCCTCTTCTCGCACCTGGAGGCTGGGTGAGGGGTGAGACAGATCAAGCAGGTGTGTTTAAACTTGCAATCCTTGAAGCTGTAAGATAATTTGTTGAACCTCCAACATGTGCCATTGCTGTTCGAGCCCCTGGCTGCCTGACTCGCTTGGGCTGTTTGTTGACTGAACCTCTGAGTTGATCGTGTGGTGACTCACGCATCTGCTGCTTTATTTTTAATTTTCTCAGCCACAGCCCAATGTCCTGGGAGCCCCTTGACATAAAGCGATTCTCCTCCATTTTCTCCCTGAATTGCTCATCATAATTCAGCCAGGCCCAGCTGTTGTAATTCCTGTATGTCTCTAGTATAGTGTCTGCGTAGCTCAACATCAGGCCATATTGCAAGGGATCTCTTCCATGATTCTGAAAATATCTATATATGTCCGTTTCTTAATTTTTCTTCGCAGGGACCTAGGGATGCTTTCCCATAGGTGTGATAGGATCATCAGCACTGGAGGGCCTCTGGATGCATCGGCCCCACACTCTTCTCCTGATTCTTGGAGCTATCGTCAGAAGATGACTTTGAGTCCAAGGAATCAGAAGAACTGCCAGTGCTGGAACCGGACCTGGCCTTATGTTTGGATTTGTCCTTTTGCTTGCCCTTTTTTCTCCTCTGCCCCCTACCCGCCATCTGCATTTCCACAGAGACACCCGCTGACTCACCCGTATTTGCTCTGTCCAGTTCAGCTGTGCTATCCCTTGATGCTGCGCCTAAGAGTATTGCATCTGAAGCTCGTGTCGTGTTTCCCTCGCCATGTGCTGCTACATCAGGACCTGCTGCTAAGGCTGTCAAGTGTGGCATTGCAACCAGTGTTGCCATGGTCTATGCATTTGACGATGTTGTTTCACTTGCGGGTGTCGCCGTGTACTGTGGTGGCCCTCCTATTGAAGCTGTCTCCATCATGACTTGTCTTGGCCCCCCTGCTGGGGAAAACTGAGGACCCCCATATCACTATGCAATAACCCAGGTAAGAGATGGGGAACCATTGTGGTGCCTAACCTGGGGTGCCTATGCCCACAGTGCTGGGTGATACACCAACCACCTGAGCCCATGGGTAGTTGGCGATTTGGGGCAGTGGTGGGAAGGAACCTGAGGAGGCCCAGCTTTGAACAAAGTTCCAATAAGGGCTTTGCATGGGAAAGCCTGCATGGGACCCGGACCATGACATGCAGCCTTTCAGAGGAAATGCCGGCAGAAACCCCCCCACCCCTCCTCTAAGCTCTCTGAGGATCCCATTGATTCAGGTGCTTATTTCAGTGGTGTACTGGAGGGGAGGAGCCAATGGCTGCCATGTGTGATCTGACTAGGGTCTGTCTGGGGTTTGATTGTGTGGCCCCCTCAGGCTCGGGTGTGTATTCCTGTCCTCCCGCAATCACTGGGTCGTCCCTCTGACAATGCTTTGCCGGCCTCTCTTTGTCCCCAGTGGCACACCCCCACCCCCCCTTGCGGGCCTGCGCACCCCTCTGCATGCTTGCTCTTAATGTCCAGGGCTGAGAATCGGCCATGGTGCACTTCACGGGTCCTTGCTCTAAGAACAACCGCGGTGCTCGCCTTGTTGAATCTTGGCAGTTAAACGAGAAGTGAGGCAACTGTCAACCGACCTGGGTTCCCTGAACATGTCACATTGCCTGATCTAATTTGTGGAGGGGGGCACCACGTATCAAAAAATGTGTGGCTGTCGAAGAATAGGGCGGCAGCCTCCAGTGTACCTCCTTTTCTTGAATGTGAACCTTTCTGTGCTGACGCGTGTTCACTGTCACTGTCTAACCGCAAGGCAGAAGTGAGGAGAAATAGAGAGAGCCGGAGGGGCTCAGGCCCCTTTAAAATGGCCTGTGATGTCATCAATTGGCACCCATTGCCCTTGCTGCGTCTGGGCACTGATCTCGTGATATGAGCCTGCGTGCGGAGGAGGAAGGGAGGTCATCCAGCCTGCAAAGCCTGCCTCACCTGATCCCTCTCTTCCTCATTCCTTGCATTGGGAGGGGGGGGGGGGGGAGAAGCTGGACCCGGCTCATGGCCTTAATGTTAATGTCAGGCCACCGGGCACTTCAGCGCATGCCCTCATAATTATATGTGTACAGTAAATAAATAAGATTGTTGAACTCAACTGGAGTGAATCTTCTGGAGGGACTGGGAAATAAGGTACATCCGAATCCTTTACCTTGAGAAATACTGCTGATAGTTGCAGGTTACACTGTCACTTTCATCTGGTTTTTTTTCTGCCTTTAGATTTTCGCTGGAAAAGTATGCGCAAGGATTTGAAAATGCCATCCATATACAGACTTTTCTTCTAAATGCACCACTGGGAATACCTCCTTGTAGTGCATTAAAAGAACAGGCATTATAGTACAACTCATGGACTATTAGCCACAATCAGGGAGAGCAATTTTCAGATAGTTAAATGCACATAAAATGCTTTGGGCCCACATAAACCATTCTGAAAATGTGTCTTCTAAATCATTGAAATGCTGGTTTACTAAAGTACAACTATCAGCAGCTGCAGCTGTTAGTCTGCTACTGTGTCAAGAAATTCCCAAGTACTATCAACTCCCCTGTTCAAATGTTGTCTTTCTGCTGCTCTCACATCTCCATCTTCATTCTCTTTGTCTTTTCCTAAGATTCTACTTTGCCTTTTTCATCTGCCATCTATAGTATCCTTCTGGCAATGTCCTTATCAATGGACTGTTGTTTCTTTGACTATCCGAATGGCTATCTTTTATTTGTAATATCCATCCTTTCATTTTATTTCTACATGGCCTGATCTACTACGCTTTTTACCTAGACACAGAATAAGTAAAAAAAAAACTTAGGGGCCGATGTAATAAGGTGAACTGAAGCTGCTGTGGGTTTGTTAGTGCATATACGAATGTTTGTATGGGTGTTTTTCCGCGCAAAACCCTATACAGGAATGTGATTAAGGTTTTATGCACAGGAAAAAAAGCACGTGCAAACACATTTACTGACCCGTGGTTTTTTCTGCGCGAGTGCATGCTAATGGCATGCAAAGGAGGCGATTACCTAATCATAGGCAATGTAGAGAGCTGTGGCAATGCTAGTGTGGGGTTTTTTTTAATGCAGGTTTTTTACTGCTAGGGTCAGGGCACAAGTTAAGTATCAGTGCCAACTCGGCGGAGCCATTTTATTCCATTGCTTGCATTGGTGTGGAATGGTTGTATGTTAGTGCAGCTCTGGTGTGATTTCTATGATGGAGGTTTCTGATTGTGTCCAGCTGTTCCTGATGCTGTGGTATAACCCGCCAAAAGGATGATAGCAGCAGAAGTTTTGGCAGGTGTCTGAGGTCGTGGCAGGAGAGAGAGAATCCGGAGGGAGCAGGAGGAGAGGAGGGATCGTGAGGCACAGGCTGTTCTGGCTAGAACAGGCCACAGAAGGGTGCAGAGGGAGTGGATTTTTCACCTCAGGACCACGCTGCTGGGGATGCCAGAGTCGGATGTGGTGAGGACCTACAGACTGGGCTCCAGGACTATCATGAGCCTGGATGAAGAGCTCAGAGAGGACATTGATCCCCTCACAGAACATGGACATGCCATCCCAGGCCTGGTGAAGCAGCTCGGAGCCCTTCATTTTCTGGCCACTGGTTCTTTCCAGAACACAGTGGCTGTAGTGGCTGGCTTGGAGCAATCCACATTCTCCCATCACTTCACCCAGGTACTGAGGGCCATGCTGAAGAGGGCCAGGCAGTACATCAGATGACCACAGCAGCTCCGGGAGTGGCAAGAGATGAAGAGAGCATTTTTCGACATAGCCAGTATGCCAAATGGAATGGAAGCTATCGACTGTACCCATGTGGCTCTCACCCCTCTTCATGGAAGAGAGGTGGCATACCAGAACCAAAAGCATTACCACTCCCTCAATGTGCAAGTGATGTGTAATGCGGACCAGAGGATTCTCAGCGTGGTGACAAAATTACCTGGTAACAGCTATGATTCTTTCATCCTGGCACAGTCAGCACTGGCACAGCAACTCACTGAAGGGAAATACTGTGAAGGCTGCTTGCTGGGTAGGTGCGAATAAAAAGCTAGAACAAGTACTCAGAATAAGTTTCAATCAGCTCTGTGGAATGCATGTGCAAGTAAGTGTGATAAGGTGGGAATCTAAGGCATAGTAACAAGTGCTTTCTGGAAATTGGTGCCAAAGTGCTTACTTATCTGTGATCTCACGTTTTATATAAATTAGTAATACCTTTTTTTAAAAGGGGCATTTAATGTTCAACTTTTTTCAGTGGCTCCATTTTGGAAAGAAGGAGATTACTCAGCAGTTCACCATTATTCTATGGAGAGGGGAGAGGTTAATAGTTCTGTTCCATTTTTTTTCCAAATTGGACTTGAAGGCTTTAATTGGTACCGCCAAGTTTTTGAAGGTAGATAAGGTAGACAGCCAGGAAATTAGTCTATTATTTCATGTAACTGATTTTTAATTGGATAATATGGCCTTTAAAGGATATGAAGGTTCATGAGTTAGAGAATGAATGGTAAAGAATGGGCCACATTTTGCTGGCACACATGGATCAGATAAGTAATGGCAGCATTGTCCATGCTATCTTGTACATGGCTCTCATTACGCCTCTAATATGTTGCGCATGTTAGTAAACAGGGCCCAAAAACAGATGAATAATTTTTTAATATTGCACGTAAGACTCTCATTTGTAATTTAAAAAATGTTACAGATGTCAGCTTAAAGGAATCTAGTTAATTTAATGCGAAATATATATTTTTTTCTACAGGTGATGCTGGCTATGTGTGCACATCATGGCTGCTAACACCACTTGAGGTTCCTAGCACGGCTGCTGAATTGAGGTACCAAGAGGCACATGTCAGGACACGGAGCATTAGAGATAGAATATTTGGTCTCCTAAAGCGTCATTTACGCTGCCTGGATCACTACAGTACTCTCCTGAGAAGGTAGCCGACATTGTGGTGGCCTGCTTCATGCTTCACAACCTTGATCTGCAGCATGGTCTTCCACAGGACATTAATCCTGACCTAGAGGGAGAGCTGGATGTGAGCTGTGCAGATCCTGGAGAGAACACAACCAGGGGAAATGAGGTCAGGAGGCGTGTCATACAAGACTTTTTTGGAGACCGACACAGGTCTTAATGGGTGCCTCTTCTTCAGCCAGTTGTTTGTCCTTGTACATATTTGTTACTATTGTTAATAAATGTTTATTTCTTCACAAAATACTGGTTCTTAAATGTTTTCTATCTTGTTGGATATTCTTTGCATTCACCAGCCTAGTGTCCAAGGTCCACTGCCTTACAGAATTGGGCTGGAAACACACATAGCACATCTCTGTCAAGCTGAACAATCATGTTTCAGTTAATTTCCCTTCACACTGGGGTGGTAGCCTTTGGGCTCATGGACACCAGTACTCTGATACAAGTGTTTTGGGAATTGGAGATTTCCACACAGTTTTTTTTGGGGGGGGAATGATGGGAAAGGGGGGATGGAAATAAGAAGAGAGGTGGGAGAGGGGATAGTGGAGGTAGTAGTGGGATAGGGGGTTGTACTGGAAGAGTGGGAAAGGAATGTGTTAGGATAAACCCATGCTTGGGGGGGGGGGGGGGTGAAGAGAGAGTAGTGGGATTGGTGGACTTTTCAGAGGGGGTAGGTAGAATGGGAAAGGGGTGGTAGGAGAGGGGTGAGTAGAGGAAATAGTTGAAAGTGGGGTTAGTAGTGGGGGAGGGCAGAATACAGTTTTAGGAGAAACACATGCTTAATATAGGAGGGGAGGGAGAGGAGAGAGAGTAGTGGGGTGATGAACTTTTGAGAGGGGGGAAGGCAGATGGGAAAGGGTGGATGGAGAGGGGTGGGTGGAAATTAACACTTGGAAGGGGCTTAGTAGTGGGGGAGGGGAACGATAAGGTAATAGAAGAAACCTACTTAGCTAGGCGCCTTTCTGGGCACCCAATCATCCAGATTCACACCCAGCTGAGTGCATCTTGGCACCCGAGTGGCCAGATATGCAGCTCAGAGCCCCAAGTGTCCAGATTGGTGATTACCTAGGCACCTTTCTGGGCGCCTGATCGCCCAGATTTGCGGTCTGCTGAGCGCCAAATCTCGGCGCCCGAGTGGCCAGATTCATTGCAGGAAGAGCATCTATCTCAGCGCTCAAGCAGCAAGATTCGTGATTAGCTAGGCCGCTTTCTGGGTGCCTGAGCGAACAGGTTCATGCCCAGCTGAGCACCTATCTCATGTTACGAATGTGCACTGGTAGGCGTAGTGGACACCACCTACAGTGGTGTCTCAGGGTGGAGAGAGACAGGAATGCAGTAGTGTCTAGTTGCTGGCTGGTGCAGGCAGGAAGTGGATACTAACGGGAACTTGTGAAGGTGGGAACTGGCTAGAGGGAGTTGTACAGGCTGGAGGAATCTGATACAAGGTGCATGGAGGTAAGGGTGAACTTGAAATACTGGAACAGCATGGAGGTATGTATGAAAGTGAATGCAGGTAAAGGTGAACAGAAAACTGGAACTGGGTGCTGGTAAGGATGAATTCAGGAAGCGTGCAGGTAAAAGTGATACTGACTGGAGGTATAAGTGACCGGACTGAGGGAACCCAGGGAAACAAGACTGACAAAGAACTAGACAGACAAACCAGGACAGCACTAACACTGAACATGAAACATATAAGCCCGAAGGCAGCAGAACAAGGCACAAGCCTGAAGGCAGTAAGGTAAGACAGAGAGCTCGAAGGCAGCAGGGCAAGGCAGAAACCCCGAAGACCACTAAGCAAGGTAGAAGGTCCAAAGGCCACACTCAGGCAGGTAGAAGGCCTGAGGGCCACACACAGGCAGGTAGAAGGTCCGAAAGTCACACGCAGGCAGGGAGAAGGCCCGAAGGCCACACACAGGCAGGCAGAAGGCCCGAAGGCCACACGCAGGCAGGCAGAGGGCCTGAAGGCCACACACAGGCAGGCAGAAGGTCCGAAGGCCACACACAGGCAGGCAGAGGGCCTGAAGGCCACACACAGGCAGGTAGAAGGCCCGAAGGCCACACGCAGGCAGGCAGAGGGCCTGAAGGCCACACACAGGCAGGCAGAAGGTCCGAAGGCCACACACAGGCAGGCAGAGGGCCCGAAGCCACACACAGACAGGTAGAAGGCCCACAGGCCACACACAGCAAAAGAGGCTAGAGCAGGAAGCCCAGACGAGCTCGATGCCAAAGCACAGAGGGAACTGCTAGGCAGGATTATAAAGGAAGTCTGGGATATAGAGTGGACAGGGAGGAAGGACTGGGCCAGCCAGGAGGGCATGCTCCTGGGGGACCTCTGGTCGTGAGGCAGCTACGTAGCAGCCATGGTCGTAACATCTCACTGCCATGCAGTGTGAATTATTACCCATGAAAATATTTGCCATCTTTTCTGCAGCACAGTTCTTTGAAATACATTCCAGGGTCATACTTCTTCAGAATAGGGAGACCCGTTTGCTCACTCACTTTTATGAGCGGATTATTGGCGCTGCTTTTCAGCGCGGATGTGGCCGCTTATTACATAGTGCCTTACCGTGCTTAGGTATGTGCATTTCTTCATGTATGCGTGGATTTCTGCATGCAAATCATTTCCATAATTTATTTTTTTTACATCCCCTGGAAGCACCACTTTAGCTGCGTTTGGTGATCAAAACCCACGCTCATCACTAAAGCCTGTTTTGCCACAGGTCTTATTTCATCAGCCCTTTAATAAATAGTTTACTTATTAAATTTTCATTTCCCCATCCCTCACTAAGGATAGGGAAAGAAGCAAATTAAGAAAAGAGCAACTTTGTACCTACACTTCCAACAGTCTCCACTGGTCCGTGACCTTGAAGAACACTTTGCATGCAGATATCCTGGTTTCTGTTCAGGCAATCTCTCAAAAGCACTTTAGCACACATCTCTTCTCTTCCTGACTTCTGGAATCTGAGTTTTCTCAATTCAATTTTTCTTGTTCCATATTGTTCTGATATACAATGATCTTTTTCTCTTCCTTTTTCATTTTTCTTTTGGTTTTTCATTTTCCATCCCACTTCTTTTCTTTTACTGCTGAATCTTATCTACAATTGTATCAATCTAATATCATAGTGGTATATTTGCCAAGCTATAGCTAGTGATCATATAAAGTCTGCATTATGATCCTTCACATGAAGAGTTTAATAAATTGGTTATATAAAATTTCATTAGGGTGAAAATTAAATTTAGATATTCAGTCAGGATGCAATTTAAAACTAAAGTAGATAGACAGATAGACCAATTATTCTTATGTACAATATTGAGATATTTTCTTTTCTCCTTTATTTCATTCTTTACATTTGTAACCTCTGTTCCTCTCTCTGTAAAGATACACGGACATAGCTGGGAGGTGAAGGGCCATCCAACATCCCAGAGGGCCCCAGGTTCTTCCAAAATGGTAGAAGGCTTGCTTCAGGGCCTTAAGCTTTGGACCTTCACCTATACATACAATAATAATCCAGACAGTCACACAGTTGTAGGGTTATTCCAAAAATCTACAGTTTACTGCAGTACTTGTGAAGTGAGTATGACTTGACAAAAAGTGCACAATATTAGATCACTCAAAGAGGTTTAAGTGCATAATACGTTAATAAAAATAGGAGGATCAAAACATATCTTAAATCGTAACCATCATATCTCTAAACAGCACAGACACCAGATATGTGTCTGAAATCTTTATTTTGTGTGACAAGTGGATATACTGTAATCATAAGTAACACAAATTAGTCATTTTTTAATATTTTACATATGAAAGTGCAAGTAAAATGAAACATCTGGAGAAGAAGAATATCCTTTTGGTGACAAAATGTGGAGAATGCTCTAATTCCTCGATGCTCAAAGTTGCAGCAGAAAGGTGGTATAATAAGTCCCCAAAATCCCCATCTCCTGGTGATATCCATAACAGAAATAAAAATCCACACAGTCACAAAATACAAACACATACAAGCAAGGATTTCCTTTGACTCCCAACACGTTTCCCATGATAAAGTCCAGGATCCTCCCAGGCTGTAGAATTCCTCCTTTAATATCTGAAGCAAGCTTGTGGGATTTTTCTCCAAGGAAAATACAGAGTAGATCCTTTGCACAAGCCTGAGATCCTTCTCACTCCTGTGGCTCTTCACTGAGAATTCTCTGGCAATTTACACTGGCAATACCACTTTCTAGCTGCAGGACCTCCTTGTTGCAGACACACACCTGGAGCTCATCCTGCTCCTGAATGCTAATTCACTTCACTTAGACACACTGGTTAAAAAATTTCCACTGGACCGAAGAATGTAGAAATTACTCCCTATCATTTGGAATGTACCTCTAAATCCCCAGCTCAGAGCCCCTCATGGCTGCTCCAAGCACTTGAGTCTTGAACTGCATGTGAATAATGGTCAGAAAAACTTCTGGGTTCCTCCACTATATTGAATCTCCTTAATAGACATGTCCCAAATGGGAGTGCCAGCAAAACCACTACACCTCCTATCTGACTTCATTGTTAGGTGTCTGGGAAGACACACATGCATCACAAGTAATGGTAAAGGATATTTTAGAACCCACGTACATATTGTTATTCTGTCTTAGCTGCATAGAACTACTATATAGAGATAGCTAAACACTTGTTCATCTTCATAGACAAAGACAAGTCAATTCATATACTCCATAAATATTTATTGAGGGAATCAAACTGAAAAATATAGATCATACTGGAAAATGAATAGAGACAAGCATAGCTGGAACAAAATCTTTGAACTGTTACAGCTAGATTAAAGCATTCTTTGAATATGCAGCTAAATCTGGCAAAAAGGCAATGCTTTCTATTGGGACTCAGAGAAACAGTGAGCAAGAAATTCAGGCATAGGTAAGAGTTGCTGCTTAAAATGGCAAGTTCTCACACTGTAGCCAAATTTCCAAGAAAACATTAATTCCCACCCTAGACCAATCAAAGCAAAGTTTACTAATCTCTGCTAACAGATACATAAAATGCAGTTTTTCAGTACAATCACTAGTTGGCAACATCACATGTAAGTACTGTGTACAAAGAACAATTTTTTAAAATAATGTTAATTCTGCAAGATGAACATTACAGCCAAAAGCATCATTACATCTGTAGCAGCATATAACATCCATTTGGCAAACAGAAGGATGTACAAATGCTGTACCTTATGCAAAGTACAAATCCACAGTTTAAAAAAAAAAATAAGGAAAAAGAGGCAGAAAGCATACAAGCAAGACACCCCAAAACACTTGCAACCTCTATTTCCATTCCAATCAACCATAACAAACCATTTCATACATCCCAACATTACATTCACATACATCCCATCACATCAATACCCACTAACATACACACTCAAATGATGCATTGTCTAGGGACAAAGACCACGAAGTAACCTGGAATAGGAAAAACAAAGAATCAAAGGGCCATCAATGATCAAATCTTATGAAGAGGAAATATACCCTAATCTCCTGGATATCCAAAATCGGTCAAGCTCTGACTCATCTCCAGCAGTAATAAATCAAAGAATTTCTTCCTCGCCAATACATATGATTCAGATACTGTGCACTTAGATATTTTCACATCTGTTCTTTCCATCTGCATAAGTTCAGACATTCTATCTTTCCATGGCTATAGTGGGACATGCTTTGTCAATATAGCAGATCAAAAAATATTTCCATGCAATTTGTAAGGTCAAATAAATAAAGTGATCCACACCAGAAGGAATCTCCAAGATTCTAGATAGGTCCCCTAATAGAAGTAGTTCTCTCTGAGGAAGCACAAGCCCTGTACACTGCTACAAAACAGATAACGCCTCTCTCCAAAAAGGCAAAACTTTGTGGCAATGCAAGAATCCATTTGTCAAAATACCATGCTCTATAATTAGCACCTAAAGCACAGAGGGGAGATAGCAAGCTTCATTTGAAATCACTTAACATTATCAAAATAGGAGTGATTTAGCAAAATAAATTTCATTCCTCACATGTTCATATCGATATTTACCTTATGCAGGGATTTACCCTATCTTTGAACATCTGCAAAGGAAATATCCATATCCAATTCCTTATACCAATAACAAGACATAGATTCTACAATTGTAGCAGACAGCTGGAGTTTGCAAAGCATATGCCATTGTGATACAGAATTCTTCCCTTCCCCTACACTTTGTACTGCCATAGCCTAGTTGTGTTTTTGTTTGACAACACTTTTGGATAATTTTAAGGACTCTAAATAATGGCTGGCTTTTAAAAATACAAGAGTGTGAGTTCAATAAAGAATAATTTGCTTGTAATGAAATGTAGAACTAGAAAATAAGGTAATCTTCTTGATAGAGCTGTTCAATACATTTCAGCCCTGACATCTTCCAATTCTGAAAGAATGATTTGTATTCCATGCTCGGAGGGAAGTCTTTTGCTATATAATAACTTAAGATCACTCAGAATCCAAACTTTCAAATATTTCAGTTCCTCTGAAGCCTATTAACAGTTCCAGTCCAACAACTTCTAGGGGAAGTGCTTCGAATTTATTGGAATTCAGTTTCAACCCTGCAAACAGGGCCAGTGGAAGCACTAGGTGAACTAGGCGATGGCCTAGGGCACCACAGGTTTGGGAGCAGCCCAGCAACCATCTACTGCTTCCATCGGACCTGCACAGAATTGTGAAATAACTTTATCCTGATTCTTGACACTGGTGGCAGTTGCAGGACCTAGGTGATTGGACCTTCTTCTTCTAGCCCTCAAGGTCCTGAAGAGGAAATGTGTTGTGGGCCTGCATGGGCAGGAAGAAGGATGCCCAATCATTGCAACTGGAAGGAATGGCCCAGAAGAAAAGACTGAGAGGGTCAATTGTAGCATTGGCCAGCCCACGCGGCTGAATCGAGGCAGGATCGGCCGGGCTACGCAGTAGCATGTCTGAAGAAAAGCAGCATCTCTGCTCAACAAGGAAGAATGTGGAGGCCCCCTAATGCCGTGGAAGTCCAAGGACTGCCTACACTAAGGAGGGAGAGTAAAAAAGAGTGTATAGGTGTGAGCATGTGTGAGTGCATGTGTGTGTGTGAGAGCATATGGAAGAGTGTGTGTATATGTGAGCATGTGGGGAAAAAAGAGTATGTGTTTGTGTGAAAGGGTGTGGGGTGAGAGCCTGTGGGGGAGGGAGAGAGCATTTGTGTGTGAGAGAGTAAGAGGGGGAGACAGAACATGTGTGTATGTGTGCTTTTGAGAGAGCATGTAGGAGAGAGAGCAAGTGTATTTGTAAGAGAGAGCATGTGTATGTGAAAGCATACAGAGGAGAGAACATGTGTGTGTGTGACAGAGAGCATGTGAGGGAGAGAATGAGTGTGCGTGTGTTTATGAATATGTGTGAGTAAGCAAGTAAGCATGTGTTGCAGAGTATGTATGAGAGAGAGAATAGAAAGTTTGTGTATGGCAGCTACTGCCTCCTCCCAGTACTCTATGACAAACTCAGACTGAAAACTAAAAGTTCCCAGGTATAGAGAGCAGGAGATTTTTTATCCGTATTTTTAATTATTGGGTAGTATTTGGTGTGTCTGCTGTTTTGAAATATTTTTTTGGTGTTTGGGAAAGCTTTCAGAATTTGCATGAGTCTTTAATTATTGGATCATCAGCTGTTTTGAAATTATTTTATTAGTATGATTTTACTATTATGATTAATGATTTATATATCTTGATGTTATTGTTTGTTTCATGAAGAATGGTGAAGTTTTTGTTTTTCCCTTGTTGCACTATATAAAGTCTGGTGTGTTGCGTTTTACAGTTCAGTTTTGACTATATATTTCTATCTATAATTTATGGCGGTTTTATTCAGTATTTGGTGAGGGTTTTGTGTTCTGCATGCAAAATTGGGATGAAGTGTTCTTTTAAAGTGTGGTTTCTCTGTAGGGATCTGTAGTAGCTTGGCCTGTTCTGTTTTCCTGATAGGAGGTGTATTGATATTTTAGATTCTGATGTAATATTTGCGGTATTCCTTTACATAGGTAAAGTTGTTACTGTTTGAGTGTTGGAAGAGAGTACTGTGTTGATGCGGGAGGACCATGGCCACACGAAACATGTTACAATATGTCTAATGCCATATGAATTCCAAGTTGCAGAGTTTTCTTGTTGGCATCACAACAGTGCACATAACTATCACAACAACATGATTATTATTTTTACCTCAGAATGTTACTTTTCATGTAAAATCTGTTGTTATAAATGCATAATTTAAAATTGTGTATGGGGAGGTGGGAGAAGGGGGCACCAAGCTGTAAGGTTTGCCTAGGGCACCTAATACCCTTGCACCTGCCCTGCCTGCAAGGGATTGAAATTAAAAGAAACAGCATTTGTATAACTGGAATACCAGCAGAGGGATCTCCAACAAAGAGTAAAATATCATACGCAAATAGATATTTTCAGCAAAGTCATACCCAATCTAATGCCCTGAAAATCCTAAGCCCTCAGCTTCATAGCCAATGATTCAATCGCTAGAAAAATAGAAGCAGGGAAAGAAGAAGCCTCGTCAATCTCCCATTTCAGACAAAAAGTGTCTGCTACAAAGCCATTAAGGAGGAGTCGTGCACTAGGATTATGATATAAAAATTACAGCCACAAGAAAATATTACCTGGAAAACCAAAATTCTCAAGTACCCAAAATATATATCCCCCAAGATAAGGAAACATTTTCTAGGATTTTATTGCTAAAATCCTAGAAAAAACTATTAACCGTCAACTTAGTGACTATTTAGAAGAACACCAGATCCTCTCTCCTTCGCAATACGGATTTCGCAAATTACATAGTACCGAAACCCTTCTCTTATCGCTGTCTGATTACCTTCTCAAAAGCCTAGATAAAAATCAACCCCATTTTCTAGTGATCCTGGATATCTCAGCGGCTTTTGATACCGTTAGCCACCAAATACTCCTCCAACGACTACACGAGATCGGAATAACTGGTACTGCTCATAACTGGTTTATATCCTACCTGTCCAACCGAAACTATAAAGTCAAAATTGGCAACCACTTATCAAAGGAAATCCCCCTGATGCAAGGAGTCCCTCAAGGCTCCTCACTTTCATCTACTCTGTTTAACATTTATCTTCTACCGCTATGCCATCTCCTCGCCAACCTTAAGCTTCCTCACTTTTTGTACGCTGATGATGTACAAATCCTCATTCCAATAACGGAATCCATACCCAAAGCCCTTGAAATTTGGGACACCACCCTCGCTGCTATTAATAACCTCCTAACCTCCTTACAACTTGCCCTTAACTCCACAAAAACAGAACTTATGATCATCTCTTCTCCTACCCCTCTACATTCCTCTCCTACACCACCTATAACATCTACTCACACACAATTCTCCCATCAAGTCCGAGACCTAGGAGTCATTCTTGATGACCAAATGACCCTTAAAAAATTTATTAATGCAATTCTTAAAGAGTGTTTTTTCAAAATACATACACTCAAAAAATTGAAACCTTTGCTTCACGCATCTGATTTCCGGACAGTTCTACAAGCCATGTTATTTTCGAAAACGGACTATTGCAATTCTCTTCTCTTAGGCCTACCTAAAAATGCCATCCGCCCCTTACAAATTCTGCAGAATACCGCAGCCCGTATCCTTACTAACACAAACTCAAAGGAACACATTACGCCAGTTTTGAAAGAGTTACACTGGCTCCCCATTCAATCTCGCATACAGTACAAAACACTAACACTTATCCATAAAGCCCTCCACAATCCTGAAATGAAATGGTTTAATAACTCACTACAATTTCAAGCATCTATTAAACCTACCAGAATTCCATACCTCGCCACCTTACAGACCCCCTCGCCCAAACTATATAACCATGCCTCCACCAAAGCACGAGCGTTTTCCTTTGCAGGCCCCTTGCTGTGGAATACCATGCCCTCCGAACTACGCCTTGAATTGTCTCCCAAAACATTCAAGCAAAAACTCAAGACTTGGCTATTCACGCATGCCTATACTTGATATACATATGTCTATCTACGCCTCTATATGACTTGCCTTTATCTACCCAATACTTCCTTATATGCACCAATTCTGACTTCCCCTTATATCTGCTTACTACTTTCAATACCCTTCTTTACAACTGCTCCTAACTGCAATCTAAGTGCTCCTCTCCCTGCTGCTTCTCCCCCCTCCTACCACCTCTAACTTAGAATCCTAATTCCTCTTTATCTTTCCCTAACCTCATACCTAATTTTCCTAGAATCCTTATATTCTCTAGCTTTGTTTAACTCAGCTCATTTAAGCTGCACCTAAATGACTGTCTTGATTTAATTACTCCTTCTTGTTTTATGTACAATTACCTATATTTTAGCCATTGTTAAATGTATAACGTTCCTAAATTATTGTTTTGATTTAATTTCTCCTACTAGTTTTTTGTTCAATTACCTATATTTTAACCATTGTTAAATGTATAACGCTCCGGCGTAAGTTCTGTTCTCTGTACACCGACGTGATATCTCTGATGAGCGGCGGTATATAAAAAATTATAAATAAATTAATAAATAAATAAATAAAAAGCTTTCTCCACATCTAGATTAAGAAAAAGTGCCTCCACATCTAGACTAAGAATTTGATTTGGAACAGCTAATAGCCTCCAAAAAAATGTAACCCCACATCTGGCACCACTAGGCCTAGGAGTACAGAATTAATCCTATTAACTAGCACTGCCTCAAAAATGTTAAAATCTCCATTGATCAGAGTAGTGGGATGGCATGGTCTGGGCAGGACATGGGCATTCCTAGATTTCTCAATGAAATCTGGGCATAAGTATTTACGTGCCCAAGTGCATGCCGGGGACCCCTATTGCATAATTATAATTTAGCTGGATATAAAAGTGGCATTTTGGGGGCATTCTGGGGAGGTGTCCCATTATCCGGCTAACTTAGCCATATAATCAGATATATCCAGCTAAATTAGCCACATAATTTAAGACTTGATTGGAAGCAGGCCTAAAATTATCCAGCCTCGTGTAGCTGTATAAAACTTTAAGCTTAACTGGTTATATTCAAAAGAATATAGTCGGTTAAGTTACATTCCAGTTTTAGGAAAAAAAACCCACATCGCCGACGTATTCGCCTTAACCTGCTGCTGCCTCCCTCTCACCCAAATTGCAAAAGCTCTATGAGACCAAACTTGCCACTCCTCCCCAAAATGGCCCATTTCATGTTAAAAAAAATATTAGAGCCGAGGGATCCCCCTCCCCACCCCCTGCTGTTACTTCCCCTTTTATTTTTTGGTGCACATCTTGCAGACTCCAGACCGTCCACCCCCTCAACGTCCACCCCACCCCTTTCCCTTCTATTCCTCGCCCACCCGTACATTTATTTTTTGTTAGCCTCCTGTCGCCATCTGGGGCAGGCACTTCTGCTGGTGCTTCTACCGTTGCTAGGCTACCGCGATGGAAGCATGCTTTAATCATAACCGGTGATATTCAAAAGAATATATGGTTATGTTTAAAGTTATCTGGCTATGGTTAGTCAGATACATTTAATCAGGGATATTTAGTGGTACGCTTCTCCCACTGAATATCCAGGACAAGTTATCTGGCTAACTTGTCCACTAAACGGCCAACTGAATATTTGCCTCCATATGTCTGTGGCAAGAAAAAGAATCCTAAGTGAGAAACTCAGAATATATGTCATCAGGCATTTAAACTAGAGGACAGGGGTGGCAGAAGGAAGTCAATGAAATTGGAATGCCACCCCTAATTCACACAAATCAAGAATGGGAATGAAAAAAAATAAAATAAAATTGGTTTACTTTTAGTCGTAATAGAAGATAAGGTGCCCAGGAATAGCATCAAGCCAAGAGAGAAAAACTGGAAAGTTATGAAGAGAATTTTCAAAGGAGTTATGTGCTCAAAAGTAGCACACATCGTAACAATTTTCTGAAGCCCATTTACTTGCAATAAAGCCTTTTGAAAATTCAGCCCTACGGAGTGAATTTTCGAGGGAGTTATGCATTTAAAAGCAATTTTCAAAAGTCTATGTACTTAAATCCTTTTGAAAATTATCTCCTATCAAGTGAATTATCAAAGGAGTTATACATGTAAATGTATTTTGTATGCCGCCATGATCAGTGGAGTACGTGGCATAGAAATTCTTTTAAATAAATAAATACTATTATAGCAGTTTTCAAAAGCCATTTATCCACGTGAAGCCAGAGCCTTCTGTATAAATATGGAAGTGGTGGGCATAGACTATGGAAAGTATTGCAGGTTAGATGATCCAGAGCTGGACCTCTTGTGTGGGGTAGATGGGGCTCCAATTCACAACCTCACTAAACTTGCTGTCCTGTGTTGATGTGATCACTGCTGTCATGAACTGAACTGCTATGAAAGCAACATGAGGGTAAAGCACACAGTGGTAAATTTTGAGTACCTAATTGAAAAATATATCCATATTTTCCAGCCTGCACACACTAATCTGCTAATCTGATATTCAAAATTAAAGTATCCTTATAGTTTGCATTTGAAGATGCAGTTGTGAAGATTTTAAAAAGCATGCATACATTTTAAGGCATTTCAAATAAAGGTGTAATGTATACATGTCAGCTATGCATGTACATTTTTGAAAATTAAATGTGCACAAATAGCTTTCAACCACACTCTTGAAACACCCTTCTCCCTCACCCTTTTCGAGGTTCATTATGACTAAAAGTATGTGCATTATGAAAGTGTGTGTGCATCTCTAGGCAACTGAAAATCCATTTGTGTGGGTTCAGTTAATCTATCTACTTAACTCCTGTTTCTATCCATAGAGATCTCAACTAAGCCTTATGATTGATCTGTGTAAGGAAATATTTCTCAACCCTCTCCTGGAGGTAAACCTAATCAATGAGGTTGTCTTGCCTCCAATATATGGAAATCTATCTCATGCATATTCATTATGGCTTTCCTGAAAACCCGTCTGGTTATGTGTGCCTCCAGGAGAGGATTAGGAAACACAGGTATAAGGGAAAGACACTCTTCGCTGGGTTAGGTGTTTATGGGTAAGGTGACTGTCATTCAATCAATGAAGAATTGAGATTGTGGGGATTATTAGAAGAGCTGTTTTGTTATTTCTTGACCCATGCCAGCACTTCCTGATGCTTTGTAACTTTCTCACTGATTCCTGAAAAATGTTGGACTCTTAACAAAAGCATTTTCTTTCGGTGTCTAGAGATAATGCCTTTTAAACCATTATTTGCTATGGAGCAGTATTGCATACATGTTTCAGAAAATTTGGAAACGAGGCAGAGTTGTGATTAGTGTGTGCAAGCGGGTTTGGCTGCCCTCATATTGTGCTAACAGCACTTCATCAGCATGATCAGTGTGTTTGCTCTGCCTTTTTTTTTTATAGGGGATGAATAGTATGAGAAGATCTTTGCAATTGTATCTTCTCTGCAATGGCACTATCAGATGCTCTTCCCTGCAGTAGCATAAGCTTTTGGCTCATTTTCAAATCAGAAAGCCAGGGGAAACATAGAATTCACCAAATTATTGGATTTGGGTCTCTAAACCCAGTTACCATGTGCCAGGTGTGCTAAAAATGTGCTTTCCCATTTAATATTTAATTCATAAGCCAGCTATGTCTCAGATATGACAAGTTAGAGGCATTCTGTTCCTTACTTTTTATCCCTCTCCCTATCTGTGACACATTGAGGTCTACATTGTCATGTTTCTATGTTTCTGTGGTGCTGCTAGGCAAAGTGTGCATAGAAACGTGATGGCAGACAAAAACATATGCCAGGGCTTCCCAAATCTTTAGCCAATGTGATCCCATTTTAGCACTTGTAAATTTGCATTACCCCAGAGGACAACCAAAACAAATTAGCAGGGGTGCAATTTCCCTCCAATAATCACTCCATACTCACCCTCAAGCTCCACCTCCCTTCCAGCAGATTCTCCCTGTCAACCTCTGCCCCTCCAGCTGATCTTCTCTTACTTCCCCAGCTCATGCCATCCCCTACGGACACCCCCCTCCAGCTAATTCTGTCTCACCATTAGCCCTTCCTATAATATCCAATGGTCATCTCTTACCCCATCCCCTCTCTCTCACATTCCCCTATCTGATTTCCTATAGCCTCCCAACTTCTCTTACAGCCCGAGGTCAATCTTCTATCATTACCTCTCTCTTACTCTCCTCAGCCAATTTCTCTACAGCTGAACCAACCCTTCAACTCCTCCTGCATCTGATTCCAGTCTTCAAACAGCCCCCGCTCCAAATGTGCCCCTGACAAGGGTTGGCAATATTTTCCTTTGAGCCCCGGGCCACAGGTGGACAACCGGTGAGAAGAGAAGGCAGGCTGATGACTGAGATAAAAGTTTTCCCTTAGATAATTTCAGTGATGGATGAGTAGAAAGGAGCAATGGCAATCTCCATGGGCCTATGCACACTCATTCCCTCTCCTCTCCTCCCTTCATGGCTGATCCCAAGCCCAACAGTCCCAAGCATTAGTAATGAAAGTCAGAGCTGGGCCTGTGAGCCAGTGCAGTCTCACCCAGGACTTGAAGTGGCACCAATCCCTCCTTATGCAGCTCTTCCTGTTACCACAGACACTCACGCGAGGGCGGGGCCACTGCAAGGCCTGTGAGCATGTGCTGGTTCACAAGCCCAAAGCTGCCTTCCACTACTAATGCTAATTCTGCTGCCGCCTGAAGAGTTCCGCCATTTGAGCCACTTGTGACCCCCAGCTGAAGGTTTTGTGTCCCCCATTTGGGCTCCCAACCCACAGTTTCAAAATCCTGCCATATAGCCCGCCCATCCATCCAATTTATTTAGCCCTTACAATTCCCATTACTCCCTCAGAGATCCCTTGTATGTATCCCATTCTTTCTTTAATTCAGGTACCATTTGTGTCTCCACCACCTACATTGGGAGGCTGCTTCAAGCATTCACTTCTCTCTCTGTAAATAAATATTTCCTTCCAGTTCCCTGCTCTTAGAAGCAGTGTAGAATCTGTAGAAAATGAAGCCTAAGCAGCTTGAGTTGTCCTCTGGAGTCCTCTGTTGGAGCTGCCTGGAAAAGTATGCAGCTGAGTCTTCTGGTGCTCTGCTGTAGACAGACAGACAGATACCACTTCCTCCTAAGTGCATTATATACTGTATAATATATAGATTAATTCCTTTACAAGAAAGAATGATACAAGATGACTATTCCTGTAGTATTGTAGTGTATATACTGTAATATATTTTAGTGTTCATTGAAGAAACCAGATTTTTAAAATGGGAAACTAAGGTCTTTAGTATGGATCAGACAGGCTCATTAAAATTGTGCTTAAGAGTAGCTACACTGCCTAGTTTATCTTTGTTCCTTTTGCTGAGATTTCCAAATTTGGTGTCAAACAGGGTAATTACAGAGAAACATTCAAAGTCATGGTAGATGAAGATGTGCAGTCTCATTGAGCTGCTCCGTTTCCACTCCCTGCTGCATTCCAATAACAGTGGGGGTGAAGACGGTGAGACTGAGAGCAAGCGTGAGATTCTCAAGGGGACATGAAAGTTCAGAGCATGAAGGACTAAAAAGGGAGGGAGAGACTAGGAAACTGGAGAGGGCTGGATAGGAGAGAGGAAGTAGAGGAATGGCAGTCTTAGGGAAAGGAAGAAGTGCTGGTGAAGGAAAGCAGTGATAGAGACATGCAACATGGAAGATCTGTCTAGCATCACTTGGGGGGGAAGGTGCACCATTGCACAAGGCAGTAACTTCAGGGGAGCAGCTGCAGCTACAATAAAAAGCAGCCACACAAACTCAAATAATCACCAGCACTTTGTCACATTGTCTTTACATCTTTCATGCACACAAATAAACAATCCCACCAACTACTGCTTTTCACCATGGCTTAATTTATATTTATGTTTTGGATTTTATTTTATTTAGGAAATGCGTATCCTGTATGATTGCTAGCTCAAGGTGGGTAACAATATGACAATCATAAAAGTTTAAGTCAAACAATAAATGAAGACATATAAAACAAACAATAAAACAAAGAACAAACATACAGCAGCTAACTATTGCAACTCGAAGAAGCACAGCAGGGCTATTAAATTATAGCTCAGAATCTTAACAAGGCTGTCCTAAAAGATCAGTCAGTCCAAGCTTTGATTAATATAACATCAGCACAAGTAAATTACTCCTGAGCAAAAAATGTGAGCCACAATAGACATTAGTAGCAACTACAGAGACCACTCAGTTTGAGGCAGGTTGAGGACTTTACTGAAAATTAGTCATTTATTTATTTATTTATTTATTTTTGGTTTTTATATACCGGAAGTTCCTGTATACAATACATATCACTCCGGTTCACATTTAACAGAAATAACTATCGCCGGGGAGGCGGTTTACATGGAACATATCGAATATAATGAACGGATAATAATCAAGGTAAAATCTATTATGAAACAGCTAAGATCAACTTAGAGAACAACTTAGAAAACAACTTGAAACATATAACTGACACAATATGAACATTACAATAATGCTGTAAGACAAGGCTGAAAGTTTGTTCTTCTTGCTTTTAGCTCTCTGGGAAAGCTTGATGAAAAAGCCAAGTCTTGAGTTTCACTTTGAAAGTAGTATGGCACGGTTCAAGGCGGAGGTCCGGTGGTAGTGAGTTCCAGAGAGACGGGCCTGCTGTGGATAGAGCACGTTTCCTCAGGGTAGATTTAGCAGGTTGGGTGATCATTCTATTCTGGTATGCCCTTCTGGTTGGTTTGTTAGAAGAGTGTAGTTGAAGCTGGAAAGTTAAGTTGAGGGGGGAGATGTTATGTAGTGCCTTGTGAATCATCGTGCAAGTCTTGAACTGAATCCTATATTTGATGGGAAGCCAGTGGAGATGCTGGAGGATTGGGGTGATATGGTCCCTTTTTTTGGCATTGGTAAGGATCCTTGCAGTAGCATTCAGAACCATCTGGAGTGGTTTGGTAGTGTATGCTGGAAGGCCTTGCAGGAGTGAATTACAGTAGTCTAATTTGGTAAGGATGATGGCTTGGAGTACTGTGCGGAAATCCCTGTAGAGTAGAAGGGGCTTTAGTTTCTTTAGCACATGTAATTTAAAGAAGCATTCTTTTGTAGTGTTATTTATGAATTTATTGAGGCTGAGTCTGTTGTCTAGTAGTACTCCCAGATCTCTGACTTGAGGTGCTGTGGAATATCCTGAGGTGTCTGGAGAGTTGCAGGATGTTGGCGGGGTAGAATGCTCCGGTGCTATTATGAGAATTTCCATTTTTTTGGTGTTTAGCACTAGATTGAGGCTGGTTAGAAGATCGTTGATGGATGATAGGCATTTTTTCCAGTAGGCCATGGTTTTTTGTATGGTCTCCGTGATAGGGATGAGAATTTGAATGTCATCCGCGTATAAGAAATGGGTGAGCTTGAGGTTAGTAAGTAGATGACAGAGTGGGAGAAGGTAAATGTTGAAGAGGGTGGGGGAGAGTGATGATCCTTGTGGTACCCCCATCTTGACTTGGATGGGGTGAGATTCCTTGTTGTTTATCTTAACTTTGTATGTTCTGTTCTCTAGGAAGGACTTAAACCAGTTGAGAGCTGCTCCAGTGATGCCGATGTCTGTTAGTCATTGTAGTAGGCTAGGGTGGTTCACAGTGTCGAACGCTGAGGAAAGATCCAGCAGCGCGAGGAGACAAGGATGGCCTTTTTCGAGATTGAAGATAATGGTGTTCGTTAGTGTGGCTAATAAGGATTCGGTGCTCTTTTTCTTTCGGAATCCATATTGGTTATTGGTGAGGATATTGTTGTCTTCGAGGAATTCAGAAAGTTGTCTGTTGACAACTTTCTCCATAATTTTAGCTAGCATAGGGAGGTTAGCTATGGGTCTATAGTTAGCCAGATCTGTAGTAGGAAGGTTGGGTTTTTTGAGTAGAGGTTTGAGTAGTGATAACTTGAGTTGGTCAGGAACTTGGCCTTGGGCAAGGGAGCAATTAATGATATCGGCAACTGGCTTGGCAATGATGTCATGGATAGAATTCAGCAAGTTTGATGGTATATGGTCTAAGGGGTGAGAGGATGGTTTTATCTTCTTAATGATATTTGCTATTTCTAAGGTGGATGTGGGTTCAAGAGATTCGAGCAATGATGTTTGTGTGTTGGGTTGAGAAGCGGTTGCTGTAACTGATTGTTGGCTGTGGTTGCTTGCGAAGCTTGCTTGCGGTGTTGGCCCTTTGAGGGGGGTTACGAGGGCTGTGATTTTGTTGTCGAAAAAGTCGGCAAGTTCTCTGGCTTTTTTTAGAGCTTGGTCATCTGGGATGTTTGGTCCGGGAGGTTTAGTGAGGGCTGAGACATAAGAGAAGAGCGCTCTTGAATCAAATGAGAAGTGGTGTATCTTTTTGGAGAAAAATTCTCTTTTTGTTTTGTTGATTTTGTTTCTGTAGGTGTTGAGGCATGATTTGTAGTTGAGTAGGGTTGTTGTAGATGGGCTTTTACGCCATTGGTTTTCCTTGCTTCTGAGCTCGTGTTTACGAGACTTTAGTTCTGTGGTGAACCAAGGTTTCCTGTTGTCTTTGTCCGGGTTGATAGTCTTTGTTGTCAAGGGACATACTTGATCTGCAACCTTGTTGGTGATGTTGATCCATGATGATGAGGTTGCTGAGTTAGCGTCGGTGAGGTCCAGATTCATTAGTTCTTTGGTTAGGTGTTTACTTAGGTGATCTCCTGAACACTGTTTCCTGACTGAGATGTTAATTGTTTGGGTTGTTAGGGGAAGGGGCTCAATGATCTTTAGCATTGAAGAGATGACTCGGTGGTCAGTCCAAGGAACCGCAAGGCAGGTTGGGGTGGAGTGGGATGTAAGACCTTCGTTTATAAAGATCAGGTCTAAGGTATGACCAGCTTTGTGGGTAGGTTCTGTCACAATTTGTCTGAAACCCATATGGTTGAGGGAGGAGAGAAGGGTTTTGCAGTTGGAGGAATGAGGTTGGACATCCACGTGGAGGTTGAAGTCTCCCATCAAGATAGCCGGTTTTCCTGAATTTAAGTGTTTAGCTGTTAGTTCTATGATTGGGGAGGGGTCTGATTCTAAGAGACCGGGAGGAGCGTAGATTAAGGCGATAGTCAGATGTTTAGAGTTGAATAAAGCGAATTCCATTTTGGCTATGGTATTGGATGTCTGCAATGTCAGACCTAGTGATTTTTTGGTTGCTAAGAGGAGGCCTCCTCCTCTTTTTTTGTGTCTGGGTATGGACAGTATGTCGTAGGTCTGTATAGGTAGCTGGTTAATTAGAGTTGTGTCAGTTGGTTTTAACCAGGTTTCTGTGATGGCACAGATATCTGGTTTAGAGTCGGATAGGAAGTCATTGAGTATGTGCGTTTTCTTGGATATGGATTGCGCATTAAACAGAGTGATTGAGAAAAGAGCCAGGCCAAGGCATTGGGTGATAGGTGTCAGCATGATGGGCCTGAGTCTCTGTTGGCGGTTGTGGTGGAGTGGTGTGGTGGGGAGCTTGGGTGCTCTCCACCTTAGGTTGTGGATGATGGGGATGGTTAGGGGGTACATAATGGAGAGTAGCTTGAGAAGTTGGTTGAATGCTGGGGCTTGAAGTTGTAATCTGGTGCAGGTTGAGTGTTGAATGCTGGGAAGAGGTTGTCTGGTGTTGATGTTAATTAAGAGGTTGTCTGGTGTTGATTGAGAGCTGTTGGGTGGGGAGATGTAGTTTGTTGCAGGTTGGTTGCCGAGATGAAAGCTGGTTGCTTAAGGAATTGGTTGGTTAGACTTTGGATGAAGGCAGGGGGTCCCCGAGTGGGTGGTGGCGATCGCACGAATCCCAGTAGAAGGTGATGAGATGCGGTTTGGGGCCTGGAAGGCGGAGCGTTGCACACACGGCTGCGAAATCCGTAGGGTTGTAAACACTATTGCTCTGGGAAATGTTAATTAAGCAGAGGTTTGTCTGTGGCCACTCCGGGGTAGGGTTCGGGGCTCCTTCGGGGCTGCAACTAAGGGGCGAGACAAAGCTTGTGTAAGTAAATGATCCCTGGGCAGTTTCCTGATTTGGACCAGAGAAGTTTTGATCTTCTCACCTCTCGCAGAGAGTTCAAGAGGAGCAGGCCAGCAACACCAAACATAGGATCATGGGATTCCGCAAGTTTAAAGAGTTTAACAACCTTTGCGGTCAATGTTCAGAAAATGCGTCTGGTTAGGTTTGGGACTTAGAAGGACAAACTTAGGGTTTTGAATTCCCCACTGCAGGCAGCACCTCTGATTTAACTGACCAAGTGTTTAGCTGGTTAAAAGTTAGATAAGATATGGGCAAGATGGCGTCCTGAACGGAGCCACGCACGAGTGCTGCTCCTATACTTGCCTGTTTGCTGCTGTTTCCTTTAATCATACCGCCTAAATGAAAGGGCAAAGTGAGGGTATTTCCCTTTAATTCCATTCAGCTTGTGGAGCAGCCATTGATTACCATGTTTTTGGCTCCCAGAACTGCACTTATTGGTGGGGTTAACCCCGCTGCAGAATCGGTTGGAGGAGAGCTGTTTCTGCCTGGGGGAGAGAATTCCCTCAGCCCCCCCCACCCCCACATTAGGCCATTGACCGCTCAGAGAGAGTCAGCTCTAGGTGCATTGCAGACATCACTGAATGATGATGTTAGCAACTTGTTCCTGCAAGAGGGAGTACCTGGAGTGTCTCATGAGCCAGTATTTTCTTCAACCTTGCAGTAGGGGAAAGAGAAGGACTCTCCGTGTGTGTTTCCTCAATTTGTGAAATGCTACCTTCCCCTGATGGTGCCCCCTCGACATCGGATGAGCCAATTTTATCTCCGATAAAACCTGTGGTGGTTACATTGGATAGTGTGGGAGAATTTACAGCTGGGCTCTCAGTTGCTATTAAATCTTGCAACAATAAGATGGACCTGCTTACCACCTCTTTGAACTCTAAAATTAAAGCTCATGAGGACACTTTACAAATTTTAAAGTCATCTGTTGCTAAGATGGAGACAGATATCCAACAAATCCATGGATTCAAAGAGGCAATAATTAAAGATAGAAGTGCTCTATCCAGAAGGCTTCAGTTATTACAGAATTGGAGTTGTCGTTTGAATCTTAGATTAATTAATTTTCCCAGAATTATGGGAGAACTCCCGCTATTCACATTTAAAAGATTACTTTGGGAAGTGCTTCTTATTCCAGAGACCGGGTTTCCTTTAATTAATAAAGTGTATTTTTTGCCTTCTACTTCAGCGGAAAGGCATCCATCTACAGACTCTGGGGGACTTCCTCTTTACATGCAAAATCTCACTACCTTTTTGGAATCCTCTGGTTTGGAATTATTGATAGTTCCACTTTACTTGTCTCATTGATAGATGAGCAAGACATTAGTAAATTAATGTCTTGTTATTTTCGTCACCTAAATTCTCATTTTCATGGCTCAAATGTTCATATGTTTCCTGACATTTCTAAGATTAAACAGGAAAGGAGAAAAGGGTTCATTGCTATGAGACAAGAAACTGTTTCTTCAGGTGCAACTTTCCTTTTAAGACACCCCTGTAAATGCATAGTTAAAAAAAGATAGCAATTGTTACATTTTTTTTGCCCCAGAACATCGGAGAGCTTTTCTTGGCTCTTCTATCCAGCATTAACACACATACAGGCCGATACAGTACAGTACGCTCCGACGGAGCGCGCTGTTAACCTGACCTTGGACGCGCGTTTCCCTTAAGCCTTATTCAGTAAGGGGCGGAAAACGCGCGTCCAACCCGCGCCACCTAATAACACCCGTAACATGCAAATGCATGTTGATGGCCCTATTAGGTATGCCCGCGCGATACAGAAAGTAAAATGTGCAGCCAAGCTGCACATTTTACTTTAAGAAATTAGCGCCTACCCAAAGGAGGGCGCTAGTTTCTGCCGGGAAAGTGCACAGAAAAGCAGTAAAAACTGCTTTTCTGTGAACCCTCCAACTTAATATTATGGCGATATTAAGTCGGAAGTCCCAAAGAGTAAAAAAAGTAAAAAAAAAAAGAAAAAAAAATGTAAAAAGGGCTGGCGGCTGTCGGGCCGAAAACCAGATGGTTCAGATGGAGTAAAGAGCGTAGGCGATGACAAGGCAAGGGACAGAGCCAGAATCAGGAGACGTAGTCAATCAGGCAGGGGTCAGACTCCAAGGGTCAGTCTGAGGAGTAGTCAGGCAAGGCAGAGTTCAGGTTCCGGAGGTCAGACGAGGTCACAAGGCAGGCAGAGGTCAGATGCAGGCAGCAGACAGGAAGGTCGAGGAACAGGTCAGTAACAAGAGACACTCCAAGGGTACTGGGGAAACGAACGGACAGACACAGGAACAGAAGGACGCTGGAACAAGGCAGGAAAAAGACTGGAACAAGACTGAATGGGACTGGAATGAGACTGGAACAAGGCTTAGGACGCAGTGACAATCTAGCACACAATACAATGCTGACCCGATTGCCAAGGCAAGGAAGTGCAGGCAGGGACTTCCTTAAGTAGTTCCTTCAATCAGGGCATGCCGCAGAGCTAGGACCCACCCCTGGCCCTAAAAGAGGCCGGGCCATCCACGCGCATGAACGTAGGGGCATGGCCAACACCATGGGAGACGCCGAACTCCGGCATGAGGCCTAATGCGCAGTGGAAGGCCCAGCGACCGCCGCTGCAGGACACCGAGGCCTGGAGGTGATTGTGGCTGCCACTGGGGAGGCTGACCCGGGACCTGTAGAGGCGCCAGAGAAGTGAGCAGGCCTGTGCGTGGGCCGGACATGGACGGGGCGCGCAACAGTACCCCCCCTTCTAGGCCTCCCTCTTCGCAGCTATGTTTTGTCAGGATAAGTCCTATGGAAGGTTTTCAGGACTTTCTTATGAAGAATGATGTGGGAATGTTCCCACAAATTCTCCTCAGCCCCATAACCCTCCCAGGCTAAGAGGTACTCCCATTTCCCTCAACACCGACGGACGTCGAGTACCTCTCTTACCTGAAGAGATGTACCTGGTTCTGCAGAGACCCGTGGAGGAGAGCGAACTCTATGCAAGGGCCAGGAGAGGACCAAAGGCTTCAGCAGCAAAACATGGAACGTATTATGGATGCCCATGGCACTCGGCAGCTGGAGCTGATATGATACTGCTCCCTCTCTTCGAAACACTGGAAATGGGTCGATGAATTTGGGAGCCAAACGGTGAGAGGGAAGTCTCAATCTTATGTGTCGGGCTCTCAGCCACACCTTCTGGCCAGGATGGAAGAGTGGAGTGGGATATCTATGGGCATCAGAAGTATGCTTGGAATGTTCAGCGGCCTGGGTAAGGTGATCTTTGACCTGATTCCACACCTGATGAATGGTATGAGCCATGGATTGCACAGGTGGAGAAGGAACCGTCAGAGGAACTGGAAGTGGCAGCCGAGGTTGTCGTCCGAATACCACAGAGAATGGAGATACATCAGTGGCAGCAGCAACGTGGGTATTGTGCGACAGCTCAGCCCAGGGTAGTAGATCAGACCAGTTGTCCTGCTGATCATTCACATAGGAACAGAGGAATGTCTTTAAGATTTGGTTGGTCCTTTCAGCTTGACCATTAACCTCTGGGTGATAGGCCGACGTGAAACTCAAGGCAATGTTAAACGTCTTACATAGAGAGCACCAGTACCTGGTGACAAACTGTGGTCCTCGATCGGATATAATCTCCTTTAGGAATCCATGGAGATGGAAAATATGTTTCAGAAACAACTTGGCTAATTCTGGGGCCGATGGGAGGCCCGGCAAGGGAATAAAGGGACACATCTTCGAGAACCGGTCGATGATGACCCAGATTACGGTATTGTTGTGAGACGGAGGCAGGTCCATGATAAAGTCCATTGAGATACTAGACCATGGCTCTGTAGGTGCTGGCAGTGGTTGGAGTAGGTCCAAAGGCCATCTGGTAGACGGCTTCTGTTGGGCACAGATGGAGCATGAATCTACATAGTTACGAGAGTCTTTCACCATGTTGGGCCACCAGTAGTGTCTTCATAACATCTCTAGGGTCCTGGCACAACCCAGGTGTCCTGCCAACTTGGAATCATGAGCCCATTTCAGAACTCGTTCACATAATCTACGTGGAACAACGGTTTTCCCAGCTGGAACTGTAGTGGTCACGGCAAGGGATACACAGGCAGGATCTATGATAAAACTAGGAACATCAGGAACATCTTCAGGTTCAAAGGATCTTGAAAGTGCATCTGCACAGAGGTTCTTGGAAGCTGGGCGATAACTTAGAACGAAAGTTTACCCTTGGGAGAAAACTGGCTTATGATGGCTCCTGCTCCAATTGCAGAGACATTGACTTCAACGATGAAAGGACATCTTGGGTCTGAATGCTAGAGACAAGGACTGGAACAGAAAGCTTCTTTGAGCGTCTGAAAGGTGGCTTATGATTTGGGAGTCCACACATGAGTATTATCCCCTTTCTTGGTCATGGTGGTTAGTGGAGCAGCTAGAGTAGAATAATTGGCAATGAAGCTTCGGTAATAATTGGTAAAGCCAAGTAAATGTTGTAAAGCTCGTAGGCCTACTGGCTGGGTCAGGTCTCAGATCCCCTGGACCTTTTCTGAATCCATGGAGAAACCTCGATCGGATATGATGTACCCTAAGAAGGGTAAACGATTTTGCTAGAAGAGGCACTTTTCTAACTTGGCATAAAGATGGTTTTCTCTTAGATGCTGGAGAACAGTCCGAACATGATCTTGATGAGATTCAAGGTCTTTGGAGAAAATCAAGATGTCGTCAAGATATTCAACTACGAAGGAGTACAAGAGGTCTCGGAGAATTTTGTTCGTAAGGCATTGAAAGACTGCTGGAGCATTGCATAGCCCAAAGGGCATCACGGTGTATTCATAGTGACCATCCCACATGTTAAATGCGGTCTTCCAGATGTCTTCAGGTCGGATGCATACCAGATAGTACACACCCCTTAGATCCAACTTGGTGAAGATCCGTGCCCCTTGTAGGTGGTCGAACAGATCGCTGATAAGGGGCAGAGGGTATCGGTCTTTGCGGGTTATGGCATTGAGCCCTCTGTAGTCAATACAGGGATATAGACCGCCATCCTTTTTCTTAACAAAGAAGAAACCTGCTCCGGCAGTAGAATCAGACTGACAAATGAATCCTTTTTCTACTCAGACATGGATAGGGTTTCAGGGTGAGACAGTGGATACATTCTGCCCTTGGGAGGCATGGTGCCTGGCAGAAGTTCTATGGGACAATTGAACTTGCACAACGGAGGCAAGGTATTCGCCTTCTGCTTCGAGAAGACATCTTCAAAGTCAGCATACTGAGTAGGCAATCCAGATAGGGTGGTAGACTTCAGCACAAGAACTACAGGAGTTACTTGACGTAGACATGTCTTCTGGCATTTGGGACCCCATTACACCAACTGCAGGGCATACCAATCGAACTGGGGTTCATGGGCCTGGATTTAGGGCAGCCCTAGGATAACTGGAAGTGTAGAATGTTTCAATACATAGGACATCTCCTGCTCATGAAGAGTGCCCATGGTACGACGGAGAGCCACTGTTCGAAGGGTGATCAGCCCTGGAAGGGGTTCCCCTTGAATGGAGGCAATTCGGAGATTTACATCCAATGGCTGAAGAGGAATTTTCAGAAGCTTGACAATGTCATCCATGAGGAAGCTGCCACTTGCTCCGGTATCAACTAGAGCAGTGGTGGTGAAGGAGTGGGCCGAATGCCCAGAGAGACAGGAAGCAGGAGTTGGGGGCCGGTGACAGTAGCGCCTACGCTCGGGACCCCTGCTGGGCTCAGGCGTTGCAGTTTTCCGGACTACCTGGGGAAACAAACGGACAGACGCAGGAACAGAAGGATGCTGGAACAAGGCTGGAACAAGACTGGAATAAGACTGAACGAGACTGGAACAAGGCTTAGGACGCAGTGACAATCTAGCACACAATACAATGCCTACCCAATTGCCAAGGCAAGGAAGTGCAGGCAGGGACTTCCTTAAATAGTTCCTTTAATCAGGGCGTGCCGCGGAGCTAGGACCTGCCCCAGGCCCTACAAGAGGCCGGGTGGTCTGAGCGTGTGCACGTAGGGGCATAGCCAATGCCACGGGAGATGCCGAACTCCGGGGTGAGGCCTGATACGCAGTGGAAGGCCCGGCAACCACCGCCACGGGACGCCGACGCCGAGGCCTGGAGGTGCTTGCGGCTGCTGCTGCTGGGGAGGCCGACACGGGACCTGCAGAGGCACCAGAGAGGTGAGCAGGCCCGTGTGCAGGCCGGACGCAGATGGGGCATGCAAAACCTCCTGCAATTTATCACAATCCGCTTGTGATTTAACTAACATTCTATTTGCTGTTTTATCTGCCACAGCACACTGAGCTGAGGATGTCAATGTACTGTCCATAATGACACCAAGATCCTGTTCCTGAGTGGTGACTATTCATACAGAACCCAACTCATCGTTGCACACTTTCTTAAGTCTGAATATAAACTCTGACACATTCTGCTCCCAGGGAGTTGGTAACTGAATAGCTGTAAAAGGAGAGATTGAGTTATTGTCTGATCTGATTACCTGTAATAGTAGAGAAAAGTATGTAGTAACTTCCCTGAGCATAGGTGATAGGTCTTCCCTTTGAAGAAACTGAAAAGGAAAGGACACAATGCAAAGAGAAGAATATTTGCTCTAAAAGATGGCTATGGTGTCGAGAAACTATGGTGAAGAAAAAGACAGCACTTATCTGATCTATAATATCTGGAAGGCAGGGCAGGATGTGAAAAGATAAGAAAGAAGAGTAGAAGGTTTTCTAAGAACTAACACTTTATATTCATTGTTGTTTTCAAAGCCCTTATCATAAATAGTGTGGTGCTTAAAGCTGGAATGTTGACTGAAAGCTGAAAGGTAATTTATTTAAAACCTAATTAGAACGTAACTAGTTAAGGGTATTTATGAGAACTTGACTATTATATTTTTGCCATACTTTCCTTAGAATATCTGTTAATCCTCACTTCTTCAGTGGTAACAGTCTGAAAAATAAAGAAAATTGTTTTATTTCTGGAAAAAGCTGTTTTCTTGAAAAAGCTGTAACAATTTAGGAAAATCAAAACCAGCTCTAAGCTACCTGGAGTTCAGTATCCATGTATCTTGCATTTCAGTCTCCCTCAACCTCTGGAAGTACCCAGACCATGTGATTTTTACCCTTTCCTAAGGTGACATAGTAGAGAATTAGAACTAAGGAGGTCAGGTATAAACCACTGGGGATGACTGAATCTCAGATACTAAAGTATCGTCATGTGTGCTCTACATGTTAAGGGTAATTTTCAAAGGCTTATGCAGTGATTATGCATATACAATTGGTATATATGTGTGTATAAGTAGCACACATACTTGTATATGCTATTTTGGAATCATTGTGAGTGTGGGCGTACCTGTGGAATTGCATATAAATGTTAACAAAGGAAAACAAGGGGTATTCTGGGACCTGTTTTGGAAATATGTGAACAAATTTCTATTTTCTAAGCAACATATACATTACCAAATTTGTACATATTGGTTTTACACTTTCTAATTAAGTCATGGATGTGAAATTGCACTTGTCTTTTGTCTGCAATCTTTGGGTGGGAGGTCTGGCTAAAGTGGGTAGATGTTAAGGTGAAGTGCTAGAGGGTCTAGGAGGTGAAATGGTGCTTGCAAGTAGGAGCACAAGTATTTTCAGAAGTGGAATATGTGCATTCTTTATAAAATATATGCCTTTGTGTATAACTTGGGGTTATGATGCATATGTTACAATTATTAGGCATGTAGTTTTATTAAATAGGTAGAGAAAGTTTGTGTTTCCACATTAAAAATGCACTCATGCACTGAAACATATGCATGTACTTTTGGGGCAGAAATATGTGCTATCTTATAGACTGTGTGGCTCCCCCAACACAGTTTATAAAATATTGCTATAAATTTAGATTCATTGTCTTATATGCATAAGTGCTGACTTTCACAGACTATTGAAAATTACACTTATATTGTTTTTGTACTTTTATGTGCACATATGTTTTGCCATGTAATTTTGTTTTTTTGTAGATGTATACCACTTTGTAAAGACCAGGGAAGTGGTTAATAGGCTTGAATAAATTAAACTAAACTAACTATTAGAACAGGTGGGTCCCCTTTGTTTCTCCATCATACAGTTTACATATGCATGAGATATGTTTGCATACATTGGAGACCTAATATATGCAAATGTATCTAATGCATATTTATTTTGTAAACTCTGAAAACCCAACTGATTGTGGGGTCAATAGGACAGGTTTGGGAACTATGAGTGAATTGATCTTATCAAATCTTCCATATTTCATTTTATTCATTTTCACTTCAAATGAAAGTTTCCTATATTTATTCCAAAATACCCATTCATTCCATTCATTTTGAGAAGTTTATGCAGATAAAATCAATTTATTTTTTTTTGTAAATCCCTGAAAATGAATAGAGCCAATGCACATTCTTAAGAAAAGGGATAATCCCTCACACTCAGGACCCAAGTTACTTATGTATACCACATTCAGTGATTTTCTGTGATCTATTTCCCTGATCAAAAATCTGATTTGTTTGATATGGCTTCCATTTAATGATTCAAGTAAGCATCAAATTATCAGTTGGATTCAAAATTGGCCTCAATCTTTATATTTAGTAGTAATTCCATTAATTTTCCCACTACCAATGGCAGACTGGCCTGTAGTTCCCAAGTTCCTAACTAACCCACTTCTGACCATCTCTAGATCTCTGAATATTTTAGAGGGCAATTTTCAGAAAGCACAAGGAGTTTCCCTTTGAAAATGTCATTGGCCTGTTGTGAATCTGCCCGCGGCATGCGGGCAGATTCCCTACCTTCCGCCTCTTCGAGAGCAGCAGTCCGCCGCTGTCACCGTTTCCCGTGGCCCCGAGAATGCGGCAGTTTCCTGCCCTGCGCGGCAGGGCTGAACCTGCCGGGAGCCATCCTTCGCGGCTGTGGCCGCCACTGCCGCATCTACTTCATTTTCGTGGCTGAAGCACCGCCAGCTGAGCCTCCCATGTGACAGGGCCGCCGCTGACACCATCTTCATCCGGCTTGGAGGCTGCACCAGCCAGCTCCTCTTGTGGTGAGGAGCTGCTGCCGAAGTCCCTCCTGAGCAAGAGCGAGAGGCTGCTGCCACTCTGATGTCATCCTGTGGCCTGGAGGCTGCTCCGAAGCCTGCCTGCCTGCTCCTCATCTGTCCTGCGCGGCAGGACGCCACTGTCCATGATGCTACTTCCTGTTCCTGCCTGCATTTAAAGGGCCGTGGCCAGATATGCCCCGGGTCCCACTTAATGACTGCTTCCTGCTTCTGCCCACTGAATGAAGGCAGGCCTTGCCTGCCTTCATTCAGTGCCTTCGGATCGAGTTTCACAGTCACCTGCGTCTTCATCTTTGGTCCAGGTCCTCCGTGGTCTTCTTCTGCTCTGACGGCTCCGCTTCATGTTCTGGATGTCTGATGTTCCTTCGTCCATACCTTCAGATGTCTTCTTGACAGGTACTAGAAGATCTGAACATATCATCCCAATATTAAAAGAACTTCATTGGCTGCCGGTCAAATATAGGGCCCAGCATACAATCTTATCACTAATAGACAAAACCCTCTACAATGAAAAAAATGAATGGCTAACCTCTTCACTTCACTTCACTTCCATACCCCCTCAAGAACCACCAGATCAACCAGAATAGGGATGCTACTAATTTCCTATATTTTTATTTTTATTATATTTTATTATATTATCTCTACCCTAACTATACTACCTCTCTAAGGGCCTCATTTTCTAATCGGATCGCATGCGATACCAAAATGGGCGCGGAGTCGGCACCGGAAGAGGAGGAATCGGGGCGTCACTGGGGCCGACTCTGTGAAGACGCCATGGATGACGAAAAGGTAAGGCCTTTTCGCGTCCGAGTTCGCGCCCAATAGCTACACCTTCTATAGTGGTTTTAATGGGTGCGAAACCGGCAGCAATTGCACCACAACGGTGCAATCGCTGCCATCTAGCGCAGGCCCGCCTCCTGTTTCGGCCCCCCGCTCCTCATTCCCTAAAGTATCGTAGGCCTGCGATACTTTAGAAAATGAGGCCCTAAGTGTTTAAATTTTGATTATTTAGCATACTATTTAGTTTGCTATGTTAATTATATTATGAAATAATGTATTTACTTCTTTCTTCATTGGAAATGCAAATAATTTTAAATGATTAATTGCTAACTACTGTAAACTGATTTGATATGCTTGCATGAAAAGTTGGTATATAAAAATTATTAAATAAATAAATAAATCCAGCCAGTACATTTTACATTTGTTAAGCCTCTCTTTGTAGGATTTATGTGACAGGTCTTTTATCATTTTCATAGCACTTTTCTGAACTGCTTCTACTCGTTCCATATCCTTACAGAGATACAGTTTCTAGAACTGAATAGAGTCCATGATTTTACTACCCATTTCACTAAAGGCATTAAGACTTTAGTGAATCCAATGTTAAAACGGGATCTAACATGGAGCATTACCATTACCAGTAATGCAAAACCCAATAAAGACTCTGATCCCCCCCTCCCCCCACTCATGCCCTGGCTCAACACAGAAAGCCCTCTTGGGCCAAAGATTTCCATGCCCCCAAGTCAATATCAATGGTTCATGGCCCTAAGAAAAGCTCTCCGAAGAGTTCAAAAAGGCCCCCATGGCCCAATCCCCCAATTTTCCAAGAAAACCATGAAGAATTTTGGGCCAAGTCCTCTCACACTTGCACTCTCAACATTCTGAAAAAGGGACTCTGGGTCAGTGTGATCCACCTCCTCAGACCCCTTCCTGTCTCCGAACCCTAGACATCTATGCATCTGGAAGTGATAAGTGATACGTTGAGGGGAAGGAATACTCCTTCATACTCTAATGCTGCTGTCAAATGTTAAAATTACTGGTTGAAGACCTCCAAAGAGATAGAAGGTGGATGGAAAAATAGGAAGGAAGGCATGAAGATTGGAGCCTCAAAGTTACTTGATCAGGATGTTGGAATTGAGAGGGCTCTGTCCTTATTTCTTCATTGATGTTGAGTGATGAAGGGTGGGAGGGATCACAAGACTGGAAAGCATGGGGAAATCAGGCTGCTGAGGGCCCTCTTTGAATTCTCAGGTGGGGTTACTTTGGGTCACAGAGCCCTTAATATTGACTCAGAATTTATGGAATGTGAAGATGTTCAGCCTGTGTGGGCCATCTGAGTTCAGCTGGGGAGAGGGAGTTGGAGGGAACTCAAAGCCCCCATCAGGTCTCACTTTTGTCAGAAATGGCTAATGCTAGAACTTAACTATACCTCCTAAGGTATAATTAAATTCTAGCTATAGCCAGTTGGTTAATGCAAATTACATGTCTAAACCTGATTTGCAGTAACCTATTTCAATATTACAGAGTCATTTATCAAATTGTGTTAGGTCCTTATCTCAGGTGTTAGGGCCCTAATGCCCATGATAACACCATAACACATGTGATAAATAACACATCGTGAGATGTGTATGCAAATTTTCAAAATTTAGTCAAAGGGGAGGAGTTTATGAAAATGAGGTGTGTTTAATGTTGCATGTAATGGTTGCGGCAAATAACTATGCCTTTTTAACTGGTGACATGCCTGAAATGGGATTTGTGATATTTATTGCAAATCCTGCTTTGAGGAGAGAAGGGGAGGGAGGGAGGGAAGGAGAGTGAGAGGAAGAGCTTCTGGGATGGTACCCATATTAGTCAACTATTTATACTACTGTAGAAGGGTCAAATAGTAACTCAAGGTGAGGTTTTGGTGGTGGTCTAGGGTTTGGAAGGCAGTTTTACATGCACAGTCAGAGGTACAAATAGAAATAGCACAGTTCACATCAGTGAAGTTTTGATGTGATTTGGAGTGAGGAAATGTGATTTAGACAATGTACTCTCTAGGGTGAGAGTACACAAAGATGAGATTTGTACAACGTACTCTCACCCTAGCTTGATAGCAATTAGGTAGAGAGTGCATCAAACTAGGGTGTTTGATGCACTCTCTACCTAGTTGCTATCAAGCTAGGGTGAGAGTACGTTGTACAAATCTCATCTTTGTGTAGTTTTCCTCACTCCAAATCACATCAAAGCTTCACTGATGTGTACTGTGCTGTTTGTACCTCTGATTGTGCATGTAAAATTGCCCCAAAACTTTAGACCACCTTGAATTACTAGTTGGCCCTCCTTCAGTGGTATAAATAGTTGACTAATATAAGTACTTTATAAAGAATCAATCTCTCTCTCTCTCTCTCTCTCTCTCTCTCTCTCTCTCTCTCTCTCTCAAATTCACTCTGGTGGACTTCAATATAGTGAAAAGAGAGAGAACTTTTGTCACTCCAACACTGTTCTAATGTTTTGTTATCTGCATCAGTGCAAAAGAAAATATCACATTATTATTATTGAACTCAATATTCAATATGACAAAGATGCATGGAAGTAATCAGATAATGATTGTTGTGCTCAATATAGTCTAAATATGAATAGATCTTGATATTTAATTTTTTTTACACAGGAAACTATTGAAAAGGACTCTTTCTATTTAATGTTGTATTTAGTCTGTTTTGAGCACAACAGTCATTATTTGATTACTTCCATGCATCTCCCACATGTTGTATGTTGAGCTCAATAATATTAATGTTGTTTTTTCTTTTGCTCCTGATGCAGATAACAAAACACTGAACAGTGTTGGGCAGATGTTGAAGAGATGAAAGTTCTCTCTTTTTCTCACTAATGAGATAAGTGTTTTTACTTGCAATATTTCACAAAGTTTCAAAAAATATATTGAGCAACTCTTGTTACTGTGAACAAGTGGCCTATAATTAAATACTACACTGCATTCAGATAAGCCTTCAGTCACTCTGTCACTGAGAGCAGTCAACATCTCAGGCAGTATGAGGGTCACTACATACATTTTCTCTCTAGAATGTGTTAATACTTGAAGTTTATCAGGGTGGATTTTCTTTTTTTTTTTTTTGCATTATTAGTAGCACAAGCATGGACAAAACCATCAAAGATGTTAATATATCTATTTAAAATGTGTTATTGCATTTACAATCTTTAGTAAATAGGTCTCTTAGGCAGGTTAACTCTCTTTTTACCCGCATAAAATATATCTAAGTCTTTTAAACTTTTTCCCAAATATTACAGACCATAAAAATAGATATTTAGAGTGCAATTAGAAAATTAGCCACAGTGCTTGCATGCACACTAGTGCTTTATGTCCACCGGACTGAAAGATGAATTTGAAAAGGAAACTCTCATTGGAGTTTCCCTTTGAAATTCCCTCAGCGGCCAGTGCCATGGCTAAAGAACGTGGAGGTATTTCAAAATGAAATCCCGCATGTACTCCAACCAGCCTGCCCTAACCCTGACCCCAACACCTCTCCTTTTTCCGCATAGGGTAGCAATTTTCACAGTTTTTTTTTCTTTCTTCTAATAGACACCTGAATTCCTTTTGGAAATTACCCTCATAATACATTGGGCTACACAGGCATGGAACATGTGGTCAGATTCTACTGGGCAAACTACTGTATATAGCATAGAGAATTTACCATCATGTCACTCTTGAGATATATTTGCAATTTCCAGTGCACCATACAGAAAATATACCCTCATGTGTCTAATCGTCCACACACTCCAATGTGCATAGGTTCACAAGCAGAGTCAACCTGCAACCTGAAAGAATGAGCTGCTCTTTCACAGGATTTCTGTTGCTAGGAAACCACATTCTCTCTCCATCTTTGCACAGAGTGGCTTCCTCCCTAAGAGCTTAGCAAGAGCTCAGTTCTCATTTCAGAGCACGGTGGATAAAATAAGTCACCCCAAATACTGAAATAATAAAAGGATGATGTTTTCTTAAAAAAAAAAAAGAACAGTTTGTTTTTTTTTATTTGTTGGTAGGCAGCTTTCTTTTGAGGGGGTTACTGTTTAAAGCTCATAGGTGGGTATACAGGCGTGGGTTTATTATGCTTTGATTTGTTTTTACTTTATTCGAATTATTAAATGCAGTTCCAAGAAATGCATCTTGAAATAGAAATGCTGATATTACAGTAATCCATCTATAAAGCAAAACCAAAAATAATAAAGGAAAAAAAACAACTTCTCTAAACGCTATTATGCTATAATGGAAAATTCAAGGACACAAAAGTAATAATAAGGAGAAAAGAGGGAGAAAAGTCAGAAGAAAAACTTTAAACAAATAAGAATTGAAAAACAGCAATCTCAAGCTAACAAAGGAACAGCATTATTATAAATATTTAATACACACATGGGTTTTGAATAACACAACAGGCTCTGTGAACCTTCTGTTCAAATGTCATCACATACAAAAGAATGGATTTTTACTTGAGAAATCAGTGCAGAGTAGAAACCACTATTTTTAAAGCAGTTGCTGCCTTGGAACAGATCAGACCCACTCCCCAGTTCTAGTCTGCACAACTGTTTTGTTTTGGGGTTTTTTTCTAAACACTTTTTATTGGATATCAGCAACAAATGAACACACGCAATACAAGAAATAGTGCCGGTACATGCCAACATCCAAACAGTTTCCAATTTACTCCCCAACCAACCTCCCTGAAACCCACCCCCCCCCCCCCCCCCACGATGTCGATCATGCCTAAATATTTGAAGCCAGTCGGTGCCAGGATATAAGGTCCAAGGTCGACCCATGCAAAGGTTCAAGAATGTTCAAGCAGAGGAATCAAAAAGAGGAAACAGCCGTTGAGTTTCCCTAGGGAGGGAGCGATGAAAGTTACGCCAGGGGTCCCTGAATCTCACCTTCCATTTAGCCGACAGCGTACGGAACAAAGAGCCGTATTCCAGCTGGTACAGTTCAGTCATCTGTGTCTTCCACAGGGGGGCATCCAGTGGCAAAGTGTCCGTCCAGTGCATTAAAATACATTTTTTTGCAATAAGACAGGTTTTGGCAAAAAATTGAATATTATCATTATTTAATGAAATTTCCCCCACATCGTTATTCAGTATACAGAACAAGTGGGACCAGGTCACCGTAGTAATGAACACGCCGGACACTAAAATCCTGACCCCTTCCCAGAAGTCCTGTATTGTTGTACATTCCCAAAGCGCATGTATTAAAGAGGCAGGATACTGTTTACATTTCTCACATTCTCTCAGTGTAGTATTACCCATCAGGTATGCTTTATGTGGTGAACACACCACCCTGTGAAAAATCTTGCCCTGCAATTCTCTCAAGGACACATTGCTGGTAATAGTCGGAATAGACATATAATATTCTTTTAACATTAATGCATCCAGCTCCTCTCGCAGATTAACCTGCCATTTCCCCGCTAACCGATCAAGTACATTTGGTTACATTTTGACAAAATTTGTACAATAAGGATAGCGAGCCTTGGTTCCCATGAAACAACTTGAGAAGAATCAAATATGTAGGATTCACCAAAGGGCAGGTAGTCCCCTTCAAAAGTTGGGTCATGCATATCCCAGAAAATGGGCCCCCGATAATCCCAGGTGTTCCTATATCCATGCAAAGGTCTGGAGGGTTCCCAAATGTGGATCCAAAAACGGTCCCAGGGTCCCAGGGTCCACTCCCCACCAGAGGTACGTCTCTTAGTAAGCACCAACTGTGCCATAATACCTAGGGACTTAAGTTCTCTCTTCATTAAGTGCAGTCGCAACCTGGGGTCTACCGGTGTACACATTTCTTGGATAAATCATGAGTCAGTGAACGCGGAAGTTCCATATAGCCAGTCTCCCAAGAAACGTAAGTTGGCGGCCCATGCATACCATTTAAAGTCAGGCAGGTTAAACCCTCCTTTCTCTCATGGGGTTGCCAAAGTAATATAGGCTATCCTAGCCCGTTTCCCCCTCCACAAGAAGGAAAGGAAAATGTGCTGTATGCACCTTAAATCTTTACGGAGTAGGAAAATGGGGAGCATGGTGAGAATATATAGCAGTTTTGGAGCAATTTCCATTTTTATGACAGCTATCCTGCCATGTAGCGAGAGAGGAAAATGCCTCCAGGCCTCCAATTTCGCCTGGATCTTATCTAATGCAGGATGTACATTTATAGGATAGCATTTGGAACTATCCCTATGAATTTGGATACCAAGGTACTTGATCTTATCTCCAGGCCATTTGACCAGAAAGGAGGGCCAACTACCAGCCAGGTCCCCTACCAAATCAAGAGCTTCAGTTTTGTCTAAGTTAAGTTGAAAACCCGACGCCTCCCGATACTCCTGAAAAAGTTGTAAAGCTATAGGGAAAGCCGTACGAGCCTTGGACATCAGCAACAGGAGGTCATCTGCAAATAGTAATGTTTTATATCTCTGAGCCCCAACAGGGATGCCCTCTATGCCAGGGTGGAATCGCAAGGTGATAGTCAATGACTCCACTGACAAAATGAATAAAAGTGAGGACAGAGGGCATCCCTGTCGCATCCCTCTGCGTAAGGAAAATTAATCAGATAAGGTACCATTTACAAGGATTCTAGCCGTGGGGTTAGTGTAAAGCAAAGTGTTGTATTCAAACATTGGACCGGTAATCCAAAATCTGACAAGAACTTCTCTCAGAAAAGCCCACTCCACCCGATCAAATGCCTTTTCTGCATCACAGGCAACCAGTATTGGATCTGGGACTGGATTTCAGTGGCAAGATTCTATGGCACACAAAACTTTATGTAAGTTCACTGTTGACCTCCGCCTCTGAACAAAACTGACCTGGTCCCCCGTTATTATGTGTGGAATAACATTTTTTAGATGATTCACTAAGACTTTTGCATATATTTTTATATCAAAGTTTAATAGAAAAATAGGTCTATAGGATGTCGTAAGCATTGGATCTCGCCCAGATTTAGGGAGCACCACTGTAGTAGCCAGTTTCATCGAGTCAGGCATTTTCCCCATTGCACACATTGCTGTATACACCTTACATAAGGGATCTGCTACCTCCCGAACCAACGATTTATAATAAAGAGAGTCTAGGCCATCAGGTCCAGGTGCCTTTTGTGCCTGTAGCGACTGGATGGCTTCCACCACCTCTTCTGTGGTAAGGGCTCGGTTTAAGCTGCAGCATTGTTCTTCCATCACAACCGGGCACACTACTTGATCCAAAAAACCCCTTATACTTTCAGGGGTCTGGTGATCAGAAGAATATAGAGATTGTAATACTGAGAGAAAATTTTAGCAATATCTGCCGACCCCGTTTTGGCCTCCCCTGAAGGATGTTGGATAGCAGCAATGAATTTATTTGGGTCCTGGCTCTTAAGTAATCGGGCTAGCATCCTTCCCAATTTATTGGCCTGGAACTTATACCATTGTAAAGACTTGCTAGCTCTATCATGGAACAAATTATTGATAGCCAGCTGGATGGATTTAAATCTTCCTAATAATGGGTCATCCCATTTCCCAGTAAGCTTTCCCTTGGTATCTCACATATCCTTTTGAAGCTGAAGTAACTCCCTATCTTTTTGATTCCTCTTGAAACTAACATAACTAATTATGTTACCTCTCAACACTGCTTTAGCAGTTTCCCAGAACAAGATCGGTTGTGTAAGGTGTTGCTCATTATAACTCATATATTCCACCCACGTGTTCCGTTAATAGACCGGGAACTCAGGGTCCGAATGCAAGGATATAGGCAGGTGTCATTGGGTCCCTCCAGAGGACTGCGTGGTTACCATATGTGCTTGGACAAGGGAATGGTCTGAAATTACCAAATCTTCTATAGTAACAGTTGCACAACAAGAGAGCAAGCTCTCCGAAACAAATAAATAGTCTATCTGGGACCAGGTATTGTGGGCACAAGCCAGGTGCATATACTCTCGGACCCCTGGATGCAGAGTTTGCCAGAGGTCCACCAATTTCAATTGCTTACCCAGGAAGCCTGGGCCTTTATTGTCACTCATAGGATGGCCGCCTTTTTAAGGTATGCAATCTAAAATTGGATTGACTACACAGTTGAGATTGTCGCCAAGGATAATAGTGCAGTCATCCAACTGTGTGAACTGCATTATCAAATTGACAAAACATGAGTGGTCGTAATGATTCGGGGCGTAAGCAGAGATTAGAATCAAATTGATCCCCATCAATCTCCCCTTCAAAATTAAAAACCTCCTACCAGGGTCTTCAATCTTAGAATGTAACTTAAAATCCAAAGACTGATGAATTAAGATCACAACCCCACAGCTTTTGGTGGTCCCTTCCACCGAGTACACTTGGCTTATCCCTTTCTTTCTCAGTTTAGCAGCTTCCCTTTGGGTAAGGTGCGTCTCTTGTAAAAAAAATTACTTTAGCCTTGAGCTTATTGAGTCTGGAGAGATTTTTCTCCCTGTTTACAGGTGTTCCGCCAGACACATTCCACGTAGTTACATTCTGCGCCATAATTATGCTATATCAAACTTAGCAGACTCCTTCACAGTCCATCCCTCTCTGGCCACCCAACCATCCTCTGTTTATGCTGTACAATCTCGGAATGCCTTGCATATCCCACTGCCCTTTTCTTCCCAAACATGGTAAACACAACAAACATGGCATAATCACATATCCCTGTTTGACATTGCGGTCCCCGTGCCCTAGCCCTTTCCCCACCCCACCCCGACTACCTGTTAGGGCTAGTGTCAGTCTCGAGCAAGCACTCGAGGCTTGGCATACCAAGGCTCTCTAGGTGGAAGAGAAGTGAGGTATGCCCTTGCAGTGGTGAAAACAGTCCAAGTCCCAGCCGCTCCGCCTACCCACACACCCCGGGAGACCACACTATTATGGTGGTCTCTGAACAGTCCTCCGACCATTCCCAGCCCTTTTGGACCTGCCGCAGGGAGCAGCAGAGGCGGCAGGCTGGACGGAGGTCAGGTTGGCACAGGAGTGAAGTGGAGAAAGCAAGGCCTTAGAACTTGAAGCAAAGCACAGAGGAGTTCAGGACAAAGACAGGAACAAGAGGGATGAGCAGGACCCTCAGGCGCCCTACCATTCCATTGCCAATGGCCAGCCCCAATGGACGGTCACGGGCCACACAGTCTCCTTTGCACCCTACACAGCCCAGAGACTGGTCGCGGACCACGAGAAGAGCAGGAGAAGCTCGGGAATTTACTCAGCCCAGAGTAATGGAAAACCCTCGGGTCCTCCAGAGTTGGAACTAGGAATCAGAAGCAAGAGTCTAGGAACTCGAAACAGAAGCAGGAACTCTTGGAGGCATGGGTCTCACATCCTGGAGCATCAGGACTGGAACATCAAGAGCAAGCAGGAACATCAGGACTGGAACATCAGGAACAAGCAGGAACATCAGGAAGTCCAAGGGAGACACAGCCTAGATAGACTAGTGCCATTGCCGAAGCAAGGACTGAGTGAAGAGAAAGTCCTTTTATAGGACAGGAACAAGCAACACCCTGGGAGGAGTTCAGATGAGCCACACCTGGCTGGCCCTATAACTGGAGAGAAGAGCTGTGGGCCAACCCCTAGGGAGAAGAGCATTGCCCAAACCAGGAAGTCCAGGTGAAAACTGAAACAGGCCTCAGGCAGGCCCTGAGGACGTTGGAGGCCGCCCAGGCCATGGAGCAAAACCTGGGCAAGCAGATCAGACGAGACCCTGGTTTCAGAGTGACCTCCAGAGAAAGGTGAGGAGTCTCCCGTAGCTCCAACGGGAGGAATCGTAACACTAAACCCTCCCCCCCCCCCCAGCCCAAATTCCCTGGAGGGAGCTTAAATCCACCTCCCCTCCGGGTTCTAGTGTTCCACTTAGGGGACTGGGAGTCATCCACTTTGATGAGCTCAGTTGTCTCTCCATTTTATAAGGAACAAAAAGAAACCCAACATTTCCCATTCTCCATCCTTCAAAACCTGAAAAGTTGTTCGAGGATACTTAAACAACAGCATAATCCTGCTCAAATTTGAAATGACTGAAAAAAAAAAAAGAAGAAAACAGCTCCCCTCCTAGTGCTAATGGTCTGGCTGTCCTGTGAAATAGGTAATCTACAGATTTCTTCATGTGTACCAGAAAAAAGAAAAAAAAAAAAAGAGGGAGTATTAAAATGGAAAAGAAAAAGGAAACTAGCTCTCTCCATTCTGTAAGAGCATAGCTATCCATACCCTGTCCCCAAACATCACAGGGAACTCACAATCGGTGGTTACAAATTCACATCCAAACACACTGTTCAGGGTAAATTACAGAGGCAAGACCTCCATCTTGGCATCATGGTGTCTGCGAGATCAAAGAAACAAACTCTTGGACCAACATGGGAGTTACGAAAGTTTTCTGGGTTCCTTGATGCCATATTTTCAATTTTGCAGGGTAGAGCAAGGAGAATCGTACCTTCTTAGCTACTATGTCTGAGCAAATTGGAGTAAATGTCTTGCGAAGGCCAGAGACCCGTGCAGAAAAGTCTTGGAAAATTAAGATTTTTTTGATGTCGTATTGCAGTTCCTGAGCACTACGATAATGGCGAAGAATGCTCATATTGTGAGCATAATTTAATATACGAGCAAAGACCACTAGCGGCCTTTGTGACCCTCCGTCTTACACTCTCAGTCCCAGGCGGTGTGCATGCTTTAGTAACCCCCTAGTTGAGGCCTGCAAATCTGGTATCTGCGCCACTAACCATGTCTCCAGTGTGCACATGTCAGCCTCATTAATAGTTCCTGGAAAGCCAACAATCCTTAAATTGTTCTGTCTGGCTCTATTCTCATACTCGTCCAGTTTGTCTTCTTGCACCTTCGTGTTTTTTTTCCAGTTCAAGGACGTGCCTCTCTAAAGCTCCGATATCGTCCTCCACTAGGGTAGTGCGGCCTTCCACCTGCTCCATCCGATTTTCTATGTCCTGAATCGAGGAGCGAACCTCCGAATCTGCTCCGAGATCAGATGCAGTCGGGCATCGAGAGCCACAATTACAGCTTGTGAAATTTTCACCTTGATTGATTTGTCTCCCGCAGTCTCCGGAATGTCGGGGGAGGTTGGCGCCATTTTAGCTTCAGTCGGTTTGGCCTTTTCCTTCCTCTGTAATTTTGTCGCTATGGTTCAATTCAAGGTTGGGTAAAGAGGCCAAGTTTGTGGGTGATACTCTCGTGTGGGTAGAGCTAAAAATATTCAAAAAACTAGGGCACCCTTGCAAAATTTGGCGGAGAGACGACTGGAGCTCGGTCTGTGCACGTCCAGTCGGGATCACCACATCACATGACTCCACATCCCTGTTTTTTTAACTGTTTGAAACTGCAAATTCTAGTGCCTGAACACTTTGATCCTCCTTTGCACAATAATTTTATGAGAAAAAGCTCAAATTCCAGTTTTAGCCCCATGAATCAGACTGTTTCCAAGGCATAGTTATGCGTATGCAATGACACTGACACAGAGGGGGCAATCGTCAAAGGGATTTCCTTGGGTAAACAAATGTTTACCTGTAGAAAAAATTATTTGGAAATTGATCGCTCCTCTATACAGTGAAAAGATGCCTCAATGTGGTTAGGGTGAGCCTGGTAAAGTACACAAGATGATTTCACTTTCAAATTATCATGTAGGAGTACAGAATCCAAGTAGCATAAGCTGGATAAGTCATTATCACTCCCTACCTAGCTTATAGAGAGTGCAGTGTACAAATCTATTCCTCCTGTACATTTCACTGGTTCAAACAGCAGAACATCTTCAGTGATGTAAACCTTGCTGTTCATACCTCCTACTGTGTATGTAAAACTGCACCCCCACCCACCAAAAAAAAAACCAAAAAAAAAAAAAAAACTAACACAGACGCTCTCTCTGTTTCTCTCAACATGTGCGATAAAAAGCTTTTCTTTGGCAATGCACAACTAATGTGTGCAAAATGCACAGAAAAAAAGGTGTAGTTATTTCTGGGATTAAAATCTACGTTGCTGTGTATTACTCTATCGCATTTGACGTTAGGAGCTGCTCATTACTATTAACTCTGCCCAAACTCCTCCTATTTGCATAGGAAATGTCACATTTGCATATTAACGCTCATTGCGTTATTTAACACATGCGTTATGGCATTATCGCGTGCGAAATTATAAAGGACCATATTGGTTAGCCGGATAACTTTACACCTGGTTTAGAGCAGGTCTGGCCACATGGTCTTCATCTTAGCTCCTGCTGAGAAGAAGCCACAGAACAAGGCCTTTGGCAGGGCCACTACAGAATCCAACCCGTTGCAGCCCGAGCCTGTTGTGGCCCAAGGGCTGCAACTCTAACTCTGAGGGCTGACTCTGGCTGAGTTTTGCCTAAGATATGGGTTGTATCAGGGGCTACAAAATAACATTATATCAGTGACATGTATGAACATTACACTATCATATACATTAGACATAAGCATACATATAAATAATAATCAAGACAAACCTTTATTGTTTAAAAAAAAAATACAAATAATAATTAAAAACAAGGAGAAGGTATGGATCCATTGAACTATATAATATCATCTTTCAAGCATAAATACACTGGCTTAGGCAAAACTTGGCCAGAGTCAATAAAGGAAATCATACTGATTGATCAGGATAGCTATACATATAACCTTATAAAGCCCCTGATGCAGCCCATATCTTAGGCGAAACTCAGCCAGAGTTTACTCAAAGCTTTCTGAAGGCCGAGCCCACACCCAACACCCATTACAAAAAGCTGTAATACCATATGGCTGCAGGTGACTTTTTAGCAGAGTTTTCTGGTTGGTGCCATAGTAGTGCATGTAAATAATATACATTTTGTATGTGATATTTTTACCTTAGAAGCCTGTACTTTGAATGTTCTTTTTCATGTAAAATCTGTTATTATAAATTACCCTTGCACCAGCCCTGGCTGCACTGGCTCCACAAGAGAAAGCAGGATTCCCATCTGGAGCTGGGTTAGTGGCTCTCCCTCATCTCGGCCAGGGCTTAAGTTTTTCTTTTTATAAGTCCAGGGAAAAGTATGGAACACTTCTGGTCTCCTATCCCCTAGAGTAGGTAGGCAGAGTCAAGCCTGGGGAACCATAACAGTAGTATACTGTGTAGTGTGTAGTCAATGGGAATGCACTGGAGTGGTGGGAGGATGGCGGAGAAGTGGAGGCAAGCTATAGGCACAGGAAGGGATAGTGATCCAGGAGGAAGTACCTGTGCAGTGTTGGGGAGGCTTCTGTCTGAGGTGAGTGGACTGAGCTGTGAGAGGAGCAGTTAGCTCTGGAAGCAGCAAGTCTCAGATTGTGATTGGAAAAGGAGGAGGCTGCTACAGAATGAAGAAGGGCTGGCAGTAAGTAAGAACTTTAAACTATGATGCAATAGTGCCGGGGTGGGGACACGCACTATAGGGTAGATTTTAAAAGCTACGCGCGGCCGCAGGTGCGCACGTGTTATAAAATTGGGGGTTGGCGCGCGCAAGGGGGTGCACACTAGTGCATCTTGCATGAGCCAACGCCCGAGGCCTTCCCCAGTTCCCTCCTAGGCTAACCCCCTAACCTAACCTCCCTTCCCCTTCCCCTAACCTTCCTGCCCCCTAGCCCTATCCTAACACACACACACAAACACCCCCCCCCCCCCCCCCCCCCCCCCCCCCCCCCGTTATTTTACCTCTTGCGCCTGCCTCTGGGCAGGCACAAGTTGCGTGCGCTGGCAGCCTGCTGGCACGTGATCCTCCAACACAGCAGCAAATGGCCACTGTGCCGTAGGCCTCTGGCCCTGCCCCACCTCACCCCTCCCTGCCCCCTCCTCACCCCTTTTTCGAAACCCCGGGACATACGCATGTCCCGGGGCTTTACCTGCGTCGCCAGACCTTTCTAAAATAGGCCCGGCACACGTAACCCCATCTACGTAAGCAGTACAACAGTAGTGTGTTAGAGAGAGTATGTGTCTGTATCACACAGAGAGTCGCACATACCTATACATACACTTTGTGTCAGAGGGAGAGTGCGTGTGTGGGTGACTCTCTCTGACACACACACAGACACAGACACATATTTGCTCTCAGTGTGTGGGTTTATCTGTGTGTCTGTGAGAAAGTGTCTGAGAAAGAGAGTGTGTGCCAGTGTATATAAAGTTTCTGCAATCTATAAATCTGACTGTGTGCCAAAGCAGGTGTGTGTGTCTGACACTGGCTGGCGGTGTAGTTGTCTCATTACTTTCACTAGTTCGAGAACTACTTGGCTGGCCAGAACAGGATATTTATGGGTGTATGTTAACCGATTTGAATGGCTGGAACAGGATCTACAGCTTTGTTTACTCACTGCTGGTCTATCGTATGCTTTATTTCTTAGCTATTTAAGAAAAATGTGAAACTTATTTTGGAAATATTTAGGCTTAATTCTGCCAGGTTTCAGAGTCAACTTGGTGTACTTTAGGGAGCTGTCGACACACGTGCTGCAGAGAAAGTGCATGAGGGAGTCTGATACCCCATGGACCAGTTTTGAAAAAAATCCTCCAGGCTGATATTCTCTTGCAATCCACCCCTGTTGTCACTTAGCTGGTTATCTTCAAAGCTATGCAGTTAAGTGGCACTTGAATAAAGAAAAAGTGCCTTGGAGCTTGTGGCATGATTTCCAACCTCCTTCTCATATATCATACATGTCCCTGCTGGTTTCCTGTTACATTTCAGTTTGTATCAGATGTGCATCAGTTTACATTAAAGTCAATGAAGGAAGAAATACATCCTATTTTTGAGTCTAAATGTGGAGTTTTTCATCAAAGGTTTATGCAGCTTGCTAGTAGACTTCAGAAGTAAAGGCAACAGCACCCCAAGACACCAAGAGTGGCATAAACACTCCATGGCACCAAAAAAGGATCAAAGGGCATGAATAGCCCAAGCCACTATGAGAGGGGCAAATGGCAACAGTAGCATGAACAGGCCATGATAGTGGAAAAGCAGAACCTACAATGGCAGGAATATCCCAAGGCTCCATGAGAAAGACAAAGTAGGGAAGTGGAAGAGAAGCCTAATGATTAGAGCAGCAAGCTACCAACCAAGGAAGCCGGAGTTCAGATCCTGCTGATGTTCCTTGTGAAGACGAGTAGGTCACTTTACCCTCCATTAGGCACTCATTCACAAAGCCACATTAAGCCATTTATTGCTCAATAAATGCTATTTACCACTCAGTAAATTGCCTAATGCAGGGTAACATGAGGTATTTCAATTATCTCTCAATATTGTGCTGCCAGCACACTGCATATTATAATACATGCTAAGCATCTCATTAATAATCTAAACAATATAAATCAAATAATGTGGCATGCCTCAAAAATCATTATTTGATTAGAAGTTAGCTACAACTAAAAGCTGTAGGTAACTTCACCTAGGAGCATCAGGATGGTTATGCAAGTCCCAATGCTTCCTTAGTTTAGGATTAAAGGGGCCACTTGGCCCCAAGTAGCTGCCTCCCAAAAGTTAAGAAAAAACCCCAGGGGTCTCCATAGATCCCCTGGCCCTTAAGACCCCTGGAGGCGGCCATAATAAGAAAAAAAAATAAAAAACAAATGTTAAAGATCCTGGTCAGGCCCCCGCCCCCAATTTCCTAACCCCTCCCCATCAAGTACAAATTCTGGCCTCTGGAGACCAGGACCCCCCACCCTAACACCACTCTGGAGCCCCTCCAGAGCTTACAGTTTTAGTTCTAGTGATGTAGTGAGTGCACGGGTGCCCCTATCTTTCTGGGAAAAATATCATGCCTTAGTAAATGAGCCCCTGATGTTGTAAACCCTATGGGAAAATAGGGAACACCTACAGTACCTGAATGGAATTCACTTTTAAGTATCATAAAAGGCAGAATATAAATAATATCTAATATATACTTTTTTTTTTTTTGTCAGAATAATTTTTTTATTGGCAAAAACACAACCAACCAGCCTAGTACAAACTAAACAAAACCAAGCTCAGATAACTAGGAATTACAATGCCGTATCAATCCCAGACAAGAGTAACCGGATACAGCCAGCAGGTATATGCCTTCCCCATCAATTCCTTCATACCTACCCCTCCTCCCCCCACCCTCCACCCTCCAACAGACATACCCATTCACACTTCAGTCACACCGATCCACCCCTCCCCCCCTTAGCCCCACCCTGCCCCCCAGGGACCATAGATTGTACCCAATCATTGGTATACCCACTCTCCCGTAAACCAGCTTGAACAGACTCTGGCAACAGTAATACACATTTAGTCCAACACTCTCCATATATAGGATCAGGTTTCCGATGTCCTTTCAAAAAATCCAAGCGCTCCATCTGCAGAATCAAAGCCATACGCTGAAACCACGCCACTGAAGAAGGGGCTGTCATTGGTTCCGCCCATCCAGACAAGATAGTACGGCAGGCCAACAAAGTCGCAATTCGGCCAAACCGATCCTTGGAGGAGCCAACCTCTGCAGCGCAAGCCTGCGGAAATAGCACCAACAGTGGTAGAAACACACTAAAGCTTTGTGATGGGGCAAAGCGGCATCAATCGTAGCATGAACTAGGGATGTGCATTCGTTTCATACGTTTCCTATACAAGCATGTTATATGACACATATGAAACGAATGCACATCTGATTGACATGTAATGGGAAACATATGAAATGAATTAAACGAATGAAACGAATGCACATCCCTAGCATGAACATTTGAAAGCACTATGGAGGAAGCAAAGCGCCACCTTTGAATGGGATGGGCTCGTGATGTCCCCTGTAATTCAGATTTTCCTATTCAATAGGAGGAAAGGAAATCCTGGGTGGCCTTGGAAAGTCCTGTCCAGACCACAACATTGTGTATCCAATATGCCAACAATTGCAAGCTTTCAGTGTGGTTTCTGTAATGGTCAAAACACAGAAACTCTTTTTTTTATCAGTGACTAACATGCTGATTCGGGAATCGGATGCATGTAGTGAGGGTTGTTGTTCTTTTAGATGTGTTAGCTGCATTTGATTCTATGAAACAGGCTATTTTATCGAATAGATTGCAATCTTTTGGGCTGGGGCAAGGTATTCTAACTTAATTTAGATCATTCCTCACAGGGTTAGGAGATAAGCATTCCTCCTGGTATACTTTATCAGTTGGTATCCCCCAGGAATCAGCTGTATCTTTGGCTTTGTTTAATATTTATCTTCAAACTCTTTGTAACATAGTAAAATGGTGATTGACACAAAAATATACTCAACCACGGGAGTAACATAAGTGATAGCAGCATTATAGTGAGTCCCTCATCCATTAGAGCAGTATATATTTGCTTAATACTGTTCCAAGATTACTTGTAATTCTAAAAACTGGATTGCAAACTGCATAATAAATTAAAATGTGATTCCTACAGATTCAGTGCAAGTATTAATTCTGAAAGTTTATATTATACAATAAAGCTGCTGCCCCTGAAAAAGAAACAAAACACACTGTGTGTCAGGCATCGGAGTTCATTGTTTTTCAGAGTATTGAAAGGATTTTCATCACGCCTTTTGGACAATTTTCACTAAGATAAGTGCTGTAAGCTCTTGCTTTTTGGAATGTTTTAAATGCATTAGTTTACAAAAAAATGTTTAAAAATACTTATTCTTATATAATTATGGCATACAAACTTATAGGAGACCAGTGATTAAAGTATATGAGCTAAGTGCAATGCTTTCTCATTCCAGTTCAGATTTACAAGTAATCTTGGATAGGGATGTGAATCGTTTTTTGACGATTTAAAATATTGTCCGATATATTTTAAATCGTCAAAAAATCGTTAGGGCCACGATACAATACCAATTCCCCCGATTTATCGTTAAAAAATCGTAAATCGGGGGAAGGGGGAGGGCAGGAAAACCGGCACACTAAAACCCCCTAAACCCACCCCCGACCCTTTAAATTAAATCCCCCACCCTCCCGAACCCCCCCCCCCCAATGCTTTAAATTACCTGGGGATCCGGCGGTGGTCCAGAACGGCGACGGTCCGGAACGGCCCCCTCAATAGAATAGTGTTGTCTTCAGCCGGCGCCATAGACAAAAACGATTCGACGGAGGAGGTCGTTCTGGACCCCCGCTGGACTTTTGGCAAGTCTTGCGCCGGCAGGAGATCGAGTGCAGGAGGTCGTTCAGCGGTGGTCCGGAACCCCCGCTGAACGACCTCCTGCAGTCGATCTCCTGCCAGCGCCATTTTCCGTACGAAAACGATTCGCGGCAAGAAATCGCTCCCGGAACCCCGCTGGACTCCCAGGAAACTTTTGGCCAGCTTGGGGGGGCCTCCTGACCCCCACAAGACTTGCCAAAAGTCCAGCGGGGGTCCGGAACGACCTCCTCCGTCGAATTGTTTTTGTCTATGGCCGCCGCCATTTTGCGGCGGCCATTTTGAAAAATGGCGCCGGCTGAAGACAACACGATTCTATTGAGGGGACCGTTCCGGACTGCCGCCGTTCTGGACCCCCACCGGATCCCCAGGTAATTTAAAGCATTTGGGGGGGGGGGTTCGGGAGGGTGGGGGATTTAATTTAAAGGGTCGGGGTGGGTTTTAGGGGGGTTTAGTGTGCCAGCTCACGATTTTAACGATTTTTCATGATAGTTTACACACCCAAACGGCAACAATACGATTCCCTCCCCCTCCCAGCCGAAATCGATCGTTAAGACGATCGAGGACACGATTCACATCTCTAATCTTGGAACAGTATTAAGCTAATATTTACTGTTCTAATATATGAGGGTCTCATTATAATCCTCCTATCACTTGTGTTATTCCCGTGGTTTAATATATTTTTGTATTGTGTGTTTACCACTGGAACATCTTTCAGTTAGATTTCTATGATTTCATAGTGAATGAGAGCAGATAAAGCCAAAATGGTCCATCTAGTCTGCTCAGCAAGTCTTCTGTTAAGGGTAGTAGCACTGCCATTCCATGTATAGCTATTACATCTTCTGGTGATGAGTTTCAATTTTATGCTGATGGTATTCATTTGTTTTTTTCCAAAAAAAGAAAAGCAGACAACATCACTTCAGGTTTTGACTAATTGCTTACACTCCATCAATGTTTGCTTTAAGCAAAACAGATTGTCTTTAAATATTTCTAAGTCTGAGGTTTTATGGGTTAGTTGGTCTCCTTCTATGGCAAAACCCAGTTGTCTACAGAGAGATGGGATTTCTCTTCCCTTATTCAGTTATAGTGCAAGACTTGGGAGTTTATTTGGTCTCCCGCTTAACATTAAAGCCTCAGTTGAAGGCAGTGTTGAGAACAGCATTTTATAAGTTGCATGTCTGAAGGATATATTGTCTTTTGATAATTTCCAATCTGTAATTCAGTTCTACATTTTGACTTCAATTGATTATTGTAATTTACTCTATACTGGCCTTCCTCAGGGTACAAACTATATCGCAATGATAGGGAGGTTCAACTTGGCGGGGGTGTGGCACTTTATGTCCGGGAGGGTATAGAGTCCAACAGGATAAAGATCATACAAGAGACTAAATGCTCAGTAGAATCTATATGGGTAGAAATCCCATGTGTGTTGGGTAAGAGTATAGTGATAGGAGTATACTACCGTCCACCTGGACAAAATGGTCAGACAGGTGATGAAATGCTAAGAGAAATCAGGGAAGCAAACCAATTTGGCAGTGCAATAATACTGGGAGATTTCAATTACCCCAATATTGACTGGGTAAATGTAACATCAGGACTTGCTAGAGACATAAAGTTCCTGGATGTAATGTATGATTGCTTCATGGAGTAATTGGTTCAGGAACCAACAAGAGAGGGAACTATTTTAGATTTAATTCTTAGTGGAACGCAGGATTTGACGAGAGAGGTAACGGTGGTGGGGCCACTTGGCAACAGTGATCATAACATGATCAAATTTAAACTAATAACTGGAAGGGGGACAATAAGTAAATCTGCAGCTCTAACACTAAACTTTCAAAAGGGAAACTTTGATAAAATGAAGAAAATAGAAAAAAACAGAAAGGTGCAGCTGCAAAGGTTAAAAGTGTTCAACAGGCTTGGACATTGTTTAAAAATACAATCCTAGACTGCAGTCCAGATGTATTCCATGCATTAAGAAAGGTGGAAGGAAGGCAAAACGATTACCGTCATGATTAAAAGGTGAGGAGAAAGAGGCTATTTTAGCCAAAAAAAAATCCTTCAAAAACTGGAAGAAGGATCCCTCTGAAGAAAATAGGATAAAACATAAGCATTGTCAAGTTAAGTGTAAAACATTGATAAGACAGGCGAAGAGAGAATTTGAAATGAAGTTGGCCATAGAGGCAAAAACTCATAATAAAAACTTTTTAAAATATATTCGAAGCAAGAAACCTGTGAGGGACTTGGTTGGACCATTAGATGACCGAGGGGTTAAAGAGGCTCTTAGGGAAGATAAGGCCATTGCAGAAAAACTAAATGAATTCATTGCTTCCGTGTTTACTAATGAGGATGTTGGGGAGATACCAGTTCCAGAGATGGTTTTCAGGGGCGATGAGTCAGACGAACTGAATGAAATCACTGTGAACCTGGAAGATATAGTAGGCCAGATTGACAAACTAAAGAGTAGCAAATCACCTGGACCGGATGGTATGCATCCTAGGGTACTGAAGGAACTCAAAAATGAAATTTCTGATCTATTAGTTAAAATGTTTGACCTATTATTAAAATCATCCATTGTACCTGAAGACTGGAGGGTGGCCAATGAAACCTCTATATTTAAAAAAGGCTCCAGGGGCGATCCAGGTAACTATAGACCAGTGAGCCTAACTTCAGTGCCAGGAAAAATAGTGGAAACTATTCTCAAGATCAAAATCATAGAGCATATAGAAAGACATGATTTAATGGAACACAGTCAACACGGATTTACCCAAGGGAAGACTTGCCTAACAAATCTGCTTCATTTTTTTGAAGGGGTTAATAAACATGTGGATAAAGGTGAACTGGTAGATGTAGTGTATTTGGATTTTCAGAAGGCATTTGACAAAGTCTCTCATGAGAGGCTTCTAGGAAAACTAAAAAGTCATGGGATAGGAGGCGATGTCCTTTCGTGGATTACAAACTGATTAAAAGACAGGAAACAGAGAGTAGGATTAAATGGTCAATTTTCTCAGTGGAAAAGGGTAAATAGTGGAGTACCTCAGGGATCTGTACTTGGACCGGTGCTTTTATATATATATATATATATATATATATATAAATGATCTGGAAAGGAATAGACAAGTGAGATTATCAAATTTGCGGATGATACAAAATTATTCAGAATAGTTAAATCACAAGCAGACTGTGATACATTACAAGAGGACCTTACAAGACTGGAAGATTGGGCATCCAAATGGCAGATGAAATTTAATGTGGACAAGTGCAAGGTATTGCATATAGGGAAAAATAACCCTTGCTGTAGTTACACGATGTTAGGTTCTATATTAGGAGCTACCACCCAGGAAAAAGATCTAGGCATCATAGTGGATAATAGGGATGTGAATCGTTTTTTGACGATTTAAAATATCGTCCGATATATTTTAAATCACCAAAAATCGTTAGAGCCGCGATACAATAACAATTCCCCCGATTTATCGTCAAAAATCGTAAATCGGGGGAAGAGGGAGGGCGTGAAAACCAGCACACTAAAACAACCCTAAAACCCACCCGACCCTTTAAAATAAATCCCCCACCCTCCAGAACCCCCCCAAAATGCCTTAAATTACCTGCGGTCCAGAGGAAGGGTCCCGGTGTGATCTTTTACTCACGGACCTCCTGTGCGTTGTAGAAATGGCGCCGGCGCTACCTTTGCCCTGTCATATGACAGGGCAAAGGTAGCGCCGGCGCCATTTTGTTTTTTTGTCCCCCGACGGCAGGAGCGTAGGAGATCGCTCCCGAACCCCTGCTGGACCCCCAGGGACTTTTGGCCAGCTTGGGGGGGCCTCCTGACCCCCACAAGACTTGCCAAAAGTCCAGCGGGGGTCCGGGAATGACTTCCTGCACGCGAATCGTTTTTCCGTACGGAAAAACGATTCGTGGCAGGAGATCGCTCCCGGACCCCCGCTGGACCCCCAGGGACTTTTGGCCAGCTTGGGGGGGCCTCCTGACCCCCACAAGACTTGCCAAAAGTCCAGCGGGGGTCCGGAACGACCTCCTGCAGTCGAATCGTGTTGCCGTACGGCCGGCACCATTTTCCATACGGAAAAACGATTTGCGTGCAGGAAGTCGTTCCCGGACCCCCGCTGGACTTTTGGCAAGTCTTGTGGGGGTCAGAAGGCCCCCGAAGCTGGCCAAAAGTCCCTGGGGGTCCAGCGGGGGTCCGGGAGTGATCTCCTATGCTCCTGCCGTCGGGGGACAAAAAAACAAAATGGCGCCGGAGCTACCTTTGCCCTGTCATATGACAGGTCAAAGGTAGCGCCGGTGCCATTTCTACAACGCATAGGAGGTCCGAGAGTAAAAGATCACACCGGTACCCTTCCTCTGGACCCCAGGTAATTTAAGGCATTTTGGGGGGTTCGGGAGGGTGGGGGATTTATTTTAAAGGGTCGGGGTGGGTTTTAGGGTTGTTTTAGTGTGCCGGTTTTCCCGCCCTCCCCCTTCCCCTCCCCCCCACTGGACCCCAGGTAATTTAAGGCATTTTGGGGGGGTTCGGAAGGGTGGGGGATTTTTTTTAAAGGGTCGGGGTGGGTTTTAGGGATGTTTTAGTGTGCCAGTTTTTGATTTACACGATTTACACGATTTACACGATATTTAAAAAACCCAAACTGCGACGATCCGATTCCCTCCCCCTCCCAGCCGAAATCGATCGTTAAGACGATCGATCACACGATTCACATCTCTAGTGGATAATACTTTAAAATTGTCGGCTCAGTGTGCTGCAGCAGTCAAAAAAGCAAAAAGAATATTAGGAATTATTAGGAAGGGAATGGTTAATAAAACAGAAAATGTTATAAGGCCTCTATATCGCTCCATGGTGAGACCACACCTTGAATACTGTGTACAATACTGGTCACCACATCTCAAAAAAGATATAGTTGCAATGGAGAAGGTACAGAGAAGGACAACCAAAATGATAAAGGGGATGGAACAGCTCCCCTATGAGGAAAGGCTGAAGAGGTTAGGGCTGTTCAGCTTGGAGAAGAGACGGCTGAGGGGGGATATGATAGAGGTCTTTAAGATCATGATAGGACTTGAACGAGTAGATGTGACTTGGTTATTTACACTTTCGAATAATAGAAGGACTAGGAGGCATTCCATGAAGTTAGCAAATAGCTCATTTAAGACTAATCAGAGAAAATTCTCTTTCACTCAACGCACAATAAAGCTCTGGAATTTGTTGCCAGAGGATGTGGTTAGTGCAGTTAGTGTAGCTGGGTTCAAAAAAGGTTTGGATAAGCTCTTGCAGGAGAAGTCCATTAACGGCTATTAATCAAGTTTAATTAGGGAATAGCCACTGCTATTAATTGCATCAGTAGCATGGGATCTTCTTAGTGTTCTCATGAAGAATCATTATGTATAGGATTCCCTTCATCAGAAATGGAAGACTTCATAGCTGAAGAAGGTTTAGGAGGATTAGTTAGTTCTGTCTTAGCCTCCACTTCAGTGATGGAGGGGAGACATGAAACTGATGATGATGATGATGAAGAGGAAGAGCAATCAGCACAGGCACAAAGTATGACTGATGCTCCTGTGGCATTGCTTCTCAGAGTGCACCCTCTACTTCAACTCCAGTGCCAGCATCCACCCCGAAGGCTATAGAGAAGGGATCATGAAAAAAATATGTGATCTGGAGACACTTTAAAGTGAGGGAGGACCTGCATTTTGCTCAGTGTAATTACTGTGCCAGGGATATTAGCAGAGGCAAGCAAATGGGACATCTAACTAATTCTGGCATGATGCATCATATGCATAATCAACAACCAACAGTACTGACATCTGGGGATGGTGGCAGTACCAGTCAGGGGACCCCTTTTTCCAGGCAGAGTAAAGTGGTTGAAAATGAGCAGAGTCATCCCACGCCCTCAGCCCCTTCTAGCAGTCAGGTGGTAGGCCAGCAGCCCCCTGCCATGCATCAGAAGCGACAACCCACCATGGAGGAAATGGGTTAGAGTATGGTAACACTATCCTGGGGAAGGAGGCAGGCAGTCTCAAAAGTTATAACGAGGAGCATCAGGGAAATGATTGTCCTTGTTGACCAGCCATTGCAGGTAGTGGAGAATGTGGGGTTCAAGCGTTTACTGCAGGTCTTCATTCCAAATTACAAAGTCCCCTCCAGAACCACATTTAGCAGAAAGGTCATCCCTAGCCTGTACAACCAGTGTCACAGTTGCATCCAAGTTCTGCTAGTTAAGGCAGAGGAGAATGTGCATTTCACCTGCGATATCTGCACCGCCATGAATGCTGCACACTCTTACCTCTCCCTGACAGCACACTGGTGGGACTTGGCTAATGCAGCAGCTATATTAGTGAACAAGTATCAGGGTGGAGGTAGGCTTTACTGCACACCCACCGGACGGACCAGGCCCATACCTCAGCCAATATTCTAGCATGCATCAGATAGATGCTAGCGGGCTGGCAGCAACACCACAGAGACAGGAATCTTCAGGCAGGTTTATTTGTCACAGACAATGGTGCAAACATGGTAAAGGCAATATCTGACGGGGGATTTCAGAACATCCGATGTTTTGCTCACACTCTGCACCTGGTAGTGAAGTCAGCTCTGGGGTTGGAGTCTAAGCACCAAGAGAATGAATACTTGCATGACTTAATACACAACTGTAGAAACATAGCAGCACACTTCCACAGAAGAGTGAAGGCGGGATAGGTTCTCCGTGAAAAGCAGACTGATTTGAGGATGCCTCACAAGCGTCTCATTCAAGACATTGGCACCTGGTGGAATTCCACCTATATGATGCTGCAAAGGTTAGTGGAGCAGCAGACACCCCTTCATGACCTTTCTGTGGAAATGGAGATAGGTGTGCAGAGTCCCCTAGGGCATCATGATTGGTTAGTCATGAATCAGCTGGTAAAAACCCTGCAGCCCTTCAAGGAGGCCATGGAGGAACTGAGTTCCAGAACTGCCACCTTGGCTGACATCATCCCTATAGTTAATTTTCTGGAGGAAAATTTGGAGGGCTTTAAACAGGAAGAGGGAATGACAGCAGAGATACTGCATTGTCTGGACTTTTTGCAGAAGCAGGTACAAGAGAGATTAAGAACTTTAACAAAAGACCACAGATACATGCTCGCCACAGTATGTGATCCCCGTTTGAAAGGGAAACTCGCCCTACAGTCGATTGTCTCACATTCGTGAAGACCCTGCTGTTAGTAATCGTCCGTGAACAGGAGAGCCATAAGCAGAGTCAGATTAGGCATGAAGCAGATGAGGAAACAGCAATTTGAAAGCCAAGACGAAGGAGATTTCCATGTGAACAGCGGTTCAACATGGGTCAGTGGGTGTTAAGAGATAGGCCTCAGGCGACACCCAGGGAGAGTTCCCTTTCCTTTGTGCAGGAAAGGGCTCCCTGAAATGCCCCAAGTGTGGGGCATGAGCAGTATCTGTGCAGGATGTAATAGACATTTTCAGGAAACCTGGACTGGACTTCTTAGACTCAGTATATACTATGGATTTCCTAGGAACTAAATGGGATAGGATCTGTCAAGAGGAAGATATCCAGGAATACAGTTTCACTTCCTCAAGGCTAGATTAATAGAGCCATGTTCCAAACAGTCAGGAAATAGTAAAATATTCTTTGCCCTGCATTTGCTGCATGTCCAATATGAAGGGGACTGTGGTGAAACTAAATCATCAGGCAAGGCTATTCTCAAGGGGGTCAAGCTGAGGTATAGCACAACTATTACAGGTTTTATCTAAAGTAGGATTTGTGACACAACATTTGGCACAGTCCCATAATTTAAATTTTGGGAAATTACACAAGATGGATTCTAAATAGAGCGATAGGTTCAGAATCTGACAGACAATGCAGGAAAAATCAAGTACAGAGTTAGAGATACTTGAAAATACAGAGGCAGAAATATCATTACTCTTAAGGATAGCAGAAAAATCTGGTTTGGAATCACTGGCTTGGCTAAAGGTCCGGTACCCACTCTTGTAGGCAAGTAGTGGCTTTCTCATTCTGTCAGGGATTCTAGGGTTTGGGGAACCCACCCTAAGGGTGGTATAGGACTGCAAAGCAGGACTGGACAAGACAAGGGCCAGTCTTCTGCCTAGTTAGTCCCCTTCCCTGAATATTGAGCCCTTGGACTCTACACCATGGTACTATCAAGCTAGGGTGAGAGAACATTGTAGAAATCTCTTCTATGTGATATTTTCCTCACTCCAAATGATGTCAGATCTTCACTGAGGTGTACTGTGCTGTTCGTACATCTCACTGCATGTAAAACTGGCCTCAATACCCTAAACCACCCCCAAAACTTCACATTGAGTTATTAGCTGCCCTCATACAGTGATATAAATAGTTGAATACTGTGAAGGCCTAAAATGCAATCTTTATCACAAATTGCATTACGGCTGTTTTGGGCATTTCATACAGCTTATTGACAGGAAAAAAGGTATAGTTATTTTCGCATGATTACACTATTGCACGGTGCAAAAATGTCCTTCATATTCATTAATCCCACACAAACCCCTTCCCAATCCCACCCCTTTGAAAAATGTGCATTCATGCTGCACACTACCATTACTATCGCAAGCGTTATGGCATTATTGCGAGCATTAACACCATAACACATATAGATGAATGACCCTGTTTATGTTTGAATATACCCAGTTAGGTTTAAACTTATCTGGGTACATGTATCCATCTAGCTTTAATCTTAATTGGATAAGTGATAGAAAAAAGAAAAAAGTGCAGACTTCAGTCCTGATCCCTCACTCCCATTCTGTTAAAATACTAAAATGAATGTGGGCCATAGAGCCTGAGCCCCCCTCTCCCTCCCCCTACTGTCAAGCCTCCCAAAAGATTACAAGAAAGTTATGGACCTATCAGCCCAAGAAGCCTTTCCGCCCCCCCCCCCCCCCCCCCCCCCCCATCTGATTCTGAACACAAATGTGGCCTCATGGTCCCCTCCTAATTCCCACCCTCCCCTTCCCACCTACAACCCTCCTGCTTCACCTGGAGCCCCCTAAAGCACAGGTTGCTGGGAGTGTGGAACAATTGTAATGCTTCTGGCAGCATCCAGCATTGCTGTCAGATAATACTATACTGCACTAGGAGCATTATGGCTGCACCATGCTCCCAGCAGCTGAGGGATTTAAAGGGTGCCAGTTGGAGCAAAATTGTTGTGGTTGAGGTTACAGGTAAGAGGGGAAAGGTGGGGATTAGGAGGGTGCCATGAGGCCACATTTATTTTCATACTCTAGGCTTCTAACTTTCTTGTAATCTTTTGAGGAGCTTGGGAGGAGGAAGGGGGTTAAAGCGATATGGCCAACAATAGTTTCATTTTTAGGAGGGTGGAGTGTGTGAGATTGGGCCTACGGGCCTATAGGCCAGCAAGTGTTATTTTTATGTTTTTCATACAGACACCATTTCAATATGGACTGCATAGTTAATCCCAATAACAGAATCCATCTCAAAAGCTCTCACCTACTGGAATAACTGTCTTCTATCCATTACTAATCTACTCAACAGCTTAAACTTGGTCCTCAATGCCTCAAAGACGGAACTTCTCTTCATCTCTTCAAATGAAAACAATCTTCCTCCACCTTCACCGCACAATGCTCACATCACCTGTACGCACGTTAGAGACCTTGGGGTAATAATAGACAATCGTCTAAACCTTAAAAAAATGGTCAACACAACTACCAAAGACAGTTTCTTCAGACTACAGGTTTTGAAACGACTGAGACCACTCTTATTTTTCCAAGACTTCAGGACAGTCCTCCAGGCTCTTCTGTTCGCCAAAATAGATTACTGCAGTGCCCTCTTTCTAGGCCTCCCTAAATCTACCACCAAACCACTGCAGATGTTACAAAATGCGGCAGCGAGACTGCTGACCAACACCAGCCGCGGTGAACACATCTCCCCCGTCCTCAGAAACCTACATTGGTTACCAGTAAATTTCAGAATCCTGTACAAATCTATTACCCTAATACACAAAAACCATCCATCAGCAACTCCAACTCGACCTGGATATCCCTTTCAAACTCCACTCCTCTAACAGACCAACGAGAGATATCCACAAAGGCACTCTGAAATTTCCCCCTACTAAAGCCACTCGCCTCTCTACGACCAAAGACAGAGCTTTTTCAATTGCAGGCCCAGCTATCTGGAACAATATCCCAGCAAATCTCAGATTGGAACCCTGCCTCTTAACCTTCAGAAAAAGACTAAAGACGTGGCTCTTTCACCAAGCCTTCCCAGATCCACCGGATAATCACTAGTTTGAGCCTCACTTCTTACAAGGACTTTGACACACTTCCTCCTGAACAATGGACACTGGCATTTCCTGGTTAAAGCATATGCTCTAACCCGTTAAATTATTCGTATCATGTTATATTTATTCTACCTGCCTCTATCTTCCTTCCAGCTTGTCTTTAAGCCTCCAAGTTTTCCATACCTTGTTGATTGTAACTTTGACTTATTCCTTTTCCTTTGTTATCTATTATTTACCAGAATTGTTACCTCAGTTTTACCCTTTGTTAAAATGTAAACCGATCCGATATGGTTATCTACTATGAAGGTCGGTATAAAAAACTGCTAAATAAATAAATAAATAAATAAATAGTGTTTGCAAGATATTTTGAAAATGCACAGGGTCTCTATGTCTCATTTTTGTAATATACTATGTGAATATTTTGATCTGCTGAGGTTGACAAATATCTTAGTGCCACTTTTCTAAGTTTCAATTTTCTGTGAATTGAGCCCCATAGGGTTAGGTAAAATCAGATTTGAACAACAAATATTCAAAGGTTTGAAATGAGACCTAGAAATTGAAAATTGCAATAAAAAGGCTAACATAGCAGAAGAAAATATAGTGTAGGTAATATTGCAGGTTTTAATTTACTTTTAGAATCTTCCGTTTCCTTCCTGAACTTCGTTATTATAAATATTGCTTTGCTGGCGAGATAGGAAAAGCAATAAAAAGACAAAAAGGTTGCGTGCCACAGATATAGTCTTTTAAGATCCATTAATACTTGGCTTCAATTAGAAAACCACAATATACCTTGCATCATCTCTAAGTGCCAGGTTTGTAATACATTTTGATATCTCTGCCTTGGGTCTGACTTTAAATGACCAGGAGCTTTAGTTCCAGCAAAGAATAATAATTAAAGTGAATATAATGTTTAAATCCTGTTGCTGCTGTGTGCTTTTATACTACAAACAACTATCACAGTTTACACCCTAATCTCTTGTGGTGATATTGCTAGAAGCCACTTGAAAGGTTTGAAAGAATTTTGGGGATTTAACTACCTAGCATGCATTAAAATTAGATTATTGGACTGATGCAGGGTAGATATCTGGATAACTTAGAAGGGATATGCAGCTGCATGGCTATGCTGCTGAATATCACCAGATAAGTTCTATTGAGCAGGTCTAACTTATTTAGTTAACTTACCTGGATAAGGCTGAATATAGGCACTTATCTGGTTAACTTAACCAGATAAGTAGCCCTGCCCCAATCCGTCCATTCCATGCCCATTGACTATCCGGTTATCTACTTAGCCAGATAAGTGACTTAACCGGTTAAGTTGTGGTCGCTGTAGCCGGATATTCAGCAGCCATCACTTAGCTGGATAAGTCCTACTTATCCAGCTAAGTGATAGAAATCTATCAATGCTATCCTCAGATGAAACATCTTTCAGTCCTCATGAAGTTATTCCTCTGAGCTGGAGCTGAGGGTGAGATCACAACCATATCTGGGAAATTATGAATTTTGCTCACCACTGTAGATTGGTGGTGGTGGTGGTTTGCCAGGCACAGCATCGCAGCAAACTTTCTCTTTTCCCACCCATAACAGACATCAACAGACATTCATTCTTTTTTCTTTACTTTTTCATTTTCTTTAATGCAAGTTGCATGCGGCAAATACAATGCCATTCTAAACATGAACAAATTTTTCTCTCCCTCTTTTCCACCTTGAATTAAGGACCCCCAATGTTTCCCCTCCATACAGCTTGATCCCTGGATCTCCAATCTTCTGCTTGTCTTCCCCAGATATGCCTATATTGCCGCCCATCCATTAGTGCTAGTACCAGTGTCACCAAAGGGCAAGAACCTTCCCCTGTGACCATTATCACTCTTCCATCTATTGCTGAACCCACCTTTTCCCAGGTAGCAAGGGCCTTGATCCCACCCACCACCACCGCCACCATCATCAAAATAAGCGCCAGATTGACTCCTACCTCTCCTTACTTGAAGTCTTCTCCCGGCTTCCTCACTCAAGCTTTCTAGGCTGTATTTAGGGCTGTACAGCTGCACAGATGGGCCTTTGAAACACCCCGATCCCTTTCTAGCCCTTCATATTGTCCTTCAGTGGGATGTGTGCCTTGCTGGGGGAAAAAATTACCCACTGTACATAAGAGAACATGCTGGCGGCAGAGGCTTCACCATGCTCCACGTGCAGAGAAAGAGGGAAAGCATGGCAACAGTACAGTACCTGAATGTAATTTGCTTTGATGTGACTGAAGGGTGGAATATAAATATGTAGCAAGGGACTATAAACAATGTTCATGCCCCCATGAGCTTATCGTGTGTTAAAGCCTTATAATGTGGACCGAGCTGTGTCTGGTTCTGAGTGATGCAGTTTGGACCTGTCAAAAAGGGATTTTCAATCTACAGTGCTGGCAAGCTGCCACAGCCATACATCAAAAACTCCCTTTGTGCTCACCTGTGAATGACAAATGTTCTGCAAGAATCAGCATCCAGCATTTACAGTGTTAACAAGTTGGGAAAAGGGCTTTACTGTTTAGCCTGCCCAGGGAGCAGCACTACATAGCCAGTAGAGGAGGAAACCAAAGGAATGCAGGGAGACTGTTTAAGTAGAAAAGGTAAAATTTGGCTAGCTCTGTCTATATGTGCAAGGTGGGTACGACCAGTGGTTGGAGCCAGGAGCTAGAAAGAAAGGAATGCATCTGAGAGCCCTGTAATCAGTTCTTTTCCTGAAGAGCTAATTGTCGCAAGGGAGAAACTGAAGTCTGCACTCTGAGGAAATAGAGAGACAGACAGCTGATCTTGTTTCATAGCCGAGTTACATGTAAAATCCCAACAAGGGACAGAGGAGCCAGGAGCTGAGACTGAGAGACTTCCTTTCCAGAGATATCCAGGCCAAGGAGCACATGGCTGGATCACCCTCCTAAGAGACTGAGTTAAGTAATCTAAACTTTGCACAGAGTATCTTAGCAGAGGAGGGAGAAGGTTTATTTCCTTGCCTTTTGTCCCCAATTTCAGCATCTCATCTTAATTACTTCAGCCTTTCAGCCCAAGACAGCATAAACTCTTGCTGGCAGGTACTGAGAAAGAGAAACTGGTGGACCATGTTCTTTCTGTAATAAACTGAAACCAGCAAGCCTACTGTTTAGTACTAAGTAAACCATTTGGGGAAGCTCCCCAGGAGAGAAACACCTTTCACACACTGCAGTCAGTGCTCATATATTTGATTTGTCATCTAGCCAGCTCCACAAACAAGAGGGACTTCTTCATTTTCTTGATTTTTGGTTTTCAACACAATGTTGTGTTTGGGAGAGGGTGCACCCTTTACAAACTAGTGAAATTTGGATGAATCTCCCCTCCCCTTTTTGCGTACTCAGGGGTAAAGACAATTTTTGAAAGCTGTGTACTTCAATGCTTTTTCCCCCACCTTTCTCTATTAGCATTCCTTATTTTTTTTTTACTATCCATATGAGTATCTTGGTTGCCCTGGCTAACAGGCCATACCCAATGTTATTTTTGCAATGCTTGATATAAAATAAGAAAATTGCATGTTTATATTATAATTCACCATTTTAATTTTCCCAATTAATGTTCATATTGGATTTACTCTCTACTTACACAGTACTAGTAAAAGGGTTAATTACTGTTTTACTCTGGTGTGATGATTTTATCTGGTCTGTGGTGCCACAAGTGAGAGGTTGTTTGGGAAGGGGACTGATTTGTAGTATCAGGGTGACCAGGATCCTGTCTCATCCCCCACTCAGGCTATGAACCCAAAGATAAATCATATTAGTGAATATAATTTCTCATGTGGTACTCCCTACTTCAAGCATAGGGGTAATTCTGATAATCCGGGCTTGGGGTGGGGGTGGGGCAAAAATAAATAAATAATTTGAAAAACAAAGCCGAGAAGGGATTGTCTGACTACACAGCATTTGTGCACTTGCTCTTCCATTTCTGCCATGACACCAAAGCCAACTTTAGGACAAATGGCTCCCCGGGTAAAAGCCAATGATGTTGTCTTCCTCCCTTCCAAATGATCCCCACACATCACTTATGTTTCTGCAAAATATGCATTTCCTCTCACTCACTCACCCACCCCCTTCTTTGCTCAGCTCTCCTTTTCCTTCCTTCTCTTCTCAGAGAGAAGGAAGGAGAGGGCATGGAAGTGAAAAGTTCTCAATTAGTGGTGTAGCCAGAGCTGATTGGGTTTTTTTTCTTTTTTTGGGGGGGGGGGGGGCAAGGTTAAAATAGGTGGCCACTAGGCAGTAGGCTTACAGGTCTGAGCACTACTAGTTGTATTTTTTTTTAATAAATAATGTGCAACTTGTGCTATGGATGATGTGTAAGTTATAAAACAAAAAATTCTAGGTAGATCAATGTATTTTAAAGGTCAGGGCAAACGGGAGAAGGGAGGCTATTAAACCAGGGGAGTTTGGAAGTCCTATCCCTTACATGGGCAAACTGGTAACAAACTGGAAAAACTGGTAATGGCAACAGCATGCTTTTCTCTTAAAATTCCCCCACTTGGGGGCTCAAGATGACAGCGTGACCAGATGCAGAGGAACACTCTCCCTAACACATTTTTATTTCTTTGGAAATGCCTTCTAAATGCAAAGGCAAAATTTGTGTCTTCCCCCCGATCACCTCATTACCTAGTGGACAGCAGTTTATTACAACTTTTGCCTCTGGTTCGGCAGGAAAAGAGGGGGGTACCTGTCCTTGCTGCGAAGACCGGTGAGGGAGCACCAGAGTCGGTTGGGGAAGTCACGCTGAGTCCCCCAGATTGTCGCCCACCATTAGCTCCTGTAGCCGCTGATTGTCCTCTCAGGGTTGCTGCACAGGTTGATGACACCATTTCTGTGATGGCACAGGGGGTCAGAGTGGAGGTTTATTGCCGTTCCCCCAGTTTTCATCTAGCTTGTAGGAGGCAGGTCTGCCTCTGGAGTT